>NW_020954591.1:16921002-16939692 GCF_900497805.2 Vombatus ursinus | reverse complement strand
TCTCTCTCTCTCTCTCTCTCTCTCTCTCTCTCTCTCTCTCTCTGTGGCAACACTGGGGCTCTGTGAACTAAACTTGATGAAGGGAAAGACCTACGTTCCCTGCCTCTCCTCCACTTTAGGCCATGTGGCCCTGAGAAATAGGTTTCAAGTTCGGATCTGTTTCATTTGAACTTTTCTGTTCTGGGCGCAGGTGGTAGGAGCCCATGTTTACCTTGGAGGCAGAAACCCAGGCCAGATGTTGCTTCCAATAAACTCTGAAAAGCCTGGGTGTGAGGTGCAAGCCCAAGGGTACTTTGGACTTGGAATTTAGTGGGGCCATTCTATAAAGATGTAAAACTAATCCACCTCCCCTCCCCAGAGACTGAGATGGCATAAGAGGGAATTATGCCCCCTACATGTTAAGGGGGATGTTTGTATATTTATTCTTTCTATGCCTTTAAAGTATATATTCCTTTGTAAAAGCTAATCTGATTTAAGTGTTTAAATGGGACTGGGGTGCAAGTGATCCCTAAAACAGGTGAAGGTTTGAGCCAATGGCAGAGACTAGATACCCCAAAACTTTTTTAAGGGACTGGAAAGGTGAAATGTGAAATACCTGGTCTTCAGGTAGTAGGGGAGGGAATGAAAGGGAAGGGGAGAGGAAGGGAAGGGAGGAGAGAGTAGGTGAAAAAGTAGAAAGGAAAGGAAAGGAAGAATAGAAAGGAAAAGAGAAGAAAAGAAAAAAGAAGAGAAAAAGGAGAGGAAAGGAAAGGAAAAAGGGGAAAGGGATGAGAAGGGAAGGGAAGGGTATCTGTTTTCAAGTATTAAAGAACATGGCCTCACTTCATTAGAGGTGATAATAAAAACCAGAGAAAATAATTTAAATTACAGCTAAAGAGATTTTAGATTAGCTCTAAGAAATAGTTTCTTGGCCTTCAAGACTATCAAATAGTCATTCCCCAAAAGATAAATGGTTAAAAGATATGGAACAGGCAATCTCAAAAGAATAAATGTAAGGTATTAGCAAACATATGAAAATAATCCCGCAAATCACTAATAAGAGAAAGGCCAATTAAAAGATGTCATCTCACACTCAACAGATTGATAAAGACAACAACAACAACAACAAAAAACAATTACTAGAAAGAATGTGGGAGAACAGATACACTACACTCCTTTTGGTGGAGCTGTGAATTGGTCTACCCATTCTAGAAAGCAATCTGGTGAGATCAAATGTAATGACTGAGACACTGAAAAAGAGCCAAACAAACGATGGTATATGAATGCAATGAAATACTATTGTGCTGCAGAGAAGTAAGCATAACTAGGAGAATAATTCACACAATGACAATATGATAAAAGAAAACTTTGAAAGATGAGACCTTTGATCAGTGCAATGACCAATCATGATGCCAAGTGACCAATAATGAAGAATGTTCCCAGATCTTTGCAGAATGGTGATGTCCTTTAGGTTTGGAATGAGACCTACATTTTCAGAGTTGAACAATGTATGAGTTTGTTTTGCTTGATTATATTATTTGTTACAAGGGAAGACTTTTGTTTGGGGAATGGGAAATAATTGTAGGGGGGAGGGAGTGGAGTAATAGTGATACAAAAATAAATGAAAGAAAATGTCAGATTTGAAACTTTTAAAAAATGCATTAAAAAAAGCAGAACAAAATTTAGATGAAGACATTGCCAATAAGGGCACTGTGGTCACTAAATTTAACCTATACTTAACAAATTAACAAGCTGTACATAATAGACTTTCACAGTTTCATATGCAATCCTTTTTTCTGTTCTTCACTGTATATGGATGTTCATGTTTGTTGATGCTTGACAAGTTCATAATCAAAAAATAAAATGATTCAACTGTAAAGAGGATGTTTCAAATAAAAGAACAGATAGAAATTTGGGATGGCAAGTTGAAATCTTGCCCAACTAGATGACTCCATGTTACTAACAGCCTTATTATGATTCTCCAGATAATTAAATTTGTGTAGAGATGGTTCTTTATATCTTGATATTTGGTAAATTTTTGGTTGTCATATGTTGCTATCTCTAAAGCTTTAGAAAATGTTTTGCAAACAGCAGATGATTTAGGAGTATCACTGAAGAATATAACTTTAGACATTTCAATTTATCATCTCTCTTTTTTTATTCCCATCTTTTTTCTTGAACTAACTCGAAGGAGGCATTCATTTTTATCTTTCCCTGAGCTTTCAGGCTTAAAAGAGATCATAATAGTCTGGAGTATATCATTTAATTTGATAACTACAGCCATCATTACAACTAAGATGTATTATATCTATCCATTATGACTTAAATTGTAGACTTCACAATGAAGACATTAAACTTTAAATTCTCCCAAGTGAGGTTATCTAAGCACGTTTTAACTTGCTCAACTCAGTAGGAGGGCAAGAATGAGATTCTGTAAAGAGATATTAAAAGCTCTATAACTCAGTGCAAACAGTAATCCACATTTAGGGTTAAACCCTGTGTTTCCAAAAAGATTAAAAGGCATATATAGTTATACCCTCCCATTATGTCAATTACTCCCTATTTTTTCACTCTGTAAACTATTGCTAGATTGGATGAAGGAGAAGTAAATTCCCAAGAAGACAAATACTTTAGGATATAAAGAATTATCTCTACACCACACCAGATGTGGAGAAACTTAGTGTTGTTGGTGAAATTAGGAGTCAACTAGTTAAGCAAGGTTGTAAATAGTCTTTCCAGTACAGTCTGGACTAGAATAGTGATTCCAAAGTATATGTCATTTGATACCACATACACCACAAAACTTTGCATGTTATGCCACTGCAGATAAAAGTATATTTATATACATTTTGTTTAATATATTTTACTTACCATATAAATATAAATTTGGTAAACACAAGTTAAAAACTTTCTTATTACGTATACATACTAATCTCAAAACACCTCAGATCTTGAACTTGCAAAAAAGTCAACAGAAATGACGATTCTTTTTGAAGGGAAAATGTGCATGTGAAAATCTCCTGATTCTCCTGTAGTGTTGCCAATGTAAACATTTGGCGTTTTGGGATTCCTCACAGTAAAGAATACTCTACTGAGAACAAAAAATGTTTGAGAACCTCTGACTTGGTAGGTTCCTTCCAATTCTACCATTTTAAGAGGCCTTGCTATAGAAAGGACATTGATAAGCCAAGGGCCTTTCCAGAGGACAACCAGAAAGGTGAGTGGATGTTGTCATCTGAGAATCTGCTAAAGGAACTGAGAACATTTAGCCTGGATATGAGAAAACTTCTGTCACATAGAAGGGCAATTCGATTTTCTTCAGTTGGTCCCGAGAGGGGAGAACTAGGAACAACAATTAAAAGTCATAAGGAAGGAGATTTAAGCTTGATTGGAGCAGTAAGATGGTAGACTGGATGGAGCTCTGGCCCTAGATTCGGGAAGACCTCAGCTCAAATCTGGCCTCAGACACTTAGTAGCTGTGTGACCCTGGGTAAGTCACTTAACCCCAATTGCTGAGAGAGAGAAGGAGAGAGAGAGAGAGAGAGAGATTTAAGTTTGATTTAAGGAAGACCTTGCTAACAATCAGGGGTGTCCTAAAGTAAAGTGTGCTGCCTCATATGGTAGTAAGCTTCTCATCACTGGCAATCTTTAAGCAGAAATCAAATGAGAACTTGTTCAAGATGTAAAAGGGATTCCTGAGATCAGGTGGGGATTTCATGAGATGGACCCTGAGGTCCCTCCCAACTCTGATATACTGTAAGTCTTAGGACATATTTGACAGTTACCATTAGAAAAGAGGTAAGATTATTTGCAGCAAAAATAGGATGATCTGTTGGCTATTAAAAGAAATATTTTCTTTTTGTATGTGTGTTGTCATTACAAATACTATTATTAAATGTCAATAAATCTGTTTATCTTCCCAGGTCAGAGTATGGGCTGAGTTTGCTTCCACACCTGGCTCATACTCTATGCTCACCTATGCTTCACAATAATATAAAATAGACGACGAGAGTAGAACTTATAGGTAAATTTTGTTTATATAAGGGCTTTTGTATTCCACCTCCCTCCAAAAGGATTTTCATATCACCCCCCTCCAAAAAAAATATCTAGCACGATGCCTTGTATGTAGTAGATTCTTAATAAATACTTGCTCAGGGAATGAATTATGTGACCTCTAGAAGAAATGGATGGAGCTTCACATGGAAGCTTTCTTTTAACTCTGAGAAATTGAGGTGATGATGGTAGAATACAATAGATATCTGAAGAATAAAATAGGGGATACTTCCATTTGAGATCATGTAAAAATCTGGGATATTGTGAACCATGGAATTTTGGAGGTAAAATGATCTAGAGATTAGCTTGTCCAATTCCTTCATTTTACACATCTACACCTGGAGTATAGTGGACTTTCCTGTTGGAAATGAGCTCCACAGAAATTTCCACGTGACTAAGACTATACATGGAATGTAATCATAAAATATTAGAGGTAATAGAATTACAGGGCTAGAACACACTTTAGAAATCACTCAATTCACCATTGTCTTCATTTTACAAATCAGAAAGTCAAGGTCCAGCCATAGTAAGTGACTGCCATGACTAGAACCCAAGTCTTTTCAGAAAACCACAATTTATAAATCCTAAAAGTAGCTACCACTAGGGGTACTTTTTTTCAAGACAACATTTGGCATAAAAAATAACGATATGCTAATTCAATTTGAGTGTAGGCCTCTCCAAAATTATGAATTTGTCTTGAATGAAAAAAAAATTTTAAGAGCTTACTATGTGCCAAGCACTGAGGATACAAACAAACAAACAAAAAACAAAAACAAAACAAGACAATCTCCCCTCTCAAGGAGTTTACACTCTAATTGAAATATGTAACATATGTAGGAAGGTTGAACTGTATAGTGGATGACAAAGCCCAGTAATCCTTAGGGTGTATTGAAGTGTCTTCCCTTCACTGTGGGAAGCCTAGAGGGTATTGGCTCACCACCAGTGGGAAAGGAACAGTGGGTCTGAAGGTTGAAGTCAATCAGGGATTCTGGCTCCCCTCTGGAAGGAATGGGAGTAGCAGAGCTAGAGTCTAGCTGACTAGTAGCCCCTCGTTTTTGTTCAGTGATTTTTCAGGCACTGTGACCCTATTTGGGGTTTTCTTGGCAAAGATACTAGAGTGGTTTTTCATTTCCTTCTCCAGCTCATTTTATAGATAAGAAAACTGAGGCAAACAGGGTTAAGTGAGCTGCCCAGGGTCACACAGCTAGAAAGTATCTGAGGCCGGATTTGAACTCAAGAAGATGAGTCTTCCTGACTATAGGCCCCACTCTCTATCTGTTACTGGATCCCAGAAGTATATGCATTTTTCTTAAAAAAACAAAAACAAAAAACAAAATTCTTGGTCTACCACATACGAATCAGTAAAAATTTTAAATAATGTAAAAATAAAATAAAATAAGATTCAGTCAGCATTTAGGAATTCATTGGGCAATGAGGGTCAACAATGTAGGTAGTCAACTGAAAGACACCTCCCTGTCTTAGACCAGGGACTTTTATAGAGGCTGACAAAAATGTTTGTGATGATTGTGCCAGGATAGAGCAGATTTCTTGAAACATGTGATTGAGGTATGTCACAAATCCAAGCCAGACCCAGAACATAAATACTTATACGTTAGGATAAATATTTTTGTTTTTGGTTTTTGTGCAAAGCCAATTCTTTGGACACAGTTAAGAAAACTCTTTGCTTCATCAACTTCAGGAAGAGGGAAGGGGGGAAAAATAACTTTTCTCATTTGATCACTGTTGTGAGAAGCATCTCAAATACCGAGAAGATCACACAGAAGAAACAGGAGAGGAAATGAATGTTATGGTTGATGAACACAATACAGTTAAAATTCAACCAGACTGAAATCGTTGCTGAAGCAACACAGAAAGGATGTCAAAATGAAAATCATTATAGCAATAATAGAGAAAATTAGGTTACCACATATGAAAAGTGCCTATAACCTCCACCAATCATTTCCTCAACACCTAGGAAAACAGAATACTTGGAGACTCAGCTCTTACTTAGCAAGCTGTATTTGATTTTCAAAACAAACTTCGTTCCCTTAAGGACAGTAATACATGTCTGATGGAAATATTCTTCTTCTTACCAGACACTTGGAATTGGGGATAAAGTGAGATTTAAGGTGGTAGTTACAGTGCAAAGTGTGTTACAATAGGAGTCAGAGGACCTGTGTTAAATTCCTCTATCTGAGACTTAGTACTTGTAGGACAACCTCTCTGGACCTGAGTCTCATCTGTAAGATGAGGGGAACAGCCACAAAATTCTCTCCCAGTTCTAAATCCATGATCCTATGAGATCTAATTAGCCAAGGCTCTGAGTGAAAACAGTACAAACTCTTTTCTCCAGATTCCTTCAGTGGTTTCAATAGTCTTTAATAAAGACAAACTTCTCAGTCTTGAAATCCCCCTAATCCTGCAGCCCCCTGCTCCTGATTGGTCAGTTTTTTTCCAGAAACTCCATTTTAAGAAAGGGCCCCAGGCTAGTCATGTTCACTGTTTCATTCTTCTCACTCTTGATTCTCCAGATTTCTTCTGCTACCTCCTCCCCACTACATACTCACTTTTCAATTTCCTTTTATGTGTTGTCTTTTCTCATTAGAATGTAAGCTCCCTGAGGGCAGTAACTATCTTTTTTTTCCCCCTATTTGCATTCCCATCAAATGTTGGGATAGTGCCTTACATGCAGTAAGAGCTTAATAAATGCTCTTGATTGATAAAAACCACCTCGCCAACTATACATTTGCCCTTTCCTGTTTGAGAATCAACTCCCCTGAGCAGTAGATTCAGCAACTTCAGAGGTAATCTGTTTGCTCAGAGGAGTCAGTCATGCAGAGTATTGCACCTGAGGTCTCTGATCTATAGTGGTTATTTCCTCTATGTTGCTGAGTCTAACTCAAAGAGGCTGATTTTAATCTACAAAGCTCTACATTGTCTGAGAAACAATTACCTTTGAGATTGTTTCACTCTCTTTTACTCTGTCTGTGCAATTAAGATCTTAAGCATGCTTCTGCTAATGATGAGAAAGATTTAAATTTTAGGGATCCAGACACAGGAAGTTGCCTACGAAGTTAATATTTAAATTTAAACTCTCATATAGGAACCACTCAATGTTATCTTGGACAAGTCAGATGGGAGTGTCTGCAAAACAGAAAAAAGAGGAGGCTCTCCCTCTTCGGAATGATTTGAAATAGAAGGAGCCAATAAGTTAATAAATTTTGCAAGAGAAATTATAAGGCATTATAAAAAGCAGGCATGATAGGAAAACAATACAAAGGAATCCAGAGATGGAATAAAAATAGAGGCTACATATTACAAAATAACACTTTGGGGGGAAAAAATCATTCAATCAATATTTATTAAGCACCTATTGGGGCAGCTAGGTGGAGCAGTGAAAATAGCTGGGCTTGGGAATCAGATAGACTCATTGTCATGAGTTCAAATCCAGCCTGGCACACTTCCTAACTGTGACCTTTAATCTTTTTTACCTCAGTTTCTCGCCTGTAAAATGAGCTGGAGAAGGAAATGGCAGTATCTTTGCCAAGAAAACCCCAAACGGGGTAATGAAGAGTCAGAAACAACTGAACAACAACAAAAAGCACCTACTATGTACCAGGTGCTGTGCTAAACACTGGTGCTACAAAAGGAGTTAAAAGATTGTCTCTGCTCATGGGGCATCTGGGTGGCGCAGTGGATAGAGCACCAGGCCTGAAGTCAGGAGGACCTGAGTTCAAATCCGGCCTCAGACCAAACACTTGACACTTACTAGCTGTGTGACCTTGGACTAGTCACTTAACCCCAATTGCCCCAGCTTATGCGGAGACAACAACAACAACAAAAACACAAATGTACGCAAAACAAGCTATATACAGGAACAATAGGATAATAATCAACAGAGGGAAAGCACTGGAATTAAGAAGGGTTAGAGAAGGCATTGGGTAGAGGTTAGGATTTTAGTTGGGAGGTAAAGGAAGCCAACAAGATCAGTAGTCTGCGTGGAGTAAGGAGAGCATTCCAGGCATGGGGGATATAGCCAGAGGAAATGCTGAGAGCCAAGAGATGGAGTGTCTTACTCATGGAACAGCCAGTGTAACTGAATCAAAGAGGAAATGTCAGGGAGTAAGGTATTAGAAGGCTGAAAAGGTAGGAGCAGGCTAGGTTATGAAGGACTTCGAATGCTAAACATTCTAAATATAGAACATTCTATAATAACAGGAAGTAATTCTGGAAGTAATAGGTAGCCACTGGAGTTCATTGAATGGGGAGGTGACATGATTGGACTTGAATTTTAGGAATTTTAGGAAAACCATGCCAGGGAAGACAAAGAAAGGCAAAAGAGAGGGGAAAGCCCCTGCCCTCAGAGAGAATATATTTTATTCAGAGAAACAGAATAGTAGGTATATAGAGATGTATTCAGAGTTGATGGAAGTTAATTTTAAAGGGAGAAGTAATTATCAATTAGAACTGGGAAAGACTTTTTTTGAGTCTTGAGAGATGATAGATAAACTAAGAGATGGAGGTGAGGGGGGCAGAGCATTCCAGAAATGGGGCCCAGTTACTACAGATGAATAAAGATGGGAACTGCAAATGTTGGAATAAAGTGTTTTGTCCCTGATCAAAGGAATTGCAAACAACAGCTAAAAATAGAAGACTTTGGTTGGAGGTTGAGGTGTAGAGTTTGATGGATGGGAGGAAAAGCACAGGGAGCCTTTCCTGACTCTCTGCAATTACTCCATTCATGAAGCTGCCCCTGTTGGGTGGGTGAAAAGGTCTAACAAATTAACTATCACTCTGAAATTTGATGCAAATGCTAGAGAGAAAGGTCCTATGTTGGGTCAAATTCTCCAAGTAATTACATCATGGAACAGTAAAGGAACATTTTCTTTACTATCCACTTCTCCAGCGACTGGTTGGAATGCTCTGTTTTTGTATCAGGACAATATCTGATAACAGAAGTAAGTTGACATATTTGAGGGGGTCCAGATCCCAGGCACCATAGTGATCAAAGGGAATGACTTAAGTAGTAAGATCAAAAGAGCTTGGTCAGGGTAGGGTGGCCAAGAAATGGTGGAGAGGGGATATACGGGTACCGATAAGAGTCTACAAATATTTAAAAGGTGTTAACACCAATGAAGGAGAGTTTCCTGATTTTGCCTTCTTGGAAGGGACACAGCTGGGAACAGAAAAGAGGCAATTAGGGAAAGGAACATTTAGCCTAAATAGCAGGAAATTTTTTCTTACAAAGAAAGATTACTGCTGATATTAAAAAATAAAGCCTATCATGCATGATTAGACCAGCCAATCAGTATGAACTTTCTTTCTATACAATTCTTTCATTCTGTAGCTGCTTTTTGTGTTGATCAATCTAATTCTATATTTGACCATATTCCTACTCCTATACCTCTTGTTTCCTCCAAAAATGATGTGCCTGCTTTAGACTGTTTCTGTTTCATAGTGAGTTTTGTCTTAGAAGAAAATATCTATGTAATAACAGTAATAATGATGAAACTAATAGCCAGCATTTTAAAAACACTTTAAGGTTTACAAACAATATCTCACTTTATAGTCACAATAATCCTTGGAAGTTGGTGCTGTTGGTACCCCTATTTTACAGCTGAGGAAACTGAGGCAGATTGTGGTTAAGTGACTTGGCCAGTGTCACACATCTAGTAAGTGTCTGAGGCTAGATTTGAACTCCAGGTCCACACTCTAACCCCTGCACCATCTAGCCGCCTGTCTTGAAAGGTAAAACTCTACAGACAAAGAATGTTCCTTGTTTTAATATAATGTATGTATTACATATTAAAATAACAATGATATTTGGAGATATTTGACACTACTGTGTATGTTTACTAACATTGTACTCCTTATTAATCAACCACCTAACTGTAACTAAGAATCGTAGACTTTTAGAGTTGAATGTCAGTCCCACTCCTTCAGTTTACAGATTGGGAAACTGAGGCTCAGATGAAAAAAGTGACAGATAGTGGCAGAGCAGGAATTAGAACTTGGTTTTTCCTGACTCCCAGTATGGCAGGCTCCCTACTACACTAGAATGGGTAAAAACATCTTGTGGTGGTTAGATGCATTTTGTTACAAAATATTTTTGATTTTTCATCGTAATAATTTAATAATGAAATGAATTATTCTAGATACTAATAACCACATCCAATGGCAATATTGACCCTTTACTTTCAAGAATTAAAAGGCAATTTATCTTTGCATGTCATTCTAAAATGATTTGTCTACACAAAGAATAATTAACTAATACTGATGGTTGCCCTTTGTTTATGAGATTGTCTCAGGACAATTTTTATTTGGTTTGTACGGATTCCAGCTCAATGATAATAATAATAATAGATGGCAATTTGCAATTAGAAATGGGTTTTGGGGGCAGCTAAGGGGTGCAGTGGATAGAGCACCGGCACTGGAGTCAGGAGGACCTGAGCTCAAATGTGGCTTCAGACACATAACACTCACTAGCTGAGTGACCCTGGGCAAGTCACTTAATCTCATTGCCTAGCCAAAAAAAAAAAAAAGAAAGAAAGAAAGAAAAAGAAAAGAAAAGAAATGGGTTTCAATGTGTTATCTCATTTGATCCTCCAAACAACTTCAGGAGACAATTAGTCAATAATCATTTATGAAGTGTATATATATTGACAAAGCATTATTATTAGCCTCGTTTTCTAGACAGTGGAACCAAGTGTAGAGAAGTTAAATGACTTGCCCAAGGTCACACAACTAACCAGCCTAGATGCTGAGATTCAGACAGATACTCTGATTCCAAGTTCAACGCTCTTCTCACTAAAGCCTGCTGTCTCTCTGAAAACTCATAATGAAATTGGGCTCCCTGATGCTTTTCTCTTTATCACAAGGTTCTGAATTTAAGATTTTAGGCCCCTAGAACTTAACCACTGACTGTGAGTTCTAGAAAATTACCCTCAATGAGAAGACACTTTGCAATTCTCTCTACTTTAGAATGATGATCTTCTTACTACATAAGGGTACTTCACTGGATAACCATTAACTATGTGCTACGTACTAAGCACCATGCTCCACTGTGTGTGGAATAATGGAAAGGCACTAAACTTTCATTCAAATGCCTAGGCTCTGCCAATAACTACCTATATGACATTGGGCAAGTCAGTTAAACCTTCTGAGTCTCGGTTTTCCCATCTGTAAAATGGGAGCAATGACACCTGCTCCACCTGCCTAGCAATTCAACAAACATTTATTAAGCACTTACTATGTGCTAGGATTTCTATGAGGATTAAGTGAATTAGAAGGTGAAAACACTAAGCCAATTGTGACATTGTACATAATTGTAAATTATCACTGTTACTGTTGTTCTTCAATGTTCATGCCTTTAGCTTCTGCCACTAAAGAGCTGCTCCGATTCCTTATTGTGGCTTGGAGGTGACCTTGGGTTCTGAGAGGCTGTGCCAACAGAGCACAAATGCTGGCAGGTCCTATCAAGTTGGAAAGGTGACAAGTTCAGGCCAGCAACAGACTAGCCTATCTAACTATGAGGAGGCTTATAGTCAGAAGGTTGGCTATTGAGGGATTTTATTTGGGGGCGGGGGATAGAAGGAGGGTAACATAGCAATCCCTGAAGAGCCTTTGCCTATAGCTGGAGGTTAAACAAGGCCCATGCAGAGCCCTGATTCTTACTGACCATGTTTGCTGGCTCAGTACATGATTCCTTTAGGGGTAAACAGTCCCTCACTACTTCTAGCTATATGTGACTCAGTCCTGAAGTGCTTGTATATTGAAATGATAAGCCAATGTCCTTATTAGCTACAGAGTGGGAAGAGCTAATGACTGTGGATTTTTTAAGGGGAAGTGATTCTGTCCTTGACTTTTTTTTAAAATACATTTTATTTTTTTCACCAATTCCATGTTAAATCAATTTTTTTAACATTTGGGGATTTTTTTAACGTTTTGAGGTTCAAATTCTATCCCTTTCTCCCCTCCCCCCTCCTAAGATGGTAAGCAGTCAGATATGGGATATATATATATATGTATACACACACATATATATATATACACACACATATACATATATGTAGATGTATGCATGTATGTAAAACATTTCCATGTTAATCATTTTGTACAAGAAGACAAAAAAAGAAAACAAATGAAAGAAAGAAAGTACTTTTGAAAATAGCATGCTTCAGTCTGTATTCAAACAATATCAGTTCCTTCTCTGGAAGCAGATAGTATGCTTCATCATTAGTCTTTTGGGATTATCTTCAACCATTGTTTTCCTGAGAATAGCTAAATCATTCAAAATTCTTCATTCTACAATGGTACTGTACTACAGTTTCCTGATTCTACTTACTTCACTTTGCATCAGTTCATATAAGACTTTCCAGGTTTTTCTGAAATCATCCTGCTTATCATTTCTCATAACACAATAATATTCCATTACATTCATATACTACCACTTGTTCAGTCTTGATGGGCATTGTTTTAATTTCCAATTCTTAGCTGCTATAAATATTTTTGTACAAATAGGTCCTTTTGCCTTTTTTTACATATTTGGGATATAGACCTAGCAGTGGTGTGTCCTTGATGCTTTCTTCAGTTTTCCCATGTGGCAAGCAGCACCCTCTCACTAGGCTTTTTGTGAGGTGGTAGAGGAAGGTGTATCACCCTTTCTCCCACCACATGCCATATGGCAATCATTCTCATATGGCAGAACAGAAAGATTCAGTTAGATGAACTTAAGCCTGGGACCTTAGCTGCCTCATTCACTTTGTGTTTCCTTTCTTTGAACAGGATGTGACCAAATATTGGTTTTGACATGGGAATATTCAAGCTTAGTTTCACCCTACAATTAGACAGCCAATGGTTGTGGGTCCATAGGATGGAAATGGCTACTGTCAGCAGGGCAAATGTCTGCATCAGAGAAGACGACTAGCATCAAGGGAGAGGAGCCCAAGTTCTAGACTAGTATCAGAAGAGTCAGGGAAGAGGTGAAAATGCAGCACTGTCTATTCAACAACCCTGCAGATTGCTTTTTGTTCTAATGAGGTTTATACTAAGCAGAGTATGGCAGTAGTTGTACTGCTACTGGTTTAGTTTAGTTAAGACTTTCTGTGTTTTGTATTTAGCAATTGTTTTGTACATAGGAAATAAATATCTGTCCCATATATGATTTATATTGTACATTGAGGATTTTTAATCCCTTCTCTGGGGAGACTCTATGCATGAGCCAAACCTAAGCCTAAAGCAATTTTTATGGGACATCAGCATAGGGGACATCATGATTCAAAAAATATGGGAGAATGAAGCCTAACCTCTTTTATTCGATGCCAGACTCTTCTAAGACACAACCTAATCTGGACCTCATTTGTGGGTCCAAAATAAATGAGCCCCATAGAGTCAGGAAGATATGAGTTCAAATCTGGCCTCAGACACTTATTAGCTGCATGGCTCTGGGCAAGTCTCAACCCCTATTTGCCTCAGTTCCCATCTCTAAAATGGGGGGACATGCTAGAGAAGGAAATGGCAAACCACTCCAGTATCTGTGCCAATAAAACCCTATGGACATGAAGTCACATGGAGTAGGACACAACTAAACAGCAACAACAGTAGAAAAACAGTAGGTACACTGCCCTGGCAGTGGTTCTATTTGTTATACTATAATAGTAATAACAAAATAGTAGACATTTATTATGTGCAACACTTCTAAGCATTATCTTGATCTGTATCTGGCCACTGGACCCAGATGACTCTGGAGGAGAAAGAGAGGCTGGTGACTTTGCACAACTCTCCTTCACTGTAATTCAATTCACTTTCGAGTCGTGGCATCATCTTTCTGATGTCATGGTCCTCTTCAAGAACAAAGGACAAACCACAACCTGTGAGCATTGGGACAGATAAAATTTTTAAATTAGACACAGTCCTTGCCCTCATGCAGCTTGCAATCTAGTAGAAGGATAGCACGCCAACACAAAATCTATAATGCACAATATTACATGACAAATGTATTACAGAGTTACAGAGCAAAACTTGATGTGCGGTAGGAAGAGGAAGGTCATTAACAACTGTTGGTTTGACATGGAAGGTTTCTTGTAGTCAGTTAAATTTGAGTTGATCTTTAAAAGATGGGGAAAATCTTATTAGGCAAATAGAAGAAGGAAAGGCATTACAGAAACAGGAATAGCCTAAGCAAAGGAATGAAGGCATGAGAGCCCAAAGTGTGTTTAGGAGCAGAGAGTGGCATAGTTTGGCTAGAGTGTAGAGTACTTGGACGGGAGTAAAATGGAATAAGCCCAGAAAAGGAGTGTGATACCCAGTGCCAGAAGTCCTTGAATGCCATGGGAAGAGTTTGAACATTTCTTACTAGGTAATGGGGAGGTACTGGAGGCATGATGGCTGAAACACCATCTGTGAATTTTGGAAGATTGCAAAATAAAGGATAAATTGCTGCAGAACTGGATAAGGGAAAATGAAGTCTTGGTGTTCAATAAAGGGAAGAGAGAAAAGTATACAAACTATTGACTAGCGAGTTTGACTTGAATTACTCTCAAAATTCTAGAACGTAATAGAGATAAGGGAATAGAATAAGCATTTATATGGCACCTACTATGTGTCAGGTACTATGCTGAGCACTTTATAATTATTATCTCATTTTATCCTCACAACAACCCTGCAGGGTGCTATTATTATCCCCATTTAACAGATGAAGAACCTGAAGCAAACAGAGATTTAAGTGATTTGTCCAGGGTCACACAGGTAGGAAATATCTGAGGCTGAATTTAAACTCAAATCTCCCTGACTCCAGGACCAGCTCTCTATCTGCTGCACAACCTAGAAGGTATGGTTATTGTGAACACACAGAAAATAAATGGTTAATCACTGCAAGACCACATGTTGTCAACACGTACTGATCCTGACAAATTAATCTCATTTCCTAGACTCCAGAAATCATTTGACTAAAGCCTTTCATAGGCAAGATGAGAAGGTGTGGGCTAGAGGAAAACACCAGGGAGATTCAGAACTAGTTGAATGACCACACCCAAATAGTAGTCTTTAATGACTAGCTGTTAGCTTGGAATGAGGTCTCCGACGCTGGGTCCCTGAGGTCTGTGTTTGGCTCTGTGATGGTTAACCTTTTGATTGATGACTTGGATAAAAGCACAGATACTCTGCTTATCAAGTTTGCAGATGATATAAACCTGGCAGGAAAAGCTAGCATGTTATATGACAGTCATACAAAGAATCCAACAAAATCTTAGTAAGTTAGAAAAATAGACTAACAGCATGAAATTGAATACAGATGCTAATAACATGAAACGTAATAGGTGTAAGTTAAAGTCAACACTAATAATAAAAAAAAAATCAACTCTAAGGCCAAGATGGGGGATAGATAATTAGACAACATCTTGAAGAGATATCCAAGAAGTGGGATGTCTAGTGTACTGCAAGCTCACTCTAAGTCAACAGTGAGGCACAACAGCCCCCAAAGTTCACACCCCTCTAGACTACTTTGAGAGTCACTGCAGACCTGTAGAACCTGGGATGTGATCATTTCATGTGACTCTTCCCTGGTCAGAGCACATTTGGAGTGTTATGTTAAGGTCTTAGCACCATGCTTTAGGAAAGTCATTGACAAACTATAAAGACTCCAGAGAAGGGCAACCAGGATGGCGAAGGGGATTGAGTACAATACAAGAATTATTTGACAGAGAAACAGGACAAACAAGTATAGTATGGTCTTACAAAGATGTATATGACTGAATATGTCTACATATGAGTATGATTATAGATATCTAAGTATATGTATGTGTAAGTGCATGTATATATATATGTTTGTATGTATATGCATATGTGAATATATACATGTATACATGTATGTGTGTATGCAGGTATACACACACATATATATCTGCACTTAATTGTAGCTTTCTTGGGAGAGAGGAGGGAGGAAGGGAGAAAAAGAACAAAGTAAAAAGTGTACAGCAGAGAACAAAAGAAAACTTACAAGGAAGCCAAGAAAAGATGGACAGCTCTGAACACAGTGTGCAGTATTTATTATATAGGCTTTCTTGAAATGGAAAATTATTGATGTATATTTTGAATCCTCTCATGAACTGCTGTGCACATGGCAATGCTTTTTTCTTTTTTTCTTTTGTAGTTTAATATTTAAGTTTATAAAACATTTCTTATTCTTTTCTTAAGTTTTTAGTATTAAGTTTTAGTATTTAGGTTTAAAATAAATTAATTTTTAAAGGGGGAGCAGCTAGGTGGCACAGTGGATAAAGCACCACCTGGAGTCAGGAGGACTTGAGTTCAAATACAACCTCAGACACTTGACACTTACTAACTGTGTGACCCTGGCAAGTCACTTAACCCCAATTGCCTCGCTAAAAAAAAAAAAAAAAGAATCATTTGAAGGAGCTCATCATTTTTAATTCTAAGAAGAGAATACTTAAGTGCAATGTGATAGCTATCTGCAAGTGTTGGAAGGTTTGTCAGGAGGAAGATGATTAGACTTGTTTTGTTCGTCCCCAGAGGGCTGAACTGGGAATGATAGAAGTTGCAGAAGAACAGATATCTGTTCAATGTAAGGAAAAATTCCCTAACAGAACTACCCAAAATGAAATTTTCCTTGGGAAGTCGTCAAGTAAAGACCACTTGCTAGATATGATTTAGTGGAGATTTTTGTTCAATTGGATGGATTAAATTGCCTCTGAGGTCCCTTCCAACTCCAAAATTACACAAAGGGGTTATGAGCCAGTAACAGCAACAAAGAATTCTTCTTCCTTGGATTTTGTCTCCCATGAACTTTTTGGGTGGCCCTATTGCTCTCTTTCCTACATTGCAGCTATTCTTTATAACAGCAGTTCTCAAAGTGTAGTCTGCAAATTCCTGAAGGTCCCCAAGACACTTTCAGAGTGCACAAACAAAATAATTATCATATTCATACTAAGATATTATTTGCCTAATAATATACTCCTTCCTTTCCCAACTACAAATCTGCATGAGACTGGATTCTCTTCATATGCTTCAACCAAAATAACACATCACAGCAGACTGAATAAGGCAGCAGATATGATTATCCATTATTAAGGAAGATATTGAAAAGATTTGCGAAAACATATAAAAGCATGCCATTCTTCCCATTCATTTTTTTGTTTTGGAAGATATTGTTACTTTTTCACAAATAAAATATGCTATTTATATTAACATATATAGGCTTATAATTGTTTTAAATAAATTAAGAAATAAATATTTTAAATTATCATTTTAATGTCTCATTTGGTAATTATTGATGCATATAACCTATATAAACAAAAGCTCTTTGGGGTCCTCAATAATTTTTAAGACTGTAAAGAGACCCAAGACCAAAAAGTTTGAGAACAGCTATTCTATGGTATCTAGTTTGATAGATTTACATAAACAATTAGATATCAACTCTCATTCTTAGAAGCATCTATTCCTTCTGCTTCAAGTGCACTTTGTTCTGTGTTATTCCTCATTCACATCTCATTCAGTTTACACCATTCTTTAATCTGAGACAAAATGCTAATATCAAAATAATTAATTGGTTCACAGACCAGAAAGACTTTCAAAGTTGAATTGTCTCAACAACTCTTTGAAAGATGGTTTCTCATTCCACAGTCTCTGAAGGTTACAGCTCAAATGTGTATCTTCTTGCTCTGAGACTTTTTTCCTGAAGTTTTGATAGTTAACTTCCTCTTCGCAAAAGGCTTCTGGGTGATTTTAGCCTGCTCCAGCTTCACTGTATCTTTCAGCTTGGACAAAAAGATTAGGTTGCCTGTAAGACCTCAGGAAATGTGCACTTAGTGAATAAGGCATGCCTGTCTTTTGAACTCTCTTACTTATTCGACTCTTGCATAAAATGGGCAAATAAGACTTTTTTTTGGTCCAAACCTATGATGTCATGGTGTAGGGGAGATGGTATCAAACAAGCTGCCCTCATGCAGGTCTCAATACTCCCAAGTGTTCCTGAACCAGATTAAAATGTAATTGAGAAATATTTAACAAAATAAATAAAAAAATACAATAAAACAGGGATAATATCACATTTTAAAACCAAGTCAACATGTAGCCAGCAGGGATCCTTATGAACAGATTAGTGATCCCCATTTCTGCACTACTGGTGTAGGAAATTCCCTCTTCCAGGTAACTCTCTAAGAAGACAAACTGCAAAAGACTTGCCCTTCCACATTAGAAGAGGGAATTCCCTACACCAGTGGTGCAGAACTCAAATCTAGTCCCTACTCGTATCCCTAATAGCAATAGTAAATAAAATATTAACAGTAACCAATACAATAATAAAATAATATTTGTCACTTCTGGAGTATCTTTTGTCTAAAGAATTATGAATCCTTTCTAAGCATGTATTTATTAATGTTCACCTTCATGCTAAGAGACACAGCAAAGGATATCATCTTCATTTTATAGATAGATAAATGAAGGTGATTACAACCTGAACCAATGCCTTAGCTCTAATTAGGATCAGAGCTGGAAAGGATCTCAGAAATCATCTACTCCAACTCTATAGACTTTCCCAATGATTCAGAAATGTAGAAACAAAGGAAGAAAGAAGGAAGGCCATGAGAAAGAAAGAAGAAAGAAAGAAAGAAAGAAAGAAAGAAAGAAAGAAAGAAAGAAAGAAAG
>NW_020954591.1:16798655-16920992 GCF_900497805.2 Vombatus ursinus | reverse complement strand
AAGAAAGAAAGAAAGAAAGAAAGAAAGAAAGAAAGAAAGAAAGAAAGGAAGGAAGGAAGGAAGGAAGGAAGGAAGGAAGGAAGGAAGGAAGGAAGAGCAAGATTCTAGAAGATAACTGCACCAGGCTTCTTTCTTTAAGCCAGATCTTTAAAGAGGAATTAGTGTAATATCCCATTCTAATTCCAACATAAAAGATCTTTTTCTTAGGGACCTCATTGGGAGACAGCCTCTTTTTTTTTTCAGTCTTTCCACCAGAGCACAAAGCTGTCCTCAGAAAGCAAAATAAAAGAACTCATTGTTAGTGTCTTTGATTATATAAAACTTTGCATATAGATGCAATTGTTAGATAAGACAGCAGCAACATACTTCATGTATTAAACAGCACACATGGGTAGCATCGAAGATATGAAACATAAGGTTAAATAAATAAGAAGGAGAAAGGGGAGAAAAGGCTTGGCAGAAGCCTTTATCTATTATCTATTTCCTCTGGACTGTGTATGCCAGCAACAAAAATAGTAAGGGAAGTTTTCACAGACAGGAATGGCTAAGCTGCACATTTTGTGTGCCCAGTTACTAATTTCCTCATTTTAAAACCACCTGAATGCCTCTATTTTTGTCTTTCTTTTTTTTTTTTTTCATCTTGGAGATGGTCACTTGGGATGTCATAGAGGAGTTTTAAAAAGGAGGTTATCCTTCCAACAGGAGCCCTCCTAGGAACTCTACTACACAGCATAATTCCATCTGAAACTCTCCCAACTCAGATGGGATTTCTTCATCCTGCAGATCTGCAATATGTCATATAGCAATACCTCCAAAAAATAAATCAAACCTATCTTCTTTCAAACTCTATAAAACATAGATCTTGCCAAATTTCAATCTATCTTTTGGCTTTTTGCACAGATACTTACAAAAGACAGAGCAGCAGAAGATCCCCATATACATTTTCCCATGCCCAGATATAGAGTCTGTCTTTTTTTACCTGCTATTATGCAAAATAAATCAGATTTATTTAAGCAAAGCCATAGGGGGAAAAACATGAATCTAAAGACTGTCATAAACAAAGCCAAGTTCTACAAATAGCAGTTTCAGTAACAAACCAAAGGATAGTTTTCCTGTAATATAATCATTCGTTAGACTTTTTTAGAAACATCTACATAGACTTATTCAATCTTCAAGTGGAAGGAGCCTTAGAGATCATGTGAAAAGGGCATGTTACAGGGCAGCCAAAAAAAAGCCCAAAAATTTATTTGGTCTTAAGCTGCATTAATAGACTCAGAATAAGGCAGGTAATGCCCTTACTGTACCCTAACCTGGTCAGACTATATCTGGAATGTTGTGTTCAGTTCTAGGAACTGTATTTTAGGCAAGACATTGTTGACTTGGAGGGGTATCAGGATGTTAAGAGGACTGGAGACTATATTGCTGAAGACCAGGATTCATTGAAAGAATTGTCTTGGTTTCCTCATTTTTTAAATAAAAAGGTTGGACTGGATGACCTCCAAGGTTTCTTTTATCTCCAAATCCTGTGATTTATTATTACAAAGTGGAGACAGCCTGAAGAATAGAAAGATTTGAATAGAACAAGGATACCAATTCAAATACTTGAAGGGCCATCATGTGAAAGAGGGATTAGACTTGGTCAGCTTGGCCCCAGGGGCAGAACAAGGAACAGTGACTGGAAGATACAGAGAAGTTAATTTCAACTTAATATCAGGAAATACTTTCTAACAGTTAGAGCTCTCCCAAAGAGGAATGGGTTGCCTATGAAAATATTTTATTCTTCATTGCATTCTTAAGTAAATGGTAGAAGAGGCTGGAAATTTGGGGGAATGTTACATATACACAATACAGAGTGTTCCAAAAGTCGGTATCTTTAAGCTTTTAAAGCTTAAAATTACAGTAAGATTTGTATATATAAAGGTTTGTTTTGCTAACCTTAAAGCACTATATTAATATTACTTATTATTATTATTGTCATTCCTTTTGGGGTTAGACTGGGCCTCTAAGATCCCTTCCAGTGACTGATTCTGCAATTGGGGTTAAGTGACTTGCCCAAGGTCACATAGCTAGCAAGTGTCAAGTGTCTGTGGCCAGATTTGAACTCAGGTCCTCCTGACTCCAGGGTCAGTGGTCTGTCCACTGGACCACCTAGCTGCCCTTCTGATTCTGTGATCTTGAAGTAATTTATTCTTAAATTCCTCTGGATATGTGAATCTTTTCCACAAAATTCCTAACTCTGCTAGTATACATGCAATGACAGAGAACTCATTACTTTGTAAAGTAGACTGAACACTTATTAGGCATTCTTCCATGTACAAACAGCCAGTTTGTTCTATATATTGATGCTTTAAGTAAAAATTGTGGGAGTTGAATCAGATTTCACCATAAAAGCAATTGTATAATTGGTTATTCCTGAAAAAGGATTTTATATATCCAAATATGTGAAGAATAGAGTACATTTATATAAATATAATAACACAGAAATAGTATAAAGTTGTCTAAACACAACCAAATCAATTAAATGAGGCAACTATTTAATTGATCTATAGCTAGCTAATCACATAAAATATACATGTATGTATGTAGACATATATGTATGTCATAGAAAGTCCTTTGTGACTTTTTATAACTCCTGCCAATTTTCGCTGCTACAACTCTCAAGCTTTCAGCAAGGTTGTAAAATTCAGGAGGGTTTCTTTCAGGAGCTGTAGACATTTGGGGATATCTTTTAAGGAGAGAGAAACATCTGATGGCTTTTCGAGGATCTGATCCATAGATGTCTGTTTTGTTCCCTTCTCGCTCTCTTTAAAAACCTCCCTGTAGCAAACAGACATGAGAGATCCAGTCATGGAGCATTTTGCTGGCTTCAAACATGAAGGTTTTTCTGCTTTGTTAGGTTGCTCAACAGCCCTTGCCACTTTTTCAATACCTTGATGTTATGCAAGGCATCTCTACCTTTAAAATACATACACCAATTCGTATTTGCATTGGATTTTCTATCCTTTGATTCTTCCCCACATTGCTACTTAATATAACAAAGCCTCAAAATTTTGGCTTGAACAATCTCTAAAACAAAGACACAAAGCAGTGTTTGATCCTGGATCCACAAAGTAAAAAGTGTTTCCGTTTCAGTAGTAAGTCTTTCACTTTATTTACTATTATGGATCACAACCCTTACTCAATCGCCATTTTTCTTTTTCTCATAGACTTTAAATGACTCAATAAGGAAGATGATTTGGTAATGAGATTTGCTTTTTAAACCAACATTCCAAAATGTGTATATCCAAATAAGTGTTGTCTTCAAAGCAATCACTTAGCAAGATTCTATCATTATTCCAAGGATGCTCCTTAGAGCTGCTATCTCCTCACCTAGCTCTCTTCTGATCTTTCAAAGATCACAAAGTCATTCCAGACATATGTCAGCATGGGTGGGTGTAGTAGCTGCCTCTCTCCCTACCTGAAGGCTTACTGAGGCTGTTGCCTTGATCCCCACCAGAAAAGAAAGCCATTTAGCTAATTAGAAACTTTTAATGTGCATACTCAGTCTGGCTTAGCAAATCAATTAAATGGCTTTGCTTCACCGAGGAGTAAGCTGACAGGAAACACTTGCTCTCATTCAGGGAGGTCCCTCCACTGTACATTATCACATACTTCCAGAAGTAAGCTCTCCAGACCCTACTTATGGAGAGTCTGCTGTGAATATTCTCAGGACTAGGCTTTGATTGGTCAATTACCCCACCCCCTCACATACAGACAAGTAACAGGCAGAACCAATGGGTGGAAGTTATTTGTTAGCAGATTAGAACTGGAATGTCATGTAATTTGCAATGCTTCATTTCTCACTTGGGTTGTAAAAAGAATTAATGTACTGGGTAGGAGTTTGAGATGCAATGCTTTTTATGTCCATAAACAAAACTCTACAGATGATGGTCATCAGATGGTCTCCATCTCCACTGAAGTCAGAACAAGAGGAAATGGGCATAAGCTGCAGCTCTTAGAATACTAGTTAGGTCAAAGAAGAGTTCATGTCAAATAGGAGAATATGGTATTCAGAAAGGCTATAAACCTTCTCTGGAGTTCTCTAAAAATGAGAGAGCTCCTCATTTGACTTAGATCATTCATATGGATTCCTTTCTGGATTCTGACAGATCAAATGGATGCCTAATCAAGGGAAATAAACATGATAATCTTTCTAATCATGCAATTCTATGGTTCTGTGAAATTAATGTACCATGCTAGATTTAGGGAACTATCTATAGATATACTATCCTTTTTATCAAATACGTTAGAACTGTGAATGTGGTGTTCAGGGAGGACTAGCCCCTCTGGTGTGAGGGCTGCTGAGCCCTTTTCAGGGCTGCTTGTGCCCCTTTGGTATCCACCTATCACCTAATTCTCACCTGTGTCTCCAAGAAGTGTAGCATGCACAGCAGCCACACCCCGGTAAAACCATTTTGGCAGATGGGCTAAACCAGACTGAAGGTAACTGAAAGACCTCAAACCTGTCAGTGAGTCAAGGGGATGTCTACCCCAAGCATATGAAGACCTCCCTCCCACCCGGCCAGGTAGAATGGGCAGATGAGAACAATTTGTTCCAATGGCCATGAAGACAGCTGAAGCAGGTTCTGTGGCGCACTTAGAGTTTGGTCAGACGTCAAAGATGCCAAGGTCATCCACTGCATCCCAGACTATCACCAGTCATCCTGACTTTTGTCTTGCCACTAGACTTCAATGACTCTGGAAGAAAGAGTGAGGTTGAAAAGTTTGCCCAACTCTGCCTCATTTAAATTCATGTGCAAATCAAGACATTACACCATGATATTACTGGTCCTCTTCAAAAACCAAGGTAAAACAACAACAATAACCACTTTAGAACTAAGGTAATATAGTATTTTCCTTTTTTTTAAAATGTTCTCTGGACTGGAATCATGGAGTTCTGAGAAAGTCATGAATTTCCAGCTGACTTATATAGTCCTTTTCTTCTCTGATAAAAAAAAATTGAGCCCTCCCTTTTCATATGCAATAGTGATGAAAGTTTCAGAGCATATCATCACTAAATTTCACCATCACAGAGAAAGGATTTTTGAGCCTCACATGAAAGTAAGTGATTTAACATTTACAATTTTGTATACTTTTGAACTTCCACAGGAAACAAAAGTGAATGTAGGGCCAAATTGGAAGGAGAAATGCTTATTTGTCAAGGCAAGAAAGAAACCTAGCAAAGCTCCAGAAAAAAAAAAAAGGAGCTGTCCTCAAAATACTGTTGTCCTACTGGCCAAAAATGAAAGAAAAAGTCAAAACAAATAAAATTGTCCCAGTCTCCCCAGGAAAAACACATACACATGCATAACCAAATAAAGAGAAAAAAGCATTGGGCTGATATTATCATAATATTCCATTCCCCTCAAGATGTCATAGCAAACAGCATTTAATCCATAGAAAATAAAAACTATATTTTTATATTGTTACAATTAAGTAGCAAAACATCAATATTTCTTTGATCACAAATCTCAAATTCATTATTGGAAATATTAATGAGTTGCTCAAAACCAATGCACATTTTACATTTTCAGGAAATGTATATTTCTATTTTGTATATTTATGTGCAATTTATACACTCAATAATTTATAATCACCAGTATAAATTATAATAATTTTATATTTTGCATATATTATAATCTTTGTCAATTTTAATACTAATGTTAATCCTATATTGAGATACAATTATAGTTATAATTTTATATTTATAAAAACATATATGTTACAATAGCTGTATTTGTAGAAATCTTGAGGATTGCAAAGTGCTTTGCAGTCACACACAAATGCTTCTGCTTGCATTTAAAACCCTTCATAGCCTGACTCCATCCTACCTTTCCAACCAAATAATACATTAATCCCCTTCACAAATCCACAGTCTACTCAAAAGGGCCTACCTGCTGTTCCTCACACATGACACTCCATCTTCCATGTTTATGCTTTCGTACAAACTGTCACCTGTGCCTGACAATGATGGGAATGCACTTCCTTCTCAACTTATTTCTTATAATGCTGCGTTTCCTTCAAAGTTCAGTTAAGGCAACATTTTCTTCATGAGACATTTCCTTACCCCCTCCAGCTATTAGTTCCCTTTTCTCAATTACCTTTATTGTTCATGTATCTTGCACTGTTCAATTGTTTCAGTCATGTTTGACTTTTTTTTACCCCATTTGGTGTTTTCTTGACAAAGATACTTGAGTGTTTTAACATTTCCTCCTCCAGGTCATTTTTACAGATGAGGAAACTGAGGCAAACAGGGTTGAGTGACTTGCCCAGGGTCACAAAGCTAGTAAGTGTCTGAGGTCAGATTTGAACTCAGGTCTTCCTAACTCCAGGCCAGTAATCTATCCATTGTGCCAGTTCAATACATGTACATATAGTTTCTCTTGATAGAATGTAAGCTCCTTGAGAGTCCAGACTTTCATTTTTGTCTTTGTGTCCCTGGTGCCTAGCACAAAGTAGGGGCTTAATAAATGCTCACTGATTATTTTATTTGAATTTCATAATAACTCTGTGAGGTAAGTACTAAAATTCATTATCATTATCCCCATTTTACAGATGAGGAAACTGAGACTCAGAGTGGTTAAGTGAGTTAGCCATAAAGCTAATAATGTCAGAGGAAGAATTTGCACTTAGAGCTTCCTGACTCAAAGTCTTGCTCTCTTTCCACCATACTACACTGCTTCTTAACATAAAAGCAGTGCTTATACTTCTAGTAACAACTTGAAAATAAAATTTATTTTCAACTCAAAATGCTTTGGAAAATATTCTTATATTCTATATTAGGGCAACGAGGTGGCACATTGAGTAGAGCACTGGGCCCGGTGCTCAGTTCAGGAAGAACTGAGTTCAAAGCCAACCTCAGACACTTACTAGCTATGTGACACTGGGCAAGTCACTTAACCCTATTTGCCTCAGTTACCTCATCTAAAAAATGAGCTGGAGAAAGAAAGGGAAAACCACTTCAGTATCTTTGCCAAGAAAATCCCAAATGGGGTCGCAAAGAGTTAACAATGATGGAGCAAGAAGAGTCTATATTGCTATAAATAAATAAATAAAGACAAATTTTTTTATAATATGGTATCTTATGTCAGTTTTCTCAATTCTCTGTCTCCTGCTGCAGTAACTAAGTTCTTCAATGATCTAAATTAAATTCATGTGACATCAGGAACTGAACAATTAGGGATCAAGAATCCTTGAACAAGTTTACAGGAAGATGTTTTCAGAAAACACGATAAACAGGTTAAAAACTTACAAACCTTCTTCTGGAATAAACAAACACCACTTCACATAACAATAATAAAGGCCAACAATAGGTTTGTGCCATTAGATTTGTTGAATGTAACTGAAATGGGTTTATCTACAGAAGAAGCCTATGAAATAGCTAATATCATAGAGTGAAAGCTAGGTGGTGTGGTGGATAGAGCACTGGACATGGTGTCAGGAAGACCCAAGCTCAAATCTTCCCTCAGATATTCATTAGATGTATGACCATGAGCAGGTCACTTAACCTCTAATAGCATCTACCTCACAGGGCTTGCTGTAAGCATCAAATGGTATAATATATATAAAGTGCTTTGTAAACTTTAAAATGTTAGCTCTTATTATTAGTGGAATCAATAAGCTCTCAATGGGTAATAGCCACATGAACTCAATCAAAAATGTATCAACAAAAAAGTGTTGGACAAATAACTAGGCTATGCAAATTTGTTTACGGAACTAGAAGGGTTTATGATAATGATTTAAGATCATGTTACCAGAAATTATAGAACATATGGATCAATACTGATGATACAAAAAAAAGGTAGAAACTGTACAATATATCATTGCAGGTGGCAAAAATTTAGCATCTATCAAATACCTAGTGAGAAACAAATGGGAAGCTAGAATTGTACACTAGAAACTTACCATTCAGGTAAGGTAGGCCAAGTGGGTGCCCAGAAGGTAGCTGTGCTACATCCCCACAGGGGATCCCCAACTCCCATGCTCCCCACCATGATTACTGGTTAATTTTATTTAGTTATCCAGATTCAATTAGCTTTTATAAAGTGGCACCTACTAAGGTGGTGTAGTAAGAACAATTAATACAAAACATTATCCCCAAAAGTGTGTGAGCCACTCTCCCACAGTACAGATAGAGTCTAGAAAGAAGTGTGCTCAAGTTTAGAGAGCACATGGAGTAAAAGGGCAGCTTGCTGTTCTTGATTGTTAAAAATCCTGTTCTCCCCTCTATGGTGTACTCAAGATGTTCCCCTTTGGTGTGGTCTAGCTTCTTTGCTATAGGCTTCTCGTGATGCCACAAATCTGCCTTCTCACATCACATCATCCATTCTGGGCTCCTGATGCTGCCATTTCCTCCAGTCACTGCTATCCTGGAAAAGGAGAGTTAGATGGATGTCAATGAGCAGTCTCAAGTTCTCCAAACCTTTCACATCTTACAAGGTTCTCCCCTAGCCAAGGAGCAGGGAGATGGAGACCAAGGTTCTGGCCAAAGCTGAGGTGCTTGCCTCCTCATGCTCTCTCTTCTCTTGTTCAAATATCTCTCCCCCATCAAAAGTTCAAATAATTATTGTTATAAACTAGTATTTATCTTTTATATGACCCACAGGACATGACCAAGTTTTCTTCAACCAATCTGGACATTGTTTCTGTCAACATCATACCAATTTATCTAAGTACTTTTCATGCCAAATCTAAAGTTATTGATTGATTGATTGATTGATTGATTGAGACTTGTTCCTGACTGATGAATGTATCAGGGTATGTCATTGTATCACTTACTTTAAATGGGTTGGGGTATTAGACTGATTCATTTAATTGGGCCCCATCCTTACAGAGACCTCAAAATATCCATGAAAATAAAACTGTACTAAAACCACAGCACTATCATATAAAAGCTGTTGCCCACAACTGGCCATAGATAACACTGCTCCGTAAAAATTTAAGAACATTTTTAATAGATGTTACCATTCCAAGTACTCATAATCTTCAAGCTGCTTGGAATGAAAAACTTTCATAATATAAAGACCAATCAGAAGAAATCAAAACCATCTGGGAGCAAGATGAAGTACATATCATCCCCATCATCCTGTCTGCTGTTGCAGCTCTCCAAAGGACACTTTCAGTAAGCCTACAGAAGGTGAATTTATAGCCTTATTCAATTGGGAAAAAAAGTCATTTTATCTACCTGTGCAACAATCCACAGAACATTAATCGTAAATAAAAATAACAACAGAATAATAATCTGTCTCAGGACTATTTCCTATCTGAACACCATCAAACTAGATAAGAATGAAGAAAAAGCAACAATAATCATGGTAAACATAGATATATGTGGCACAAAATTCTTTTACATGTACTGCCTCGTTAGATCTTCACAACAACACAGTGGGAGTAAGTAATGCATGTATGATTATTGTCTCATTTTACAGGTGAGGAAACTGATGCTCTGAGATGTTAAGTGACTTGATTATCATAATCTAGTTTCAAATCTAATCCTTTTTCTACTTTACCACATGATCAGAAAGTTATTTTCAGCAATTGTCTCTTTAATTTATTCATGAAGAGCTGATCACAAATGATCAACCACATATCCAACCACCCCTTTTTTTGAGGAGTAGTTGTAGTTAGAACAATTTTTCTGTGATTTTTTTTATAATTGTATCTTTCCCAAATGTCTTCCCTGTTTTATCTCTGTTCACTATTTACTGTACATCAACAATATACTTCATGCTACCCCAATTAAACACTTTATTTCATCTTTAAATAATTTTAATTAAGGTCAGTACTTCTCAAAGTAGCTCAGAATTAGGTACTTAAGATTTAACTTTCTAATAAAGTAAAAATATTTCCAATATACATTAATAGGTTTCTCCAGAAGGTTCTCCATGTGCTCACAGTTCATGAATGTGATTAATTGGGTATTCCTTTTTTTTGGTCTTGTTTTCCATTCCACAAATCATTTTGGTTAGTATTGTCACATTCAGTTTCTAGTCAGTAAGAACATGTTGTTTAAGGTCTTTAATACTGTTAGGACAAATAGTAATACACTTCTGGCACATTTGGGTGAAATGGATTTTTGGGTGGGAGTTTTTTTTTATTGTTTTTTTTGTGGGTTGGCCTGAGATTCTAACAACCATTTGAAAAACTTTTCCATGGGAAAATGTGGTGTTTCAAATAATCTACTTACAAAGGAACTGGAAGCATGTGAAAACTAGCAGGAGTCTCTGTTTCCTGCCTTGCTGAAAGCAGGAGCAGAAAAAGACAAGTGCTGAGCTACAATCTGAAAATGGGAAAGGTGCCCCAGAGATTTAGTCCTACATGTACCTGAACAGGAACCCCCTCTCCAATATACAATATTCATCTACCTTTGCTGGAATACCTCTAAGGAGGTGAAATCTACAACATCTTAAGGCAGCCCATTCTACTTTTCACAGGATTCAAGAGCTAAAGATGGAAGAGATGGAAGAAGTTGTTGTTGTTGTTGTTGTTGAGTCACTTCAGTTATGTCCCACTCTTCATGACCCCATTTGAGGTTTTCTTGGCAAAGATATTGGAGTGGTTTGCTATTTCCTTCTTCAGCTCATTTTATGGATGAGGAAATTAAGGCAGAGTTAAGTGACTTGTGCAAGGTCACACAGCTAGTAAGTGTCTGAGGCCAGATTTGAACTCAGGAAGACGAGTCTTCTCAAGAAGTTGTCCCAAGTTGTTCCAAGAAGCTATCTAGTACTGTGTAATGGAGAACCAGAGAGGTCAGAGAGATTGTGACTTACCCAAGGTCATATAGATAGTGTCAGAGGGGAAATTTGAACCCTGGTCCATTAATTCTGGACTGTTTCTTCCACCTTATTAATTATCAGGATGCTTTTCCTTGTTTCAAACCTAAATGTGACTGTGTTCCTTCCACCCATTGCTCTGAGGATGCTCCAGTGAATAATAATAATAGTTAGCATTTATATTGTGCTTAAAGGTCTGCAAAGTGCTTTACAAATATTATTGCATCCTCACAACAACCCAGGGAGGTAAGGGTTATTACTATCCTCATTTTACAGATGACCAAACCAAAGCAGAGGCTAAGTGACTTGCCCAAGGTCGCAGACCTCATGTCTGAATCCACATTTGTTCTGCCTCCAAGTCTCATGCTCCATCCACTGTGGCACCCAACTGCCATAAGCGGTTTAAAGAACAGTGTGTGTTTTTCCAGTTGCAAAAATCCTGGGTAGTTTCAAGGCATGGGGCAAGAAAAGTTTAACTCTACTTTCCTCATAATCAGATGTCCTTAATCAAGAGATGGGCTCCTGAACTATTCCTTGAAAAGGGGAATAAATAATCCTATGAATAAACTCCAATTAGAACTAAGAAAAAGATCTAACTCTGCCCCATCTGATGTGTCATAGGCCCTGTGTTTTGGGTCAATTGCAAAAAAAAAAAAAAATTAAAATAACCTGAGAATAGAAATTACATGAGACAGCAACAGCTACAGGGGAAACTTAGACAAAGGGAATGGCAACTATGGTGGTCTAGCAAGCATGGCCTGCACTATTAATAAACACACATCAAAGGATCAATCAAAGTCCCGTACAGTGTAGCCCATGAGACTGGAACACTGAGAGAAAGAGTGGGAAGGTAAAACTGGATGTTGCTGCATGTGACTGAGAAGCAGGGACGTGGGGAAGCAGTTCTAGCTCCTAAGTAACCCTGATATGCAGGGACTTTCAGGAGGCTTTGAATGAGAAAATCAGATGGGGGTGGGGGGAACAGCAGAGTACATTTGACTATGTCAGCAGTGGGGACACTTTCTAGCTTCCCAATGTGAGTGACTGATGAGGAGTAGCTTGGTCTCCAAATATGAGTTATGTCCAAGAATTCTTGCATTGGGGTTGTGCTATAAATGACTTAAATGCTGGCTAGCCCCACAGTTGCCATAGGTATAGTGGTGATGTCAGTACATATTTGTTTTTATTATTTTTCCTTTACTCCTTCAGTCATGAGGAAAGAACTATATCTAGCCAAACCATGATTGTGTGATCACCGTTATATCAAGTTCACAAGATTCAGGTCCATTGAAACAAAGCACAAAGGGTGGAGGGCTGTTTCCTTCATTGGTGGAGGCTCAAACCAAGAATTTAATTGGATGAATCTACATTGATAACATCCTCAATTAATGAGAGGAGTTGCCACCCACATTTACAGAAGAGTTGAGGGTTAGAGGTAGGAACTTCTTAGAGAGTTCCCTATATTGGGTAGAACAAATAATTACTTTGGTAAATGTGGAATAACCCCCCAAAGTGCCTGTGAGCAGGCTGGTAGTCATCATTTAAATGGGTCAAGTAACTCAGTAGTAGCTTACCCAAGTGGTTAAATTCACAAACATACGTACAGTGCATGTATGTGTATATACGTCAATATACAATACACATATACATATCTGTAGATGTATATTATACCATATGTAATGTATGCATAATATACATATACATGTATGCATATACACACATGTGTATAGCATACTATATATAGATATAAATTTCTTTTACAAGACATTTTACAAAGCCTAATTTGGTATAACAACCAATTAGGTATTATGATTAGAATTCATGATTTGTATATGGTTAGACTAAATAACCTTGAGGCTCCTTCTAACTTGGCAGGTAGAACTTGATTTTTGGATTCATGTAGTGTTATTCCCATTTGACTTGTCAAAGGTCACAAAGTTCATAAAAGTTGGAGATAAAAAATTAATATTTTCTGGAAATTTAGGAATTTTGGAAAGCTTATCATGTATATATTCTTCAAAATCTGCTTCTCATTGAGTTGTTTAGTAAGTAAAATTTCATTGTTGTTAGTGCAAAGTGATAGGACTTTAGGTCTCCAAGGCACCTAGCCTCTTTGTTTCTCAGTTTCCTTATCTCTAAGTTGAGAGTTTGGTCTCTCTAGAAGGCCTTTAAGTCTCCTTTCAGTTCCAAATCTATGATCCTATGAATTGTATATGCAAGTTTGACTTCCCTAATAAAATTCTGATAGTCACTCTAATGTCCTTCTAATCTCATAGAAAATGTTTGAACAGTGTAGCAAGTTTAAAAATAACTACTGCAAGTATAGCAAGTTCTCTCTGATATGACTATCCTCTTCCCTATGTAGCCAGGCAAGCTATAAGTCCCTTTTGGGATTCTAGGGTACACAGAGGGTTTTGTGGTATCTTTACTTCCATTGGCTTTAGCCCCCATTGGCTATGTTCTACTGACTATTAGGTGCCCATAGGTAGCACCCCAGCTCCATTTAACACATTAATATCAATCAGTCTTTTTAAATTAGTCTTTATAAAGGAAAATTTACTTTGGAGATATAGCAATAACAGAAGTATAAATATTTCTTCCTATTACCTCAAGCATACTGTCTTCATCTCTCGATGATTTGGGGGGGGGGAAGTGATCAGTTTCTGTATAACATTGGTCCCACTGAGTTCACATCAAAATATGGCATCGCCAGAGTCTTTGTATCAGCTACCACTATGCTGGGTTGCAAAGTTACTCCCCTGATCCTTGGGACATCAAAGTGGAAATGCTTGCATAACTGATTCTCCTTTCACCTAAAATGGAAAAGAACAAATTCTGAGGCCAACCAAGAACCCAAGCCTATATTCACAAGGCTAATTGGCCTCAGAAGGAGAAATCCTGAGGCCTCTTCCCTTACAGCATCATCCTTCACTGAATGCCATGAGTGAAGGAATCAAAAATATCCACTAAGATGGAGGAGCCAAACAAAATGTCAAAGACACCAAGCCAAGATTGACTCAGGCCTTTTTGAATGTCTCCACAGCCGATCAAAGAGCTTCATATTCACTGCAGGGTTCTCCAACCAAAGTCAGTTACAGAATATCTCCACATGCTCCACTATCTTTCCAAGGTACTTCAGCATACATATAACTCCCTTTGAAGCAAGCTCTCCAGCTTCTTCCCCGTGGGGAAATTGCATCAGCTGACACGATGTACTTTGTGCATGTGGCAGTCTCCTATTACACAAGTATTTTGTCATGGAATCCATAAAACATCCTTAGTAAAGAGAAAATAGAACCTCATATTATTCACGTGTTGACACAGTGAGCTTAATGAACAATGAAACTCAATACCAAAACAACTTGTACAACCTGAACCAATAATTCATTGTCATCATAATTCACATGACCTATAACATATTAAAGTATAGAAGTGGCAGAAGTGTGTTCCAGATACTGAAGAGAAATTAGCACAGAAAGTGGAGGCACAGCAACCAAAGCACAACTTACTGAAGGGAGAAAAAGAAGTTAATTTTATATGACAAAGGAGAATTAAAAACAATCAATTTGAGACTTTATCTCAATTTTTAAAGGAGAGAACTTTTTTATACTCTGTATTTAAGTTGTTCCTGTCACTATACTATCCAACAGAATTTAGCTTATCTAAGGTACTTTGGGGCAAGTTTTTATGCAGGTCTTTACTGCAATGCATCAATCAAAAATAACAATGAGACCAGCAGCATCCCAACAATGGGTGTGCTCAGTTGACTTGGACTGTGGTACTGATGAGACCAGCATAAACTCAATCCCTGCATATGTAAAATAGACTTAATTTCACTCAATTTTGTGCCAACAGGTTATAGATCTAAACTTTACCAATATCTTGCAAACGTTTGTCACTGGTTGCAAGGTGCATTAGGTCACCAATGGCAGGTGGATTTAGCCATCAAACCATCATCATACATGAAAAGTGACTCCAAGAATACATGGAAAGGCTAGCTAGCTTTTCAAATTGCTTTGAAAATAAATTCTTACATTACAGATAATACTGGGCTTCTCACTATATCTTGAAATACTTCTATCTCCTTTTTACTGTTTGTGTGTGTGTGCGTGTATGTGTGAGTGTGTGTGTGTGTGTGTGTACAGATGGAGCATCCTATGTCTAGGTTTCATTTGGGTCCCTGTTTGCAAAAGACTGCTCTGAGGGTGCTAAATGTTCTTGGTGGAACCTCAGGAATCCTGAGTTCATCTACTTGTAGACACACAGCCTCAGAAGATGAAAGAAAGATTTTGCATGCACCGAAATACTTATAACATTACTCTTTTTTTGGGTAGAAGCAATGAATTGGAAACAAAGTAGATGCCCATTTATTAAAAAATGTTACTGCTCCATAAGAAAACAATGAAAAACACAGAAAAGTATGGGAAGATGTGTATGAACCAATTACAAAATGAAGCAAGTAGAACCAGGAAAACAACATACACAGTGACTACGATAGCAAAAAGGGAAACAATAACAACAACAAAGAAACTCACCTCTTTTTTATCATATTGCTCAAACATAGTCTTGAAAATTCGAAAAGAAAATGTACCTCCTTCCCTTTTTTATAGAGGTGAAGAATCAGGGTTAGTTCTTCTGAAATGGTTTTTTTCTCTCTTTAAATTTGTTTTTTTTTTTTGTCCTTATAAGGGATGGCTATCCAGGGAAGAGAGGAGGAGTGATAGATTTGGAAATGGCATCGCTGTAAAAATCAAGTATATCAGCAATTAAAAAAAGAAAAGAATTTCATTTAAAGCTATGCAAATTTGGAACATTGTCTTGTTGAAAACTCCATCTTCTAAAAGTATCACACAATGAAAGGGGCGCCTTGTAAGGAGAAGTAAGAGTGTTTAGGGACAGTTGACCTGAGTTTGAATTCCAGTTCTACTGCTTATCACCCGTGTGACATTAGGCAAGTCACCTTACTTGTCTGGACCTCAGTTTCCTCATTTGTAAAAGAGAAGATTTACCTAGATCTGTTTCATTTCTAGATTCTATGAAGAAAAAAGCTAGTCTATGAGGGAGGAAAGGCAGTCAGTCAATAAACACTTATTCAGCACTTACTATGTGCCAAGCACTGTGGCAAACCCTGAAGATGCTAGGAAAGGCAAAAGACAGTTCTTGCTGTCAAAGAGGAAAGAATCAAATTCTGCTTTTCCCTTTCAGTTTTGCACAAAAATCATTAATGAATTTTTTAAAGTTGGAATTTTTTTCTTTTGCAAACCAAAATAATTTCCCTTCCTTCCATGATTAAAAAAGAGAGAGAGAGAGACCTCAGACAAGTCACCTCTCTTGCTCTCCAATTCCTCACTGGTCAAATAAGAGAGTTGAACTAGATGACCTGTCGGGTCCCTTACAACTCTCAATCTATGACCCTATGATCTTGGAACCACAATTTGCTGTGGCCTGGTACTGTGTTATAAAAGAAAACATGGCCATATAAAAATTAGATTCTCTGCAATACCACATTATCTTACTTCATATTTGACCACAAAAAGAAGTCAAATTAGGCCATCATGAGTTTTTGTTCATAGATTATAAGAAATAAACAAAAGGGGAAAAATTTAATGTGCAATTTTATATACTCATTCAAGATTGGCAGTGAAGAATTGGACTAAAGTATGGTATTGAAGGTCTCTGATTATAAAATTCTAGGTGCAGTTTAGGAGAACTGTCCAGCTAGGTGGTGCAGTAGATAGAAAGACCAGTCCTCAGAAAATTTGTGCTCAAATCCTGCCTCAGACTATTTTTAGCTGTGTCTGGGCAAGTCATTTAACACTCTGCCTGCCTCAGTTTCCTCATCTATAAAACTGGGAATAATTATAGCATCTACCACTTAGAGCAGTCGTAAGGAAAAAATGAAATATTTGCAAAGTGCTTTGCAAACTTTAAAGCATTAAATAAATTGCATTTAAATAAAATGCATTAAATAATGGGCAGCTAGGTGGGACAGCAGCCTCAGACACTTAACTAGCTGTGTGACCCTGGGCAAGTCACTTAACCCCATTTACCTTCCTTTCCTCATCTGCAAAGTGATCTGCAGAAAGTAATGGCAAACCACTCCAGTACCTTTGCCAAGAAGAGTCCAACATGACTCAACAACTTTATTTTTTACCTATGTGTGGCTGCAACATTGCCCCAGAAAGACCAATTAAAACATGTTTTTGGACCATCATTGAACATGAAAGTACTCTCTCTTTACATATCATGTGAAAATCCTAAAATACTTAACAAGTATTAATGAATTAAGCCTAATAACACTGAGCCTAAGGAGATATTACTAGATTTAATTTACAAAATCAGAAACTAAGGCAAAGACAAGCTTGAGTCCAAGCCAAAGGTCACCCAGTGAGTTGGTGGTGACAGATCTGAGAACAGAATTCAAGAGACTGTTGTCTGCTGATTTAATTACTTCTTCAGACTGCCCCATTTTAATTTTGGAATGCCATTCTCTAATTGATAATGGGTTTCTTCCATTCTGATTTTCAAAAAGAGGATAATTTGCTTGAATTCTTAGAGATCTCTTTCTCATTCAGTTGGGTTGCTATTGCTGCCATTCACTCAGTCCATCTGGCGATTTGGAGGCATGTTTCATAATTGCTTGGCAGCTATATTAAATTGTTCTGAACGTTGGATACCCTAGTCTTTGTGGGAATGGTGATTTTTGTCAAAGATAAGGTCTTAAATGCTCTTATTTGGCACTTATCAGGGAGCTCATCATACAAAAAAGCTTTGGCTGTATTCTCTCTCCCTTTTCCCTAGGAAGCAGATAACAGGAACTTTGAAATGAGCCCTGTGCTGGTTACAATGGACTAACCTGATTAGAAATCTTGCAAACCCTTGTTCCTCTCTCTCTCTCTCTCTCTCTCTCTCTCTCTCTCTCTCTCTCTCTCTCTCTGTCTCTCTCTCTCTCGCAGTATTCCCCCACAGTCTGAATTATAGCTCTCCTACCAGTCCCACAGCGTTGAATGATGTCATGGGATCTGCAGTTCGCCTAGATGAAAGGGATAAAGCACAACCCGCTGGCACTAGGAAAAACTCCCAACACACAATCCACAACACAGCTTGGGAACTGAAAAAGCTACAGATCCAGCCACTCAACTCGAGGGAGCCAGGGAGGAATCCTCCTCATTCTCCCGGCCCAGAAACGAGGGGAGAAGCCAAAGTGAGCAACACTTAACAAAGCCACTTAAGGACCAGAAGGCGGGGAGGTAACTACCTGCTGAAAAGAGAATTTTCTTTTTAACATATATTTAAAAAGAAAAAAACCCAAAACAACTTAGCACTGCCTTTGATGCAATGGCATCTGATCACTGATCAGATTACAGGCATTTGGTCTCCGTGCTCGTCTGCCTTTGATCTGCACGGTTAATTTTATTTTCCTGGATTTGGAGTTTCGTCCGGGCTTGTGCTGACACACATTTTTGGGGGAGGAAGAAGCATTTGGTACAGAAGTGGTGCCAGTGTGAAACTAAATTACTGAAAGGGCGGAGACTGGAGAGATTTCAGCACGTTGCAGGTACTACATTTTATATCTTGTTGCAGGCTTTTTATTAGTAGTATTTATTATTACTATTATCGTGTGTGTGTGTGTGTGTGTGTGTGTGTGTGTGTGTGTGTGTGTGTGTGTGTGTTAGGAGCAAAAAAGTTTAACCCTTTCAAGCCAGAATCTGCCTGTCGAATGCAACTCCACCCTTCTAACTATGAATGTCAGAGGAAATGTAATAGTTGATCTATGCAGCAAGCATTGTTTGCAGTGGTATATTTGCACAATTTGTTGTGAAAAATTTAGTTGCAAGCAAGCAGAAGAGACAAGTTCAGCTAGCCAGAGTAAATGGCTGTGACAACTTGAGCATGCAGCAGAAGTAGCAGAAAGAATACCTCACACAAGGAGTAGATGTAGTTTTAAATATATAGATAAATGTAGATTAAGTATGTTGATTTAAAGATTTTTGTTCGTTTTAGTTTTTTGTTTATAAATCGCAATGTCTGGTTTTTTTTAAAGGCAGGGGAAGTTTACCTAAAACAAATTACTTCCTTCTTATAAAAAAGAGCAAATTAAATCTCTTGCATAAACTGTGTATTTTGTTCAAGTGTACTTTAATATATATATACAACATATATAGTATATGTTTAACTGAATATTTATACGTATATAAACACTACAACTGTATGTCCTCCTGAGAATCTTTGAAAAAAATTAATTATTCAAGCTTTTGATGTGTAAAACTAAATATCATTTTTTTCTTTTTTAAGTGAAGCCAAGTTGTCCTAAACTTGGTTGGAAGCCCTGTGCAGATATTATGTGCCCTTTTGACAGATCAAGGCCCGTTCAAAAGAAGACTCAAAAATGTTTTACACTGATTACCAAGTTAGCATTCAAGTGCACAGTGATAGCTGCTGCCAGTTAAAATCTGCCACTTGTGTTTATGAAAATTATCTGAACTCAGGATTTCACATAAAATGTAAGTTTGAGTTTCACTTCAAGTTCAGTTAAGGTACACACTGTGGCAAAGCACAGATCTAACCCACGCAGATGAACTGAATTTGAAAAGAGAAAGTTAATTATTAACAAAACAAGACAGTCTCAAGTACCTTTATCAGTTCACTAAGTACCAAAATATTTGAAATCTTTTCATTTTGAACATAATCACAAAAAAGGCACTATGAAACGATGGAGAGATCAGTGTTTTTCACATTGATTCATTAAAAACATCTCCCCCATCCCACTCCTTGTTTTATTTGGGCAGAATATTCAGTTAACATAACAATACTCTATTTTGTGTTGGCTAAAAGAAACCAAGATCATGTTAAATGGTGGTAGGGCCAGTTACCATTTACTCTGACATTCTGATGAAATAAGTATGGCCTAATGAGGCCTGATTTCATCTATTATTAATTTCCCCAAACCAATTAATTTGCATTCCTTTGTAAAGCAGCTGCCTGATATTAGGAGGAGGGCAATTAGCACTGTAGGTCTGATTTTCCTACTTCGATAGTTGTCAGTGGAGGTTATTTAAGACCATGCCAAGCTGACTGTGTTTTAAAGGGCTGTCAGTAAGAATTTAATCTTCCAGTCTTAACTGTTGCTTTTGCTGGTGCTGGGAGAGATATTTAAATTTTTATTCTCCTAACAATGCAACAAATTATGACCATGACCTCCCAGGGCATCACTTTTTATTTTTATGTAGTTTATTTAATGTACTTCAGACTACTCCAGGCTTACTGTACCAGGGTGCAAAGAAAACTCAAAGAAAGGGCTATGAAGGGACAATTGAGAAAGCAGCCTGTAGATATACTTTGCACTGGCCCTCAGGATTGTCTCGGTCATTTTCCCCCTTTTAATTAAGTTTCATATAGTGATTTATCCTTTTGTTAATCTTATTATAACAAACTCGAGCTGTCTACACAGAACAAAATGAAAAAAAAAGTTGCCAAATATGTGGTTAATTCAGGCCAGAGGTCCAGAGCAGGCAATTCAGGTCTCCCCCTCCCCACTCCATTTTACCTGAATTAATTAAATTAAATAAATAACTGCTGACTTTGTATAGACACAGCCTCAGGCTGAGAAATTAAACAAGTCACAATGTTTAAAAAGAACAATTGGCTAGAGCTGTAATTATAGGTTTCCATGTCAATGAGCTAGCAATTCTCAATTCCAAAAGTTCCACCATGATTAATAACTACTCAAAGATTGCCCTGGCTGTGTGTTGTGGTGATGGTGGGGGTGAATGTACCAGATAGCATAGTGAGTAGCATAACTATCTAACAACTGTTCTGACAAGTGTATTGTGTAGCCGACTGGGGAACAATGTTAGTCTCTGAGATATAAAGATAGCAACTTCCTCTGGTGTGCATTTTCTGCTACAGAGACAACTATGTCAAGCACTTTTGTCTATCAACACGGTAACTCCAAATGACTTCTCGGCTATCCCTTATTTGCATCTCTACCACATGAATTGGTTTCTACATTCCTACCAGAGAGTATCAGATACACCAAGTTAGTAGGATTAGCAAGGAAAGCAAAAGTATGCCTTCTAAAAATATTATCATTATGGTGATTTATCACCACATTTAAAATAGTTTTTGTGAATTTTCTAAATGCCACTAATGAGAAGTTGTATTTAGCCAACTTTCTGGAGAATTTAAGGAGAATTTGGAGTACTCATAAATATTTCTAGTGAGCTCCCCAGACACTAACACTAACTTAAAGCTTTGGCTAAAACTCCCATTGATATCATTGTGAAACTACTGTGGACAAATCTCATTATCTGTTCCATATATGGAAGCACTTATAATTTTTTAAAATCACTTTCCACATTACTGGGAATGCTTTTCAGTAGCCTTTTCTGCTTTTTTCTTTCTTGAAAACAAATTGCCTAAGCAGAAAAAACAAATATTCCAGATAAAGAATGTTTTAAGATATTTGCCAGTGCCAATTAAAGTAATGTGGGTAATTTGCTTACCAACTCTAATGCGTAAGACCTATATACAACATTTTCTAGGTAAAACAGCCATCATCCACAAGTGGTATTTGATTATTACAAAGAATCACATAGAACTCAAGAAAAATTCCAGACTGACAATAAATTATTTTTTTATCAAAGGTACTAAAAAGTGGTAACAAGTTTATTTTCAAAACTTAGCATGGTTCAGATCTTCTCTTCTAACAATCTTCTCCTATAATACATGTGCATTATATTTGAACAGATAATTATGGGTACTATAATTCTGCCAGTTATCACACAATCCAGAGACAGTGTAGTATAGTGGGCAGAGAACTGGCCTCAAGGATGCAGGAAGGCCAAGGGTCCAAGTTCCTGTTCATGTACAAACCTGCTTCTTGACAATCTCTCAGTGCCCTCCAGCAACTCTATAAATTGAAGAGCAGGTATAGGACACAGGTGAGGTCCAACAAATATCACAGAGTTATAGAGTTTAAACATCTATCTACTTGTCCTCTTTTTCAAGGTAGAACTAACTATACCTTGGTCAGCCACTCGGTTGGCCTGACTGTTTCCCTTCTAAGTAAGAAAAGAAAGATCTCCCAAGATGGCATGAAGATGCCACAGGCATCCACAAAGATATAAAAGCATAAAGTTCATACCTGGGGCATTCTGATGGAGGAAGGGAAAGAAAAGATTTTGAAAGAATTCATTCAACCTAAAGTGAAACATGGAGAAACTGGTTTTATCAGAGTTGAAAGGAAGTTGAAACTTCCAGAGAGGACAATCTCTGTTCACATTCATAGCACAGACTTCTGCTGCTACCTCATACTCCTTCCTCTAAATAGATAGGGATTAGAAAAAGAGAAGCAAGAAGAGAGAAGAATGAGAAAAAGGGAGGAAACGAATGAAGTTTTTCTAACCTCTGAACCAAAGACTACCCCAACCTATCTTTTTCAAAATTCTAACTTCTCTACCATGGAAAGAGTAGAATAGACTGAGTTTGAATCTCCTTTTTTTCATATAAAAGGTACATGAGTTTAACCATCCAGGAATGCTTGGGGCAAAGATTTTTTTTTTTAAAGGAGGTAGCTTCTCAGTAGCTAGGTGTTACATGGATAGAATGCTAGGCCTAAAGTCAGGAGGACTCATTTTCCTGAGTTCAAATCTGCCCTCAGGCACTTATTAGCTGTGTGACCCTGGCCAAGTCATGTTACTCTGTTTACCTCAGTTTCCTCATTTGTAAAAATGAGCTGGCAAAGGAAATGGCAAACCACTCTAGTATCTTTGCCAAGAAAAATGGGGTCATGACCCAAATGGGGTCATGAAAGGTTAGACACAACTGAAATGACCAGACAACAACAACAACTACAACAAAAGGTTCTCAGCACTATACTCTAAATTATGACACATTTATTTGCATCATTTCATTTAGCAGACATTATATATGCAAAGTATGATGTCCAAGCAGCCTCCCTATCTGCTATATGTTTATGTGTGTACATGCATGTACATGTGTACCTATACATGTAGGTGCATGCGCACATATGTCTATGTCTACCTGGCTATATATCTGACCTCCAGTGCATCGATTAAAGTCGCAGTATTTCTCCAGTCTACCTTTCCAGGCTTATTATATATTATTTCTTCTCATGCACTCTATCTATATTCCAGCCAACTGTCCTAGTCACTAGTGCTTGACAACATTCCATCTCCAGATTCTGTGCATGGAACATTCTCCTTCATTTTTGCCTCTTTGAATCTCTATCCACCTCCTCTAGAAAGCCTTTCCTATTTTTTCCCACTTGCTAGGCTCCTTCCTCATTACTTTGAATTTACTCTGTATACATTTTGCATTTATTTATAAGAAGATGTATTGCTTCCTTTAGAATGTAAGCTGCTTTAGGGTAGATACTATTTTATTTTTACCTTTGTATTCATAGCACTTAGCAAAGTTCCTGGCACATAATAGGTGCATATTAATAATAATAATAATAATAATAACATTTACATAGCAATGACTATGTTCCAGACAATTATTATCTCATTTGGTCCTCAAAACCACTGTGCCCATTAGGTGTTATTATTATGCACATTTTACAGCTGAGGAAACTGAGGCAAACAGGGTTAAGTGACTTGCCCAGGGTTAGACAGCTAGTAAGTGTCCAAGGCCAAAGTTGAACTCAGATTATCCTGACTCCAGGCCTGGGACTCTATCCACTGTGGCATAGTGTATTTAGTAGTTTGTTGAATGAATGAATGGATTAGGTAAATCATCTATATGATATATATGTGTGTGTGTGTGTATGTGTGTGTGTGTGTACATAAATAAAACAATATTTAAATAATAACTATATGTAGATACAATGTGCAAGATAATTTGATAAAGAAGTATTGTCACAAACAACATGGCATTTCAAAATTATATAAGGCCAGTTATCTGTATGTAGCACAAAAATGCCCTTTTCTTTGAAGGTATTTTATGAGTTCTATGACTTAGAAGATGAGTTCCTAATAATGTAGAAATTTTAACTTCATGTTATGAACTACCTTAAATTCAATTACATAATAAGTGTTGGGGCAGCTAGGTGGCACAGTAAATAGAGTGCCAGGCCTAGAGTCAGGAAGACTCATCTTCCTGAGGTCAAATCCGGCCTCAGATACTTCCTATCTGCCTGACTCTGGGCAAGTCACTTAACCCTGTTTGCCTTGGTTTCCTCATCTGTAAAAAAGAACTGAAAAAGGAAATGCCAAGAAAACCCCAAATAGAATGAGGAGTCAGACTACTGAAAAGATTGAACAACAAATATGTGTTGACTCAACATCTATTTATATGTACTTGGTATTGTACTTGATGGTACTATATATGAGACATGATCTGCCCTCAAGGAACTTCCAGTCTTTTAGGAAGAGACAAAATGAGCACATTTGAAACAGAGATTAATTGTTAAACTGTGTTTATAATTATAAATACAATGGAATTCAGAGATATCAATGAGAACTGAAAAATCAGAGAGGAGTCATGAAGGAGGCAGGATCAAGATTTATTTCACGTAGGGGAAACTATGAACCAAAAGGCACAGATGCAAAAATGATCATGGTCTGTTTATGGTTTGGAACAGGGAGGATAGCAGACTGGATGGGGCAAAGCACATGACTACAGACAAGGTCAGGTTTCCCTGTCCTAAAAGGGCCTTTCCTTGACATTTTTACCTTATTCAGTTACCATCCAGAATCTCTTCTCTCCTCCACTACAAAGTTCTTGAAAATACACATATTTTCTATACCCATGTGTCTGTTCCCTCACTACCCATTCTTTCTTCACCCCTTTTCCATATGGCTTCTGCACCCACAATTAACAAAACTTCCCCCTTATAATCAAATCCAATGGCATTCTCTCTGTCCTCCCCAGATTCTTCCTCCATGACTTCTTTGCAGTATTTTTTAACTCTTGATGATTCTCTCTTTCTGCATACTCTCTTCTGCTTCCCCTCCTAATCCTCTGGCGATCTCATCTCCTTTGCTGCCTCCTCATTCTTAAGTTGGGTGTTCCCCAAAGTTCTATCCTTATTTTTTCTTTCTGTTGGCAGTTTCACTTGCTCTCATGTTTCAGCTATCACCTCTATGCAGATGATTCCCCAATTTCATCTTCCTGAGTTTCACATCTGCACTTACAGCTGCCTACAGAACTTTTCTACCTTGATTCTATCACCAACACACCTTAACTTCTCTATGTCCAAAAACCAACCTTATTATTTTCTCCTTCAAAGTGGTACCTCCTTCTGACTTCACCAGTGGCATTACCATTAATCCATCCAATCTCTCATGTTTACAAGCTTGGGGCTGTCTTTGACTCATACTTCTCCTATTCATTTATTTTTAATCCAACTTGAGCTATATCCCTTGCATTTGTCCCTTCTCTATTCCCATTGCTACCACACTTAGTACTGATCCTCATTACCTCCCACCTGTAGTACTGCAATCACCTTCTTCCAGGTAGGCTTGCCTCCACTTGTTTCCTATCAGCTAGATAGTGCAGTGGTTAGAGAGCTGGAGCTGGAGTCTGAAAAACCTGAATTAAATAATGGCCTCAGATACTTAGTAAATGACATGATTCTGGGCAAGTCATTTTCCCTCTATCTGCCTCAGTTTCCTCATGTGTAAAATAGGTATAATAATAGCACCTACCTGTCAGGGTTGTTTTGAAGATTAAATTTGATAACATTTGTAAAGCTCTTTGCACAGTGCCTGGCACAGATTAGGCACTTAATAAATTCTTATTTCTTTCCTTAATCTGTCCTTCACACTTATGCTGGGCTAACACTCTCTATGCATGTATTTGGCCATATAACTACTCTGATCAAAATGGAGAGTGAATAGAGTAGAAAGGACAGAGTCAGAAGACCTAGCATCTAGGCCAGGCTTGGCCAATTATTATAACTTTGCTCAAGTTACCTGCCCACCCTGAAACTCAGTTTTCTCATCTGTAAACTGGAGGCAACAATGTCTCTCCTCTCTTACAAGGTTGTTGTTGAAAGGATCAAATGAGGTCATGAGTAATGAGGAAGTGGGCCTTTGCCATGGGGGCAAGCTTGACGGCAATGGCTGCCAGCTTTGCCCCCTTCACCTTTTAGGTTCCTGGTGCTCTATTCAGGCTTCTTCAAGTCTCTGGATAATGTGCGTGGCTTGGGAGTTGGGGGACTGAGAGATGATGGGAATTGGAAAAGTAAATAAAGACCGTGCTCAGACCAACCTCAAAGAGATTCAATTTTTTCTGGAAAGGTGCTGATCATATTGGGGCACATTTCTTGTACTCTGAGGTTGGGAAAAGTTGAGTGGAATTTACTCAATTTACCTAAGAGTGAAGGTTCAGAATGAAGATCTTCATAGCTACCTGAGGGACTTTTATGTGTACAAAAAGGGTGCAGCTGTAAGTCTGACTAACAAAGGGGATGGAGATGTCTTAACTAAACCAAAGGCATACTGGCCCTGGCTGTAACATTTTCCAAAGGAAAGGGAAACTCTTGGCAAAGGTGGAAGCAGCAATGTAAGGTGGCAAATGGACGTGGTGGAGGCAGAAGCAATGGAAAAGTGAGGAGTTCTTGGACAAAATCATTTGCTATAGGAACACAAGTTGGCAGCAGCAGAGTAATAAAGATTTTTTTTTATTAAACAGAACAGTTTCTGGTTCACAACAGGGGCTAGAACTGAACTGAAACAAGGAAGAAAGATCACCCAGGCAAGGATCACAGAAGGGGCTGGAACAATGAGGCACACAGACACAAAGTGGAAGAACAAATTTAGATAATGTCCTTAACTGATTGTGAGTGATGTAGACTGTGAAGGTCTGGGAGGCTTCTTTCTTCGCTTTGGGGGGTAGAGTGGGGATAGATTAACCATAGGGTGTCACCATAAGACTAGAGCCATGATGTAGGTCCCTCAAGAACATGGAACACACTAAAGGGGCTGTCTATGGACTCAGTACAAGTCCTTTTTGTTTTCATGATTGAATTAATAAATGTGTTGTATGTTTTATTCCTTGTTTAGTATGGAGTTTGAAAGAGAAATTAGCCAAATTCAGATGTTCTCTGAGCCCCAAGGGGCAGAGGCAAACTGATTATACTTATTGAAAAATCTCCAAGGTTAAACTCAGGTCCTCCATAATAGGAAGCTATAGCTCTGAGCTATGAGTACGTATTTAAAATTGTTTAGTAAGCTATAAATGTAGGAGAAGCAGTGTGGTACAATGGAGAGAGCAGTGACTCTGGAGTCAGAGGATATGAATTCAAATCTCCCTTTTGATACTTGCTATCAGTGTTGTATTGGAAAAATTGCTTAGCTTCTCAGCCCAGTTTCCTCACTTGTAAAATGAGGGCGTTGGACTAGCTGGCTTTTGAGTCGTCTATCTATATCATAAGATCATGGATCCAGAGCAGAAAGGGACTTTTTAAGCCATTTCATTATGAAAGGCTCTTCTGAATTCTCACTGTTTCCATGTATGGTAGTAGTAAGCCATCATCTTCAGTCAACCAGCCAGTGATTCAACAAATATTTGGACAGTTAGTAAACATTTATTAAGTGCCTACTATGCACCTGGCACTGTGCTAAGCACCAGGGATACAAAGAAAGGTAAAAGACAGTCCATGTCCTCAAGGAATTCATAGTCTAATAGAGGAGACAACATTCAAACAACTATGTACAAACAAGCCCCATAGACTAAAATAAATTGTAAATAACCTAGAGAGGGAAGGCAGTAGAACTAAGGAGGACTGGAAAAGGCTTCCTGGAGAAGGTGGGATTTTTCTAGGACTCAAAGGATGCCAGGAGACAGAGATGAGAAGGAAGAAGGTGCCAGGTTTGCTGAGTCATGTGCTTCATAAGTAAAGAAGTATAAGGTATGGCCTTTTGACTTCAAAAGCCTAAAAAGTATCTAGAGAGCTTTAACTAGCACACAACAAAATGCAAGGAGCTAGAAGGGTTTTTACATGTGTGTTAGATTCCTTTGGGACTTTGGTGAAACCTTCTCAGAATAATATTTTTAAATACATAAAATAAAATGCATATGACTACAAAGGAAACTCAGTATATTAAAATAGTTATAAAAAAAATCACCAAGTTCATATGCCCCATCTTAAGAACCACTGACACTAGTCTTGTTATTCAGCCATTTCTAACTCTTCTTGACCCCATTTGGGGTTTTCTTGTCAAAGACACTGAAGTGGTATGCCATTCTCATTTCTTTCTCCAGTTCATTTTACAGATGAAGAAAGGAAGGCAACCAGAGTTAAGTGACTTCCCCAGGGTCACACAGCTAGGAAGTATCTAAGGTCAAATTTGAACACAGCAAGATGAGTCTTCCTGATTCCAGGCTCAGCATTCTATCCACTGCACCACGAAGCTACTTACTAGACTAGATGCTAGTCCTACATGTCTTTGGATCACACCCAGGCACTAGCACAGTGCATTGCATTTATAATAGATGTTCAAAAATATTTTTTAATAAACAGGGCAGGTAACAATGATCTCTCTGACCCACTGTGCCAAGAGACTTTCCTCAACCAAGGATATCCAAATGCAATACTTGGGCTCTTGCTACTAGGATAGGACCCACCGGATAGTGAGATCTGAAACCTGGCAAAGGAAAACCTGAGTTTTTTCAGAAGTAGCCTAGACATTGGGGAAAGAGCCCTTTTAACTATACTTATTTGTTTTTGTGTCTTATCCTCAACTAGATCATGAGTTTCATGAGGGCAGGCACTATTACTTACCTCTTTATCTCTTTAACTGTCTAGCAGTTCTCTATACACCATACTTAATACATTTTTGTTTAATTAAATGGGGAAAATGCCAAGAGCAGAAGAGAAGCCTTCTACCTAGAGGCGGTAAGGTGGCCGAAGTTGGATAGAGCCTGATCTGGAGTCAGCAACACCTGAGTTCAAAAACACCCTCAGACTCTTCCCAGCTGTGTGACCCTGGGCAAGTCACTTACCCTCTGTTTGCCTCAGTTTCCTCAACTAGATAATGAGGTTCCTGAGGTTCACCTAGTTCCCGGGATTATTGTGAGGATCAAATGAGATGTTTGTAAAGGGCTTAGCACAGTGCCTGGCCCATAATAAGTGCTTAATAAATGCTTGTTCCCTTCTTTCCCCTCACCCACTACAACCTTTGTCCCCCTCTTCCCACCGTAAAAAGAACACAACAAGCCCATGTCAGGTTGCTGATACTATCTCCTTCCTTTGGTTGCCAACTCCAGTGCCTCTCCAAAGTCCTAGAAGGGAAGTTATTGCTGTCCCTTCCTCAGACCCTGACGAAGGAGGGCATGAGGTTCACCTGCCCTCAGGGTTGCCATGGTGGTGAGCTGCTGCTGGTGCCCCCGATAACGGTCAGTGAGGATGGAGCAAGGTAGGACATCAGCTCAGGTGCGGGGCACAGATGAGGCTGTAAGGGCAGGGAGGTGGGTGCTGCAGAGTGGTACTAGCGCCCCTACAGTGAATACTTGGTCTCTGGAGAAGCCAAGCTGGCTCTGAAGAAGGAGAAGAGGGCTGGGCCTGAAAAGGAGAGGAGGAGTAGGCAGCAGAGTACAGGAGAGGAGGGCGGGGTTGCGCAGAGGGAGCCTGCCTGGAAGGACTGAGGGGGCGGAGGCGGTGGCAGTGGCGGCTGCTGTTGCCCAGGCTACGGGAGGGCGCTGTGCAGCGGCTACAGCCTCGAGCAGCGGCTGCCAGCGCCAAGCCCCCAGGACCAGCCGCCCCTTTCATCGCCGAGCCCCGCTGCCCTCTAGCCCAGAGCAGCTCAACCTGGCGCGGAGCTGCGTGGGACTTGACCCTGGCGGGCTTCGGAGAGGAAGGAGGGAGCCAGGTTAGGAGTGCTCTCCCGGAGGGGCCTCCGAGGGACTGGAGAAGGTGAGCTGCCCCAGGATGAGTGCCTCGTTTAGGCTGCTGCCCAGCTCTGCCCTGCGCTGTGCTATGTTCGCCCTCGGGCGACTCCACTGTGCAGGGGCTGGAGGAGAGGGGTGGCCTTGCCTGTGAGGGGCGGGCGCTGCCCGATGATCGCCTGGGGTGGGAGCGCATCCAGTGCAGCCGAAGGTGTGAGTGTGGCTGGCTTTGGAGAGACGTAGAGCGCGCACTAGATGGTAGGGCGCTTTGGGAAAGGAGGAAGGCCGAGGGATCGCTGGGTCTTTCAGGGAAGGAGGAAAACTGAGGGATTCCAACTCCGGCAAGGCAAATAAGCACCTAAGAGCCAGAGAGAAGTGGGAAAACCTTATTTATTCTGTTCTGGAAGGGAAGGTTACTTCAACTCTAAAAGCATGGGCTTATCCCAAGGACCTTTTGAATGCTCCAAGATTTGGGTAAGAGGCAGAGAAAAGTTGAGAATATTGCCTAGTCTGTTTCCAAACGCGTGGTCTCTGCTGTGCTAGTGGTCACCTCGGAAATAACCCCAAATAACTGCACGCGAGAGCTGCCAGGGTGCTTGTTCCTATGGGCATCCAGGATTGAGGATTGCTGAGCTGCTTACTGATTTTAACAGCTGGAAGCAGCCTCTCATATTAACAAGTTTAGTCTCTGCAATTACAGAAAAGAATTGTAGCGGGGGAGCGAGGTAGAAGGGGCTTTCAAAAGCCTCATAAATGTTATATAAACATATGCTATCCTTTCTCTTGAAGGTTGACATTTATGAAGGCCTTTAATGTGGAAGAAAAAAAAAGTAGTAGAGAGAGCTTAACAGATTTATGGTTGCCCTTTCTTTCCTGTTTAAAGGGGAAAAGGTTTGATCCTCACAACCTGCAAGTCCTTTTACATTTGCCGTTGATGTTCTGTGGAGATAAATATAACATGAGTTAATTATGACCTTGGTAATAAAAGTTTGAGTGAGTTGAAATGAGTGGACTGCCTTGATTATGGGGCACTTTTTATCGTGTCTGTATTTAGCATGTAAGAAATCTTTAATGGGATCACTTTTTTTTGCATGAACAAAAACGTCAGTTTTGTAAACAAAAACTCCAGATAGAATACAGTTTTTGTTAATTGCAGTAGGTCTGTGTAAGTTCACACATCCTCACCTTAGGACAGTGACAGGACACAGTAGGCACTTAATAAATGTATATTGACTAGCTGAAATGTATTCTTTTTTTCTTGTAACAGTCTTACTTGATTAAGATTCCACTATATTGACAGCAAATGTTATTGTTAAACAGGATGTGCATAAACTGAAGAATTTATTTTAATGTAGTTATTCCACAATCAGATACTTTTTTTGCAAGGCAGATTATTTTGCATTAGGGAAGGATTTCTTCAGCATCTTTTATGTTGTGTAGGTAATTATCTACCTTAGACATTTTGCTTCTACTTTATTTCTATATGCTTCTCAAGTAGGTGAGGTTTCACATGTCACTTACTGACCAGTTTACAGGTAGAATTTAGATTTGGCAATTGACAGTAATTGAGTCTTACTATCAAAAGCTGTCATCCTTCTCCAAGCTGTCCATCAGTAACTTGGTGCAAAGAACTCATTAAAAAAAAATAAAATGAATGTATAAGTGGGAGATATAGATTAGAAAATAATGAGCATGTTATGAGACAGAAGAGGAAAATATTTGGTTGCTTAATGTCACAGTTCATTGTTGAATTAATTCCAGAAAGACATATGTGGCATGACTTTAACCATTCACCATTAATGCAGAATATGAGAACATTACAAGGCCATTCTTGGCATTCTGTTCACCTATTTATGCTAAAAACAATTTTTTTTCATTGACCCAAATTCCATTTTAATGTGAAATTTGTCTTTTTAAACTTCTTTCTAAAATATTTTTCTTAGCCTTTAAGGATGACATGAAATTATTACTATGTATGCAACAGTGGTCTGTTTCTTATAGCTATTTACTCATCCTTTAATGAAAATATCTTGTTTACTATTTTGTTTGCATAGAGTACATAACTTGAGTTTATATTATATTTTCTTTCCATACTAAGTGCTAGATGATTTATTGTTTGTATGTTTCTGGATAACCATAGAAGTAATTTATTCCTTTAATTAAAGGGCCATATAGTAGGTTTTATAGAAATTTAAAATTAGTTTTGTACATGAATCTGAATTTTAGAACATGAAAATTTGTCTTTACTTTTTTAACCTGGTAAGGTCCCTTATACAAGGGAATTGCATTAGGACCATGGCTTTCATTTGTCTAGGGCTACAAATCTATGAGACTTTAAAAAGAAAGAGATAGATACACTTCAGATGATTATGATCTATAGTTTACATAGACTGTGGAATCTGTAATTGCCGTATACTGCCCATACTAGATGAATGTTACTTATCTCTTACAATTCTACTTAATGAACTTAGAGCTTACTAAGTAAACTTTTAATCAAAAGTAAAAAGTTCTATTCATACTCATGAATAGAGTCAGAGGTAGATTTAGGGTTAAAATAGAATTTGACTCCTTGTTTTCAAATTTTTTTAAAGGAGTGAACCTATTCTCCTCATCATCTAATAACAAACAGCCTTTTTAATGTTTGAAAAAAACTTAGCTGATTCTAAACCTAATGAACAAATATTTAAAGAAAAACATTCAAAATTGTAGCAAAAAATTCATTTGTTTTCATTTAATGCATTTTAAATAAGTATGCCTACTTAGAATAAGTGTACATATCAAGTCAATGAATTGATTGCCTCTTGATTCCACAAGACAATTATAGGATCATCAACTTAGAGCTGGAAAGAATTTTAGAGGTTATCTGGTCCAAATCCTTTTTACAGGTGGGGAAACTGAGGGCCAGAAAATGGAAGTGAAAAACCCACAGTTGTTGTTGTTGTTCAGTTGTGTCTGACTTTTTGTGACCCCATTTGGGGTTTTCTTGGCAAAGATATTGGAGTGGTTTGCCATTTCCTTCTGCAGTTCATTTTATAGTTGAGGAAACTGAGGCAAACAGGGTTAAATGACTTGCCCAGGATCACACAGCTAGGAAGTATCCGAGGCCAGATTTGAACTCAGGAAGATGAGTCTTCCTGACTCCAGGCTGTGCACTCTATCCACTACGCCACCCAACTATCCCAAGGTTACACAGGCAGTAAGTGACAGAAAGGAAGCTGAGCTGTGATTCCAAATCCAGCAGTTTTCCCACTGCATTGGCCTGCATTATAAAACCAGTTGAAAAAAATTTACCCAATGGCAATTTATTATTAAATAGTTAGAGACTTAAAAATAAACTTCAAAGCTGAAGACAAAAATCAATAACAGGCAGTTTATGCAATATATTTTTTTTTCCGTGACACTTCATTCACAGCCTGTTTTCTTTTGGGAGATGCTGACAATAAAATTTAGGATAATTGAATGGAATCATATTATGTTCTGTGAGCCTTAAAGGTATGCCTGTGGGTCTATATAGCCTTTTAAAAAGATTTCTTCTACCTGAGTTAAAAAACCCCAGCACTTATATGAAACAAAGTGGCATGAACACTCAACAGTCTGAGTGAGTATTATTAAAGGGTTCCTCAATCAGCTTGTCTAGGTGTTAAAGGAATGGTGAGTATTTAGCCTAGAGAAAAGAAGTCTGCACCGGGTTATGAAATAAGATATTGTCATCTCCTCAGGTTATATTTTAAAAGAATAGTTTAGACAGCAATATTTGGAGGACTCAGGAGTACAATTTCCTCCAAAAGAAGGGAAATGTGGTCTTTTAAGGCCCCTTTCACATTCAAATTGTTAGGGATGTATAGGTCTAGAAGGCAGGTTCAAAAATTCTTATGATATTTTAGTGACCACATCATCATTGGGCAACAATTTTGAATGCATAGGTATGTCTTATAGTGTAAAAATGATATCCATCCATTGACCTGTGAAACTCATTCATCATTTGGGGATAGGGTTATAGGGAGGAGAGTCTATGAAAAACCTTGTACTGATTTGATTTTTTTTTCCAAATTGGCATGATTTTTGGAGCTTGACATTACGTCTTAACGTTTTTGAACTTTGGGTGTTTGAAGATATTGCATTTGGCAGCCGAAAATTTTAAAGCTTGTAGAAAATATTTCATGATTGCAAAAAGGAAAATCATTTCCATCTCTAGGCCAACATCAATATGTGTAATACAGCACAACTCTATAAGAGCTCCTAGGCTGCACACAGATTTGCCAGTTACACAATGCCACAAGGACATTTTATAGCTGAATAGAGTGAAATTGAAAGCTAAAATATGAGAGTATAGACCATAGGAGATGCTGGTGGTTGTAATCCCTCCTGAAGATAGGAGTACCCTATATTTATGATCCATTTTGCATCACTTGACGTTCAAGACTGACATTTGTTTTTAATCCATTTATGATTACAGTCTAGGTATTAAAATACTAAAGGCTGCATTTATAGCCCTGGCTTTACCTCAACCCTGGTTTTTATAAATTGTGAGCATGCCAGTTTACATTAAAGTTGATTTAAAAAAATATTTCAGGTTATTGCATATTGGAAAAAATGTAAGGGATGAACATGGCTTCATTATATAAAGTTAATATATGATTATTACATGAAAACAGTTACTTCTAACATGGGCTACATCTAGTGGCTAATAAATCAAGTGGTTTTCATAGAAAGGATGGAAAATAAAGCAAGTAAATGACTTGTTCTGAAAATTATCCAGGCTATTTGAAATACTCATTTAAGATGCACATTTTGGGTCCTTGGCAAGATTATATATACAGTTCATTTTTGGAAATATGGAATCAAAGGAAAATGAGGGAAAGAGTGTTGTCAAAATAAAAAAATAAACTTAAATGTTAACCATCAAGACCCTTGCTCTCTTTTGAATAGTTTAGTTCTTCACACATGAGTTGGGAATCAGACAATAAACATGTATTAAGTCCCTTTATCATATCTTGAGTGGCTACCATGGCATTAAGGTATTTGTATATTTAGATAAGGGACTTGGAGATGTACCTTTTAAAAAATGTCTTGGGCTTTTCCCATTTAGAAGCTATGGAAAGGGGAAATAAATGCAATATCAACCCAACCTATCAAGATGGGCAGCCTGGATGACTTATTTAATAGGTAACTAGGTGACACAGTGCAGACAGCACTTCCAGAAGGCAGGAAGACCTGAGTTCAAATCCTGCCTCATAGGCATTCCAACTCTATTTGTTGTTGATGAATTGTTTCAGTTGTGTCCAACTCTTCCTGACCCCATTTGATATTTTCTTGGCAAAGATATTAGAATGGTTTGCCATTTCCTTTTCCAGTTCATTTTACAGATGAGGAAACTGAGGTAAACAGTGACTTGCCTAAGGTCACACAGCTAGTAAGTGTCTGAGGCCAGATTTGAATTCAGGAAGATGTTTTCCTGACTCCAGGCCTATCCACTGAGCCTACTAGCTGCCCTATGATCCTGGGTAAATGACTCCAGAGTATTTAAGGTCATAAAAAACCCCTGAGTCTTAAACCCTCTGTCCACCTCAGTTTCCTCATTTCAAAATGGGTATAGTATTAGCAACCACCTCCCAAGGTTGTTGTGAGGATTGAATAAGATAATATATGTAAAGTACCATATAAATGATAGCTGTTAGTATGATTATATTCTGGCTTATGTAAATCAAGTCTTCTATTTATGCTCAACAGGCCTCTTTTTGATGTGGTTGCTTAGTACAATAGCAGACGCGTACATAGCAGCAGCAACAAAGCATTTGTCAGAAGGATCTGCTTCAGGAAGGAGAAGGTTTTTTCAGTGACCAGCTGTATTCACTGCTGCCTCTGTTCCTTAGTCATAAAGGAATAATAAATGCACAGGGTTTCAAGGAATTGCAGCATGTGTGACACCTACTAGTCATTGCCACATCCAGTTCCACCTGCCCATGTTCCTTGAATATGATTGACTTGTTAAGATGAGCCCACCCGCTCTCCCTCATATCAATGATACCGGTTCCACACAAAGGTTATTATTGTTGTTGAGTCATTTTGGTCTTGTCGTACTCTTTTGGGGGTTTTCTTGCCAAAGATACAGGAGTGGTTTGCTATTTCCTTCTCCAGTCCATTTTACAGATGAGGAAACTGAGACAAATAGGGTTAAATAACTTGCCTAGGGTCATACAACTAGTGTCTGAGGCAGGATTTGCTCTCATGAAGATGAGTCTTGCTAATTCCAAACTCGGTGCACCACCTATCCACTGCACCACCCAGTAAAGGCCCTCCCCACAAAAGAATCTAAATGGATAGTGGGGACATCATACAGGATGAATGCATATTAGCAAGGTACACCCACACACCTGAACTTCTAACCAGCTGCCCAATTCTACATAATCACAATCATTCTTGAGCCTGACATTCTTTATAACTTCACATTTGATGTCATCAATTGAACAGTATAAAAAATTATTTTTAAAAGTCTTTGAGAAAGAGATGTCTAGCAGCTAAATGGCATTTCAGTAACTGAAATGTAATTTTTTGCTTCATTTTTAACTTTTAATATTATTACTTAAAATACTTGACTTTTTTGCCCAGTTTTCCCCCTGTTTTAAATGCCAAAGAAATTCATATGGCATTTCATTTTATTCCAGGAAATTCACGTTCATACTCCTGACACTTCATCATAGCTGAATTACTTGCAAAATGTCCCTTGATTTTGGACTATTTTATGAAAACTTAATTACTCCTTTTAGGTACATGAAATTTGTTAAAATGCCCCTTTAATAAACCTATCTCATCCAAGAAAGGACAGTATAGAAAATCCAATCCAACCCCTTTGTTTTATAAATATGAGGAAACTGAGGAACAAGGAAGCAGAGTGACTCATCCAAGCTCCCACAATTAGTTAAGTGGCAGAGCCCACTTGATCCCATGTCCTTTCACCAAAATTCATTCTTAGAGTCTTAGGTGAGCACCTCACCTTTAAGATTCTATTCTGATCCCTATACCTTTGGGAGTAGAAACTATCTGATTGCCTGCCAAATGGTGCTAATCATAATGATACCTTACATTTGTAGAGCACTTTACAATTTTCAGAATACTTTGACACGAATTATCTCTGTTGATCCTCACTACAATCTAGTGAATTAGGGATGATAAGTAGGACTGTCTCCCTTCTCTTTAAAGGAGAGGAACTGAGGTATAGAGATGCTAAGTGATTTACCCAGGGTTACATAGTGAGTAGTATAGCTAGTAAAAGGATCCGAGAACAATAGGATAGGGTTTTTGTTTTTTGTTTTGTTCTGTTCTGTTTTGTTTTTTCCAGTGTTATTACTGGAAGATTTTCTTTCTTGGAAGAAATGCCTATCCCCTTAAAATGTTAGACATGAGACAGCTAGTTTTGAATTCTTCATTAAACTCTCTATTTTGGTCCAATTTGGCATGTGTTAATGAAATAAGAGAGGATGTCTCTTATGAGACTGGTATTTAAAAATTATTTTGTCCTGTTATAGAAAAATCTCATCTAAAATAAGGCATCATCTGTTTGTGGATCCATTAGTCTATCATTTCATTGAGTGAGAAATGGGTGTGTGTGTGTGTGTGTGTGTGTGTGTGTGTGTGTGTGTGTGTTTTGTTACCCCCATTAGCTTTCAAAGACTGAAGGACCAAAGTCAGATTTTTTTTAACTGGATATAAATGTTCTTGATTGTTAGTATTTAATTTTTTCTCCCACGGATGCTGTCAACTCCCCACATAACCCAGTGTACTCTATACAAAGTGGATGCTGAACTAACTGTCTCACTGATTACCTTTATCAATTCTTTTCTCTCATTCTATGAAACTCAGCCCTTTGATGTTAGGACTTTTATATACAAATTTAAGATTTTTATTCTTAGAAGAATTTTTCAGAATTAGAATGACAAATATTTTTTAATTGTTAAAATCCATTATTTCATTAACTGTTGTTGGTACTTTTTAACAATGTTGGTTAATGGAAGGAACCCTAGGCTTGGAGTCAGAGGACCTGAGTTCAAATCCTGGATCTGCTATCCTACTTGTGTGACCTTGGACAAGTCAACCTTTTTGGGCCTCAGTTAAGACCTCCAAGGTCCCTTTCATCTCTAAGTCTATAATCCTGTTATCCTGTATTCTAAAGAAATGTAAATAATCATGTAGGAGAGTTGTAAGGCTTTGTGATTTGGTTTTGTTTCTTCTTATACCTGTGCATTCACAATTTAAGGGAACTAGTTGATTAAGCAATCATAGCATTAATTTAAGTTATATAGATTTAAGTGCTGGATGCAAAGATAATAGTCTATACATTTCTGTACACAATTACTAAAAGCCTCTTATGTGAAGCACTAGATTATTTTAAATAAATTTATTTCAACTTCTGATCAAAAAATACCTGTTAACTAAGTAATCCCACAATGGTTTTCCCACTCTATTTGACTTGTTTTTCCCCCACTTAATATATTTTATTTTTTTGCAATTACATGTAAAGATAGCTTTCAACATTCACTTTTATAAGATTTTGAGTTCCAAATTTTTCTCCCTCCCTCCCTAATGTAGGTTATACATGTACATCCATTTCACTTGTTAAGACAGCCAATTTGATTTTGCCTTTTTCTCTGAATTTGTGCTGCCTTGTTGGTGTCCCCTGGCTAACTAAACAACTCTAAAAGATTGGGTTGTATTTTTTTTGGTTTGTTTTTTTTTTATATATGCTGGTGTAACTTGCTTTGTTTGGGGAGGGAGAGAACTAGAGAGGATGTTTTGCTTAAGGTAGTTGGAAGGAAACTGTGGACTTTGTTCTTTTTTTGGAACACACAAGATCATCTGTTGTGGATGTATTTATTTTAAAAACCTCTGCTTCAAAGAAACCCTGGACTTTCTCAACTTACTTTTCAATAATGCAACTGGATAGACACCTCGGAGCTACCCATTAAACAATTACTTTTTTCTTCAGGAGATCTCTTCTTCCTTTGCCACTGTGTAGATGAGAAGAAAACAGCTTGATTGGCTTTTTAAATTATAGTCTTCTAAGCCTTCTAGGACAGAGAAAAAAATCCTTCATTCTTTTTTAAAATTTGACTGAGTTTTCTTTTCCTGAATTACCCAGATCAATGTCTCAACTTCAAGTTGTCTGTGGGAACACTCAGTTTACCAATTTTTAAAAATGGCTTAATGATTTAACCTTCTGTGTCCCTTTATTTCTGCTTCTGTAAAATGAAAAGGTTGAGCTGATCATTTCTCAGGTCCCTTCTAGCTCTAAATCCAATTATCCTATGATTCTTATTTTCCCTTAATTTTCATTTATACTTAATTCACATACTGCTTGTGTGCATCAGATCTCACAAATGCCAAATATACAGATTTACCTCATTGACTCTTGTGTCCAAATGGACAAGTCAAACAAGTTGTTTGACTGTCTTTTTTTCACTAGTGAATTGACTGGTTGTTTGACTCCACTGACTTCATTAACTGATTGTTCTGACATCCCAGAGGCATAGCCTAAGTTCATCCTTGCATGGGGAATGAATTGCCTTTGAAGTCAGTAGTAGTTTTCATTGTCCTTGTTTGAGCTGTGATTGTCTACTGAGTGCACTATACTCAACTCAATAGTGATTTCAAATAGAAAATGGAAAACGAAGGATGTTAAAGCCAGTTGGAGTTTTAAATAAAATTCATAGGCAGATTAAAGCCTTAATTTTTCACTCCTGTGTTTTAAAAATAAACTTTGGTCATTTGTCCATGTTGATTTTTAAAAATGATCCCTTTTAAATAATGAATAACAATCATATTAGTACATTGTTGGATTTCAAATGGCAATTCAAAGTAAATCCATTCATGTTTAAAATTTTAAATGTATTTTCTTTATTTTCTTCGATTTTAGTTTTCACATTGGAAATATAATTCATCAAAAGAGATGGAACCTAAAAGATCGCCAAAAGAACTATTATTCACCATAGCATTTTTACTAGCACATTTGGTAAGTAAATCCTTGTCATTCTACTTTTTCATTTGAATGCGAGGAAAGAAATATAATTAATAGAATGTGGGCTAGAGGATTTCTATAATTGTCTCAGACTCCTTTGTCTTTCTTTCAAATATTTTTTTTAACTTCCATACTACATATTAATGAATCAGAAATGGACAGAAATGTCCAATCTTGACTTTGGAAGGCATTATTTAAATTCTTTTCTTTGAAACATAGAGGAAATCAAATAAATGGAGTAACAACATTTCTAGCCCCATGACAATGATAAATTATCTTGTGGCTCATAGAAATGTGCCATACTCAGCACGAGTCAGACCCTTCCTGACTAGAGTATTATTTCCAGTTCCGGACTGCACGGCTTATAAGGTTTGTGGAAAACTTGGAAAAGGTTCAAAGGAGAACTATTAAGATGATTAAAAGTGTTGGAAAATAGGCCCTATGAGGGAAGTTAAAAGGAACTGAAATTTATTTCATCTGGAGACATAATAAAGCAAAGCTTAATAATGATCTTTGAATATATGAAGGGTTATTATGCAGAGGATAGCAACTGTTCTCCATAGAGAACAGAGTATGAAGAAAGGATGTTAGGCTACAATGAGAAATTCAGGTAGACATATGGAAAACTTGTGTAAAGCTGTTAAATGTACGCAGTTTAAAAGGGAGGCTGTGTGGAATTGTTTTTTCTGAATATCTTTGAGACATAGCCTTTTTCATCTAAGTTTAGATGTTTCTATCTCACTCTGGGCTTAGACAAAATCACAGCCCATCTGTTACAGGACCACAGATTGAGACCTGGAAGAGATGGTGAAGGTGATCTTGGCCAACCAGCTTATTTTACCAGAGAGAACACTGAGGTCTGGAAAGCGATTTGCCCAAGATTGCAGAGGTTTTAAGTAGCAAAGTCAGGAGATGAACTCAGGTCACATGACTTCCAATCCAGTGGTGTTCCCACCCTGCCATGAGGCCTCTGCCTAAAAGCATTTATTAAGTGCCTTTCTCTACATAGCACTGTAGTAAGGCATTGTACCAAACCAGTCAACATAGACAGCCCTTGCCATTTTCAAATTTCCATGATTCTGTATTAAAAGGAAATTTGAAGAAATGTTCTCTATATTAAATATAATTTGGCTTGTTGGGGATGAGGGGGTTAGAGAAGGAATACAAAAATTTAAAAATAATTATTGACATTGAGGGAATGATTAATATGTTAATTTATATCATAACTGAGTACTCTGTTGTCCTGGTTTTCTCTGAGTCCTTCAAATTTGGATTAAGTAATTTTTGATCATTCAGGTTTAGAGCTAACAGAGACCTCTTTTGGAAAACAGCATAGAAACGTCATTGCCTTGACTGAAAGTTTCTTAATTTTAAGACTTCCCCTCCCCAAACATATTGTTTATCTCAATAAAATGTTAAGAGGACTCAATAATGATGAGAATATAATTTCATATTTATGTAATATCTTCTGAAGAACTCAAAATATTTCAAAACCAATCATTTTTCTGCCAACTAGAACAGGATGGAGTAGTGGATAATGCTGGGTTTGGTGTCAGAAAGACCTGAGCTCTTAATCTTGTCTCAGACACTTACTAGCTGTGGGACCCTGGGCAAGTCACTTAACCTTTTCTTAACCTCAGTTTCCTCACTTTTGGAAAGAGCATATTAATCACACCTGCCTCAAAGGGTTATTGTGAGATTTAAATGGGATCATATGGATAAAGCACTTTGCAAACTTAAAACACTTTACAAATTTCAATTTTTAATCGAGTAATTCTCAGAAATTATTTTCCAAAGTCTGTACCCAAACCAATAAGAGTGAGTATATATTATTTTTTCATGGGGTCTCAGTAAAATGTACACTTGTACACTTGGAAAGGACTGAATTTGCTCCTGCAAAGCTAATGGCAGTCACATTGAATCTACTTGGAAATTTCTAATGAGTCATTGCAAAATGCTGTGTAACTGGCCATTCAAATTCATTATATTTGCAAATGTATCCTCTTACTTGCAGATCAGAGAATAGAGAGATCTTAACCTGGACGTTTACTAAGCAGAAGAATGCTGAAACCCGGGAGCCGGAGCCGGAGCCGGGAGAATAGCTCTCTCTGCATGCCCATTCCTTTCCTAGACATTTCCTAGGCTCCAGACATTCTCCTCAGGCTACAGCAAGGGCCCTTAAGGGCATCATATATCACTTTTCACCCAAATTGTCAGAAAATTGTCTGAGGGAAAGTAGCAATTCTGCCCTGGAGCTAAATAAACTTGGTTCCTAGGAGAGAAAGTTTTCCTTCCTCTGTGTTAAAGGGAAAGAATGGTCCTTCAAGTACCCTGAAGAATTAGGTTCATTGACTTATTCAGCCCATCCTAAATTGTCCTCTTTTCAAAAAGTGAAAATGAGCTTTACTTCTTTCTCAATTAGCATTTCTGGGTGTAACAGTAGTTTTTTCAGACAGCTTTATTAGAACAATACCTTGAATTTTTTTTTTAACTTTCTGTTCCAAAGAGCTCAAGGTACTTTAGTGTGATGGATCTTAGTGAACAATTCACTTTGAATTTTGTGTGTATTTTTTTTTCTTTTAGCCACATAGAATAATGTCTGAAACAGGAGATTGCAGACAACAAGAATTTAGGGATCGCTCTGGAAACTGTATCCCCTGCAAACAATGTGGCCCAGGAATGGAGCTGTCTAAGGTACATCTATTAGATATATGATAGAGTGATAGTTAAATGTTTTTTACTGTTGGTAAGTTTTCTTTCCCCAAAATGCAAATCTTCTGGAAATTTGTATTAATGTGATCATTTTATCCTACTTCGCAGTCTTAAGGAATAGTAATTATTTATTTCCAATCTGTGTGCATTAAGCATACACAAGATATGAGTTTTAGAGGAAAATTTTTTTTAGTTCAATTTTCATTGAAAAATGGGCCCTTCAATCAAACAAAAGTTAGAAGAGACTACAAAGTAATGTTTTTAGGTAACATCATTTTATTGATATACTATAAAACACAACCTTTAAAATAAACTCAAAATAAATAAAGATAAATATTGACATGTATTCAGTGACATAATTGTTAGCTTTTTCCTGAGGTGAATGTTTCTGATGATAGTAGAGATGAAAATAAATATTTCGAGTGAGCTACAGGGTTCAACAATGAGCTACACATTGTAAATGATTATTATATTGATGGAACTGAAGAAGTCCTTCAGGACTACTTCCCATCCAAACTGGATGGGGGTAAACATCTTTTTATTTAAAATAAAAAAAAGTCAACTGAACTCACCTAAGCTGTTTTATAGTATCATTTAAAATAAATATATTTGCTGTCATTATTTTTTATTAAAATTGAATCAAAAGCATTTTGCAAATGAGGCTTTTTGACAATTTTGAGATGCAACAATACTTAGGGAAAATCTATGCCAGCAAAGAATTTTGGTTCTCTATTCTCCTGGATGCATCTTAAGAAAGGTAGGGCCTAGTTTCTTTTCTTTGACACTTTGAGAGTCTGACTTGCTAGTTGGGGAGCTTTTAAGTCATTGATGTATCTTCTTGAGTGGTAGAAAGCATCAAAGTCTTCTTGTTCAAAAAGGCAGAAACAATAGAGTTTTCCCTTTGTTTAAAGTGACCATGTCTGGCTCCTCCAAAGAGAAGTGCTTTCTACCCACAGGCTTGACATTGTTCAAAGGCTGGTTTTGTCATTCATAGATTTTTGATCAATGATCTACCAACAGCAGGAAACAAAGAATTCTGCATTGAACTAGTAGTTTCATGGGAGGCAGCTTCTTTGGAATTGGTGTGTTAAATAAGTAGAGTGATTTAAATATCCTGTGTTTTACATTTGGTTTTGAATTATCTGTTCTTTGAACTCTGTGTGAAATCTAGCAGCATTTCAACAGATAATTTTCAACTTCTATTGTCAAAAATACGTGTTCAGATATACTTTTTGCTGTTGTATGTAAAGTGGTTTGTATGTGAAGTGTAGACACACTTAGTTTGTGGAATAAATTTGATCAAAAAGTTGCCTTGTTTTTTACCAGATAGGGAGAGAAGACTTGAGAATCCAATTACTTAAGTTCTTCCTCAAGAAAACATTCCTTCCTGGGGATCAGATTTTCATAAATTCTGGCTAAAAAATATAGAAGTATTTTGTAAAAATACAAAAATATATTTAAAATACACAAAATATTTGGGAGTCATTCTACCAGAGCACATCAAATAACTGTATAGATTCAACTACAAAATGTTTCTAAAAGTAATAAATAACAGCTTATACGGTATTAAGTGCTTATCTATATTCAGTGCTTATTGCTGTGCTGAATAATAATAACAATATGACCAATGTATTTACAAACTTAGCTATGCCAGTCAAACTTACCAAAGGGGTACTTAGTGGAATTAGATAAAATAGTAACAAAATTCATTTGGAGAAGCAAAAGATCTAGAATATCAAGGAAAATAATGAAGAAAAGCAAAAATGAGGAGAGAATACCACTTCTAGTCCTCTAAACCTCAAACTCAGTCATCAGTTCTATTTGGTAATGGTTAAAAAATAAAAATGTAAGTCACTAGAACAGGATAGACAAAAAAGAATTAGAAATAATTCAACTCAATAAAGTAGGGTTCAAAAAAACCCCCTAAAACACATAAATTACCTAGAATAGAACTCCTTATTTCATAAGAGCTGCTGGGAAAACTGGAAAGCAATTTGGCAAAAATCAGGTTTAAACCAAAATGTTATTCCATATTCCACAATAAATTTAAAATGAATACATGGTCTAAATTTTAAAGATTAAATCATAAAAAATTAAAAGAAAAGTAGATTGTTACGTACCTTTTGATTATTTCCTATTTATCCTACGTATAGCTTGTTTGTACATAATGGTTTTCATGTTTTCTCTTCCAATAGATTGTGAGCTCCTCAAGAGCAGAGACTGTCTTTTGCCTGTCTTTGTACCTCTAGTGCTTAGTATAGTGCCTGGCACATAGTAGACAGTTAATAAATGCTTGACTGATTGATAGAGGATGAATTCTTTAACTAAATGAGAAATTTAGGCAATTACAAAAAATGAAATAGATATTTTTGATTATATAAAACTGGAAAGGTTTTGCACAAACACAATGTACTTAGGATAAGAAGGGAAGTGGTTGACTGTGACAGAAATCTTTTGTGTCAAATATGTCTGATAAAAATTTTGTATCTAAGATATTAGAAACAGCTAACAGAAATAAAACCTAAACAATTCAAAGTCCACCTTTACAATCTGAATTAAGTTCACTAACTTTTACTTCTGAACATTTCTAGAAAACTTTGACACAAGACTTCTTTTTATTTGTTTGATTTATTTTATTTATTTATTTTTGGTGAGGGCAATTGGGGTTAAGTAACTTGCCCAGAGTCACACAGCTAGTGAGTATTATATGTCTGAGGATGGATTTGAACTCAGGTCCTCCTGACTCCAGGGCCAGTGCTCTATCCACTGTGCCACCTAGCTGCCCTGACAAAAGGCTTCTAAAGAAGCACAATGAAATTTTGAAATCCCAGTAACTTTGTATTAGATCTGAGTTTTCATATTGAATAAATAATCACTTTTGAGAAATTACAATTCTGCATTTTGTTAAATCTCATACTTATCCATGCTAAATGTTTCCCTTTATTTAAAATGAAAGCTCATTTAAACAGCAAGCAAGCTGTGTTGTGTAATATTTTTAGAGTAGAAATTGCAGAAAGGGAAATCATTACAAATCTTGGGACTTTTGTAATATCATATTTCTAGATAAAAGTTCTACTTCAATGCCTCATTATGGCAAAGAAGTGATCCTGGGTTCTTAAAGGTTGTACCCACAGAGTATAAGCCCTAACTGGCTCTACCATGCTGGCTGGAGAATCTTTGAGTCTGATCTAGGTCACAGACTCTAGCTTCTTTCCAAGAACCAGAATAAGTAGGTGTAGAGAGGCTTTTAACCATAGGCTGGCCACTAGGTGATGAGTTCTTCAGCCACATCAACCCATGGAACGAGAGGGAGGGAGAGAGAGACAGAGACAGAGAGACAGAGAGAGAGAGACACAGAGAGAGAGAGGGAGACAGAGAGAGAAAGAGAGAGAGAGAGAGATGTAGAATATTTATTAACATTTTCTATGTTTGGAAGCAATAAGATAAATTAGGTGAGGAAGGTTTGGTTTTTCCATGTTTTGTCACAACAGTAATAACTTTAAATAACTTCAAGTCTTAGGTTTCATTGGAATGTACAAGTATATTCCATATTATCATATGTATTCCTTAGGATATAACATCATATACTTCATAGAGAAGTGTCTCTTTCAAGAGTCTCCATGGGTTTTGTCATCAATGTTATACTCCATGTGCTTCATCATTGATATTAAGCAATTGAAAAATATATATGTTAAGGTTAAAGGCCAAAGCTGAAGTAATTCATGAATACATAAATTATTTTTATTTCATACTGCTCTTCAAAAAGTAATTATTTAACTTTCTATCTTGGTTTCTGTTCTTAATAAATTAATATGGTGAGTGAGCCCAGCTTCCTGATGTTAAATGAAAAGCTTGTGAAATTCAAAGACAGTTGAGAAAATGCAAAATACATTTTTATTTGCTAGTTGGCTAAAATCAAGGTAGAAGATTTTTCTTAATTACTCTAAGGAAGAGAAATCTTAATTATAAAGAATAAATTTGTTCATTTTTCTTCTGTGTTCCTCATATTAGGATTTTAACCGCTGTACATGACTTCCCTATGAAAGAAAAGTAAAGTATAAGTTTTTTTATGTAGGTGAAAACATTTAAAAGGTCAGTTCTATTTAATTTGGTTAATTATTACTTTCAGGCTTTACGTATAAAAGGGTAAGTCCTCTTACTAAAAAATAAGCCTTATTTGCTTAGCAGTTTTATAACATCTCTTAAATTTATGATTAAAAAAAATGACTCCATGGATAACATTCTAAAGGAGATTTTTACTTAGAAAACTAAATACGTAGTTATAAGAGAGGTCTTCGTATTTCCTTTTCATGAAGTACAAAAAGAGAAAACTCTTTTAACTTTTCGATTGAAGCTCAAGATTATGGTTAGGCTAAGTGTTTTGAATCTAAAAAGTACAGTAAACAGAGGCATCTTTAAGTAATTTATGGGAGAGTGGAAGTCCTGGATCCAATTACTGAAGTCCCACAACTAAAGCTACTTTGACATGAAAAAGACAGCACATTTCAGACAACGTGGAAAGCTTACAGAATAAGCTCTTTTCTTTGCCTCGTTTTCTTGTCCTAACCCTGTTTCTCTATCTATAGTAACATCAGCTTTTCTTCTTTCAATTAGTTATACTTTGATTATTTTTTAATTCAGAGTTTATGCCTATCACTTAAAGATAGGTCATAAACATGTTGCAGGTGAGATCTAGGTATACTTAAAATTTCTGTCTGTGGTTTTATTACTCTTAATTATTATTTTCTTTGAAAGTTTTTCAAGTCTTTATTTTTCTTCAAGGTGTCTAGGATTAAATTCTTACTCTTGGGTCTCTGCCTTTAGGGTTCTCAGTAGCAGGTTTTTTTTGGTTTGGTTTTGTTTTAAATGCTACTGGTATACCATCCTTCTCTGGAGGAAGTGGGAGCTTTGGTATCCCACTACCCTTCATGGTCAGTGATTTTTCCCATACCTCTTCTCATTTCCTTTCAATTACTAGGTAGCAAGAAGCCTCAACAGCATTTCCTGATTCCAAAATTACTTTTTTTGCTTATTTAAATCATTAATCTCTACTACTTCTAATACAGTTTTTTAAATTATGAAAAAAGTACTTTGAGGAATGTTTATCCCAGCTTGCACAGTTGTACAAGTTCAAAAGGTATCTCTTATCATTTAGCAAACCTTGAAGTTCTCCCAAAATTGGTTGGAGGTCTTCTTGTTTTGCCAAATAGTTATTTCTTTGAGAAACATGTTAAGCTCTGGATGACTTACTTCTTAAGCATTTTGCTTCTGGCAAATGATTTCTTCCCTCTTCTGGAATTTTCTAATTTTATCTTATTTTTCTTTACTACCTCTTGCTATAGTCTCTACCTCTTAAAATACTCCTAGACCTGGGGTTTCTAACCTTTTTTGTGTCTTTAACCCCTTTGGCAGTCCGGTGAAGCTTTTAGACACCTTTTCAGAATATTTTTTTTAACAATAAAATAGATAAACCTTTGGTTTAATCTAATTTTAAAAAAGAAAGAAGAAAACCAAATTACTGGTATCAAGAATGAAAAGGGTGAAACTATCACCAAGGAATAGGAAATTAAAACAACAATTAGGAATTATTTTGCCCAACTATATGCCAACAAATTTGACAATCTTAGTGAAATGGATATATATTTACAAAAATATAAATTGCCCAGATTAACAGAAGATGAAGTAAAATACTTAAATAACCCCATGTCAGAAAAATAAATTGGACAAGTCATTGATGAACTCCCTAGGAAAAAATCTCCAGGGCCAGATGGATTTACATGTGAATTCTATCAAACATTTAAAGAACAACTAATTCCAATACTATATAAACTATTTGGTAAAATAGGTAAAGAAGGAATCTTACCAAATTCTTCTTATGATACAAATATGGTGCTGATACCTAAACCAGGAAGAGTCAAAACAGAGAAAGAAAATTATAGACCAATTACTCTAATGAATATAGATGCAAAAATTTTAAACAAAGTATTAGCAAATAGATTACAGCAACTTATCACACAAATAATACACTATGACCAGGTAGGATTTATACCAGGAATGCAGGGCTGGTTCAATATAAGGAAAACTATCAGCATAATCTATCATATCAACACCAAAACTAACAGAAACCACATGATCATCTCCATAGATGCAGAAAAAGCTTTTGACAAAATACAGAGTATTTTTTTGAAAGCATAAAATAAGAATACATAGGATTACAAAGAAAACAATTATGTTGATAAACGGTTAAAAAAAAAACCCCCACAACAACCAAGCTTACAAAACTCAGGTTAAAAACCCTTGCTCTATCCCTAGACCACGCAGGTTGATGATGAAGAGCTGGAAGAAATCCAAAGTTTTGCAACCACTGTATGCCTCCATACTCTACCTTTCGATGATGTGATTTCAGTAGATTTTTTTTCTCTTCTTGGTGAGGCAATCGGGGTTAAGTGATTTGCCCAGGGTCACACACCTAATAAGTGTCAAGTGTCTGAGGCTGAATTTGAGCTCTGGTCTTCCTGACTCTAAGGCCAGAGGTCTATCCACTGCGCCACCTAGCTGCGTCTCAGTAGATCTTTAAGGTTAGTGGGTTGCTTCTGGTTCTGATGATGCGTCTTGCTAAAGACCTTTTCTCAAGAAACTAGCTCAGTGACAATTCAGAATCAATATTCTACGAGAAAAGGACTTCCAGATCACAATAATTATATAGTTAAATTCTTCCTATTTAAAGACTATAATTCACTTAAACAGCACTTGAAGGTTTACAGAGCACTTTCTTCACAATAACAATTTTTTTTCCTGCCGGCATTATCCCCATTTTACAGACAAAACTGAGACTTAGATAAATGAAGAGGCTTGTCTAGAGTTATCCAGTTAGTTGGTGTCAGAGCTGGGATTAGAACCCAGTTTTTTTCACTCCAGGTTCCATTTTCTTTGCCTTTCTTTGTATCCTCTGAGCTTAGCACAGGGTCTAGAACACAGTCAGTGCTTAATAAATGCTTATTGACTGACTAACTGTACTATGCTGCCTCTTACAGAGACCAGGTTTTTCTAAGAAGTCAGTTCACTGGAATCTGTCTAGTTTCTAGATTCTAAAAAAATTGGCAGTGCTTTCTAAAAGTGATAATCAAACCACACCATTTTAATAAGCCAAGTTAATTTGCCATTGTTACAAGAAAAATATATTACAGATTTTTGGCTCAGTGAAGTCTAGCTTAACTAATGTATTCCATATTAGGCCAGTGTTTCTCCACCTATTTGTAGTGTGAGTTGTTTTTCAGTCATGTCCGACTCTTTGTGACCTTATGTGAGGTTTTCTTGGCAAGGATACTGGAGGGGTTTGCCATTTCCTTCTCTAGCTCATTTTGCAGATGAGGAAACTGAGGCAAACAGGGGTAAGTGACTTGTGCAGGGTCACACAGCTAGTAAATGTCTAAGGCCAGATTTGAACTCAGGAAGAGGAGTCTGCCTGACTCCAGGCCCAGCACTCTATCCACCATGGCACCTAGCTGCCTTATAATCTATAATAATTTATAGAACCAATAATTAAGATTTTTTTTTCTTTTTGGTAAAAGTAGATCTGATGATTCTGTTTATCTAAAGATTAAGAATATGAAAAGATGTATAAATTGTTCCATAAACAGCACATATATTTGAGGAAGCCATTGCAATGACTTCCTTTCAATTCAAGAAAATAAACAAAACTTTGGGATTTGTGGGAGAGTATGATATTGTTTTTTTAAAGTAACCACATTAGACTTTTAATTTTCACTGTCTAGAATTTGTCCAGCCATGACTGTGCCTCTTCAGCAAGTCTTAAGTGCCAGCAGTGTGCTTCTCCCAGCCGTAAATCAGGAAACTCGTTTTTGCATGAACCACTGCAAACAGTTGGGCTTTGAGTCTTTGGCACTGTTTTCATAGTAAGCTTTTCTAACCAATTATTGGGATGACTTTTGTTAATGTGAAAAATCAACTCTTATAAACAACAACATTCCTTCTCCCACAGAGGTGGATGTCTATCTCCATGCTTTTTCGGTTTACTTCTCTTGAAGGTAGCTTTAGTTCATGGGAAGAGATGCAAGAAAAATGTTAATGTAATTTGTAGGCATAAAAGCTATTTATTCCCACCATTTAATTAAAGTGTTGTTCATTTTACTTAGGCTTAATTATACTTGATAGGGCCGAATGATATTTGGCAAATACTAACAAGCTCTAGCTTTTAATTTTTCTAAAAACAACAGTAGCAACAATAAAACGACAACAACAACAAGAAACTCCAGAATATTACAAACTGGAAGCTGGAAAAAACTCCTTGGGCTGTTTTATTAAAAGGAAGGAAGAAGGCCAATTTCTAAATAGCACTGACATGAATCTAATTTATGATTTTCATTTTGATGTTCTAAAATCCATCCACAAATAACTCTTGTCAGGTTCAAATATGAAATTGATCATTTAACATCGGAATTTTTTTTTTAATTTTGTGAACAAACCTTACTTCAGGACATGCATAAATAAAGACTAGTTTAGACCACTTGCTGGTCCTGAAATTCTAGGCCACGAACTATTGCTTCTTGGTGAGGGCATCTTTCACGTAGTCTGAGGCTTTACCTACAGTGAAAGGTGAAAGGCACATCTCTTGTTGCAGTGGAAAGAGCACTGAACTTAGGATCATAGGATCTTAATTCAGCTGCTGACTTTTGCTACCGGTATGACCTTGAGCAAATTACTTACCCTCTTGGGGCCTCATTTTCCTCACCTGTGACCTAAGAGTGTTGGAGTAGATGGCCTGCAAGCTCCCTTCCAGCTCTAAATTATTATTACTATGTATTAGCATTTGCTATATATGAAGAGGGAGAAAATACAAAAGGGTGATTGTGACTGGTTTACGATGAGTGATTTCACATCTTCTTGAAATTTTGTTAAATACTCCCTGAAAATTAGTGGGTACAAACAACCCTAGTCCTAGCCTCTGAAAAATAAATCCACGAACAGGCAACAAAAAGGCAAACTAAGCTTTGTCTGAAATATTAAGATTAATATTCAGATAGTGAAGGTCCAATGTGAGACATCACCAGCTGTGACTTACAAGGGTTGGGTAGGGTTACGGGGTTGAGAATATAAGGAGGCAGTTGGATACCACCAGCTCTTAAATCTATATCAAGGTCAGAGGAAAGCTGTTCATAAGGAATTAGTCAAAAAGCATTTAATAAGCATGTACTACATGCCAGGAACCCTGAGAGGTGATATCGATACAGAGAAAGATAAAAACACTGGTTTTGTCTTCAATGAGGTCACATTCTAACAGAGTAGAAAACATGTAAATAACTATGTCTACTATAGATAGATATGTTGTTGAGTCATTTCAGTTGTGTCTGATCTTTGTGACCCCAGTTAGGGTTTTCTTGGCAAAGATACTGGAATGGTTTGCCATTTCCTTCTCCAGCTCATTTTATAGATGAGGACACTAAGGCAAACAGGGTTAAGTGACTTGCCCAGGGTCACACAGCTGGGAAGTATCTGAGGCCAGACTTGAACTGAGGTCTTCCAGACTCCAGGGCTGGCACTCTATCCACTATATCACCTAGCTGCGATAGATAGATAGATAGAGAGATAGATAGATAGAGAGAGAGAGAGATAGATAGATGGATGGATGGATAGAGACACACATGCACACACATGATCTCAGAAGAGAAGGATGGGGAAGACCTGTTGAATTTAAGCTGAGTCTTGAAAGAAACTAAGAAAAGGATGGGAAGGAGAAAGTGTATATATAGAAAGCCTAACTGAATAAGATGACTAAGAGCCTGCATCTCTAACCCTGCATCATATTCAGCCTTCCATCTCTGCCAATATAAAATTATTTTACAGAAAAGCCAGCAGTGGGCTGGTAAAAAAGCACTTTTACCAAGAATATTGAGCTCCTGCCATGAGCCCAGCTTCCCAGAAGCAGGCCAGAAACTCAGACTCTTCAGAACAATTGATGTGCCACTAAGAAAACCTACTGTTTTTCTAATTCAGAATAATAATTAGTCAATTTAGTAAAAGACAAATACATGATTTGGTATCATGTAATCAGAGTCTCATACCAGACAATTTTAGATTAGACTCTCTGCTTAAAAGTTTTACTAACTTTGGAAGTCTAACATCAAAATGGTGACCTGAAATCCAAAAGGGAGAGGTCATTCAAGGAGATCATGACATTTTGAAAGAAACCATTTCCAAGAGTTGCACTTACTTATCTGTTAATTTTATATGGAAAAGTTACGGATATGCTATTTAGAATGAGCCCCTTTGGTCTAAAGGGTAGAACACACTGCATTCTTTTTTTTTTCTTTTTGTACTCTATTTTTAAAATCTTGTTTCCCTACATATTTTACTTCTCCTAGCTACTTTTTGACCTACTGTGAAGAATTTTAAAGCACCTTTAACCAATAGTTTTCCCTAATTTAATGAGACTATATCAAAGAAGACATTGGAGTGTTTTAAAGTTTTATATCGTAAGCAATTTAATATTTATATGCTGTTTACTTTACTAGAGGCATCTAAAGTAATTACAGTGACTCTGATGTTTATGACGCATCAGAAATGTGACAGACCAAGTCTATAAGTTTTAAATGCTTTGATAAGTTTTCTTTGTTGTGCCCCAAACAATCATATCCTACACACTATAATTTACTTCTTTGGGTAATTGGAAACAACTTCTCTGAAATTCTAGTCTTTTCAAGATTTATGGGATTGGTTTGAACAGGCGCTACATAGAGTTCCCAGAATTTTATGATCTGCCAGCTGGATTACGGTTTTTAAAGTGGTAGTGGTGGTGGTGATGGTAGTGGTTGTGGTGGTACTTTAAATTACAATGGACTTCCAGTGTCATCTTCTTGAAATTTTTTTAAATACTCCCTGAAAATTAGTGGGTACAAACAACCCTAGTCCTAGCCTCTGAAAAATAAATCCACTAACAGCAACAAACAGGCAAACTAAGCTTTGTCTGAAATATTAAGATTAATATTCAGATAGTGAAAGTCCAATGTGAGACATTCATGGTCCAGAAATCTAGAAATTGTTTAATTTTTTAAAAATTTGGCCAGTTTTAAACTCGTCAAAATTACAAACATTATTTCTCCAATGTTTAATTAGCAAAAGTAACCAGCTAAAGATGGCATAGATGATTAACACCTCAGTTCTCCAAAAGTTATATCGTTATTTACCTCAACAATGTGGAATTCAACTGATGATCTAAAAATGAGCAAGAAGGCTGCTAAAGATACTAAAGTAGAGGTCAGAACATGTAAGTACTAAAAGTCTTAGATTTTTGTTTTTAGGAGAATCCCTTAGGCCCTCATTCAAAGGTTATTTACTATAAATACTAACTTTACCTTCAGCTGGAAGTTTCAGAACAGGTACCAATGGAAAGTGTATTGACTATCCTGCTACTTATCACACATGACACCTGAGCTCTGGTCTCTGTGCCTTTGTGATGTCTGTCCTCCATGCCTGGAAAACATCTCTGTCTCTTAGAGTCCCTTGTTTCTTTCAAACCCCTATTCAAGCAACAGCCTCTACATGAAGCCTTTCCTGGTCTCTCCTAGTTTCTAAGGCCTCCTTGTAATTTACCATGTGTGTTCACCTTATATTTTATTTTTTTTAGTAGAAATGTCTCTTTTTTGTTTTTTAAAAAAAAATTTTATTTTAGACTTAAAGACTAAAACTTAAATACATAATAAGAAAAAAGAAACATAAACTTAAATATTAAAACTTAAATACAAAATAAGAAAAAAAAGCTTTGCCATGTGCACAGAACATAAGAGAGGATTCAAAATATACAACCATAAATTTCCATTCCATTTGAAATTTCCATTTCAAGAGAGCCTATATAATAAATACTTTGCATTGTGCTGAGAGCTGTCCATCTTTTGTTTGCTTCCTTGTAAGTTTTCTTTTGTTCTCTGCTGTGTACTTTTACCTTATATTTTATATCTACTTTTTATATACATGTTTTCTCCTCTCATAGAATGTAAGCTCCTTGAGGGCAGAAACTGTTTCATATGTGTGTGTGTGTGTGTTTTTAAATCTCAATATATTCCCAGCACCTAGTACAGTGCTGAGCACATAGTAGGTATTTAATAAGTTCTTGTCGAATTAAGCTAAAAAGGAGTTCATCGAGTGTGGTTAAGCATAGACTGAAAATGTGGGTATGTAATTTTCTAACACCTACATGGCAGATTAGAAGTGCATGAGAGATTTTTAGTGAAGAGTATAAGGAAGCAGTAAGATCTGAATCCTGGCTGGCCGGTGGGGAGGGTAGACATAGAGAAACTATAAAAAGCAGACATGAGAACTCAAAAAAATAGAAGCAGTGGTAGAGTGGTAAATAGGCATTTGGAGAGACTTACGAAAGGAGGGAGATGTGAAAAATCTAAGGAAAAGAAGAAATTCAGCTGTTATCTATCTTGAAAGAGTCTCATCCTGGTTCCCATAAAAATTAGATTGAAATAATCTTCCTCTAAATGAAACCAAGTGTAAAATATGCATCATGTCCAAATGTGCTCCATTTTGGCCTACTGTTTACTCTTTTTTGTTGGTAGTAGTTTTTTACCGGAACTATGATTTTATTTAGTACAGGAAGTTCCCAGTGAGGAAACTCCCTTCCCCATTGCCAATTGACACTTGCTTCAAAATTTATAGACTCGGCGTTGTTTGGGGAACAGAAAGGGTAACGGCCTTACTCAGAGTCACGCCACACGCCGTTATTCCCTGAACTCCTGACTGGTAGTTGCCTCAATTGTCCGCTACTTCTACACTTGGCTCCAGCCGCCATTTCCTTGCCCCAACCCCCCACCTCACTCCCTATGCTTTCTTCTTCAGCGACTGTGATCAACTCAACTCTGCCATTGTCAACAAGTATTTACCAAGCAGTTACTATGCGCCAAATATTCTGCTAAGTGATTAGGATACAAAGACATAGACAGTCCCTGCCCCTCAGTGAGCTCATATTCTGATAGGGAGACAAATATGGAGATAACTAAGAAGATAGAAGACATATAGACAGTAATTGGAAAATCATCTCAGAGAGGAAGGTACGGAAGCCAGGTGGACTAGGATAAGCTTCCCATAGAAGGTAGAATTTGAGCTGAGTGTTGAAAAAATGACTTTCGTAGCTGAGTGGAAGATGGATTAGAGTAGGGAAAAATCCGTATCAGTCACTTTGGAGAGGTCAATTTTAATTGAATGATGAAGTCTGAAGCCAGATTGTGGAGGAATAAGTAGAAAGTGAGAGAAGCGGAAGTGCTTAGTCTAGATGGCTTTCTCCTTTTAAGGGGGTGTTAGTCTATTCCTCTGTGACTCTGCTTACCATCTCTATAATTCAATAGTTCTCAAATTATTGACCCAGGGAGCCCCCAAGACCCTTTCAAGGGGTCTGCAAGATCAAAACTGTTTTCATACCAATACTAATACATTATTTGCCTATTAAAATTCTCCCTTTCGGGGCAGCTAGGTGGTGCAGTAGATAGAGCACCGGCCCTGAAGTCAGGAGGACCTGAGTTCAAATCCAGCCTCAGACCAAACACTTGACACTTCCTAGCTGTGTGACCCTGGGCAAGTCACTTAATCCCAATTGCCTAAAAACAAACAAACAAAAAAATTCTCCCTTTGCAACTATGTATCTGTGTGAGGCTGGGTTTTCTTCACATACTTTAACCAAAACAAAATGTTGCAACAGATTGAATGCAGAAACAGAAACGAGAATCCAGCTATCTAACAATAAGCCAGACGTTAGAGAAGACTGCAAAAATAAGTTTTTAAAAATGCCACTCTTCTCACTAAACTTTTTTGTTTTTGAAAATGGTTATTTTTTTCATAAAAATCTATTATTTGTGTTCCATGTAATGGGCTTGTTACTGTTATTTTCAATGAAATTAAATATTTTAAAATGTCAGTTTTAATTTCTAACATGGTTAATATCGATAGATTATAACCCACATAAGCAAAAGTTCTTTGGGGTCCTTAATATAAAGGAATCCTGAAACGAAAAAGTTTGATAGCCACTGCTATGACTTTCCAAATGGAGTTATCCTTTCCTGGCCACTATTCCTAGCTATGTGTTGTCTCCCCCATAAAAATGTCAGTTCCTTGAGAACAGGGACCGGCTTTGCCTTTGTATTGGTATTCCCATAGTTGAGCACAATGCTTGGCATGTAGTAAGCACTTAATGGATACTTTAAAATTCATTCATTTTAGGTAACTTGATTTAGAAGATGTTAGAAAATATCAAATCGTATAAAATTAGTGAAAAGGTAAATATGTGACACAGAATCATAGAATTCTCAAACTCCAAGGGATTGTAGACATCTGCCCCACCTCCTTTATTTTGCGGATAAAGGATCTAAGGTCTTGAGAGTTTAAATGAAAGCCCAACCCCACTCCCCGCCCCCCCTTAGATAGGCCACATATCTATGGCCACATTCTCAGCATGGTCCAACTAGCAGCCCTTGGACCTCTTAAGATTTTAATATGTAGCACAAATAAAACACTTTTTTTGGCATCCAACTCAGAAGTTTTAAGAAGCTAGTTATAATACATTTTCATCATGAATTGCATAGTTTGGGTGATTTTAAGAAGTATGTGAATACCTTATTAAATAAAATTTGAACTTATTAAGTGGCCAAATGTAATTAGGTAATAAAAACTTAAGTAACATTTTTTCAGTCATTAGTTAACTGTACATGTGGCTATTTTCATAACCATGCAAATTTCATGTGAAATTTTACAGGCCATTATCTTTCTTCACTCAATATATGAACCCTAATATCAAAGTACTTGTTTTTATGTCTTTACCAATGAATTACTGAATAGTCCATTCACTTTAGAATCTGAACATTCACATGACTGGTTTAATTAGAAAACAAGAAAGCTCAATAATTCTACCATAAGCTAGTAATAATGTACCAGTGGGAGTCCTTGCGGCTCTTTATTATTCAAATACTCAGTGGTTTCTTGAATAAAGTGGATGACTAAGTATACTTATAGAAGTAAGAGAGATTATTAGCAGTGGAAGACACATTTGAACTTGCTGAAAGAACTGCTTTTGTATCTAGGAAGGCCTACTCTCAGTAATTATTATACTAGGTCTTCATTTTATCCCAGCAGTCCCTCCTTATTCACGCTTGCAATGTCTGAATAGCTTTCTATTGCTTGTTAATCCCCACAGGAATGTGGCTTTGGTTATGGGGAGGATGCACAGTGCATGACATGCAGGCCGCACAGATTCAAGGAGGACTGGGGCTTTCAGAAATGCAAACCCTGTCTGGATTGTGCATTAGTGAACCGATTTCAGAAGGCTAACTGTTCTGTCACCAATGATGCTGTTTGTGGGGACTGCTTACCAGGGTGAGTTAAATTTTTCTGTTCTTTCATTGTTCTAAAAAAACTATTTCTCCCTTTTAAAAAAATCTCAATTTTATATTTACCAATATTAACTCTTAAATTATTTAAGATTATATTAACTGTTAAATTAATACGCTAATATCAACTTGTCATTTATTATGTAAATTATTAAATTAATATATAATTATAAACCTCAAGTTATTTATTATATTATATTAATTAAACTCTTAGATTATTTAACATATTAATTATTAAATTAACACACTAATATTAACTCTTAAATTATTTGTCCTGTCTTTGTGTCATTACAATATTGTGTAAACAGTGCTAGATTGGGAACAGGAGGATCTATGACCTTGGGCAAGTTACTTTACCTCTCTGGGTCTCAGTTTTTTCATCTATAAAACTCTGAGGGCATTGGATTGGGTAGCTAAGTTCCTTTCCAGCTCTAAATATGGCCCTGTGAATTAGATTATAGATTCCTTGAGTGTAGGGTCAATGTCTTCTTCTTTGAGTCCCCAACAGTGCCTTGCACATATGAGGTTCTCAATCAGTATTTTTTATTTTTGGGGGGCTAGGCAATGGGGTTAAGTGACTTGCCCAAGGTCACGCAGCTAGTAAGTGTTATGTGTCTGAGGCTGGATTTGAACTCAGGTCCTCCTGAATCAAGAGCTGGTGCTGTATCCACTGCCCCTCAATCAGTAGTTGTTGGTTTAATTTGCTGGATTTGTCCTTCCACTGTTTTGTCATTTAGTCCTTCTGTGCTTTAATAGCTAAATCATTGCACATTGTGCTCTATGTCCAGAATGAACTTGCTCCTCACCCTTACTTCATAGAATCCTTAGCTTCCTCAAAAGCACTACTCAGGTGCCGCCTCCTGGATGAGGCCCTTTCTCATCCTACCAGGCCTCATATTGAAATTTGTATTTCCTGGAGTCCTATAACATCATTCAATTCCCCTTGCCCATTTGTAGGTTTCAAGGAGTTATTTTATTCCTAAAGATTTTGTATCTTTTTTCTTAATTGGTTAACTTTCTTTTGATAATTTTCTTGAATTTCTTTTAATTCAGGTACATGTTGTATTCTACCACACACACACTCCCTTTCCCTACCAATAAGCACCTTATGAGGACATAATCTATGTCATTTTTGTCTTGTGTCCCCAGTACCTAGAACAGTGCCTTGCATATAGTAGGCACTTAATCAACTTTTGATTTGAACTTAATTGTGTGGAGTTCAATTTGAAGGCAAGGTCCAAAGCTTTATGACCTGACTTTGTTTGCATTTATCCTAATGTTTGCATTTTTACTAATATCAAAAGCTCAGAAACTGGAAGTTATGACATGGTGCATATGACTTGTAAATGAATGAATTCAGTCTGACTCATAGATGTGAATATTAGAACTGGAGTGAATTTAATCTAACCTTTTCATTTTACATATAAGGAACTCAAGCCTAGAGGGGTAAAATGACCAAAACAACAGACAGAGACAGTGTAACAAGACAGGACGAAGACTGACATCTCCTAAACTCCCAGCCCCATGTTCTTTCTAATGTATCTGGACAATAATACAGTTATAACATCAACTTTAAACTAATTCTGTGAGTCAGAAGGGATCTCAGAAGTAACATGGTTCATTCTATACCTGAATAGAAATATGGCTCTGAATGTCTCTGAAAAGTGGTCATCCATGGGGGAAGCTAGGTGGCGCAGTGGATAGAACTCTGGCCTTGGTGTCAGGAGGACCTGAGTTCAAATCCAACCTCAGACACTTGATACTTACTAGTTGTGTGACCCTGGGCAAATCTCTTAACCCCCATTGCCTCATAAAGAAAGAAAGGAAGGAAGAAAGAAAGAAGGAAGGAAAAGTAGTCATCCAGACCTTGCTTGAACCTCTAATGAGGGGGAACCACCACCTCTTGAGGCAATTCATTCCATTTTTGGTCTTCTATATTTGTTAGTTTTTCAACAGTTTGCCTATCTATACTCTCCTCTCTAGAGATACACAGAACAAGTTTAATACAGATTCTGTGTTATTTCCTTTCAGATATTTGAAGATGACTATCATGGCCTCCCTCTGTTCCACATTTTCTAGATTAAATGCCTCTGGTTCTTTCCCCAATTTGAAAACTAATTTTTTTTTCAATTAAGCATTTATTTTCTCTTCCTCCCACCTCCCATCCAACTGAAAAAAAGGAAGGGGGAAAAAAAACTCCTTGTAACAAATGCATAATCAAGCAAAACAAATTTCCATATTGGCCTTGTTTAAGATTATGTGAGTCATTCCATATATTTAATCTATCACCTCTGTCCTTAAGTGGGTATCATTCTTCATCCATCAGTCCTCTGGAATTGTGGTTGATCATTGCATTGATCAGAGTTCTTCAGTTTTTCAGTCTTTTGTTTTCACAGTGTTGTGACTATATAAAGTATTCTCATAGTTCTGTTTACTCTGAATCAGCTCATATAAGTCTTCCCAGGTTTCTTCAAAATCTTACCCTTCATCATTTTACATAGGACTGTAACATAGTACTGTAGTATTCCATTACCTTCATATATCCATAATTCCATATACCAGTCATTCTCTAGTTCATAGACACCCTCTTTCTTTACAATTCCTATTCCTCATGCGATATGATTTCTGGATTACTCCCCATTTGGGATCTTTATTCCTCAATGCAGACTCTTGCCAACTGTCTATTCCTTTCTATTATTTACATTGTTATTTAAATACTCATTGAAGGATTGTGGAAAAATTCAACCTCCTTAAAAAGTAACTGAATTTAAGGATAATCTCCTCAAGTGCATGGCCAAGAGTATCTTTTTTAAAATGTAGATGTAGGGTCTTACTCTTAATCATTTTAAAACTTGAGGTAGAATTTAGTGCAGATGTGTAATATGAAACTCTAGGTAGAGAATATGGTGACTCATGCTGAGGGGAAGAGGAAGCTTTTCAGATGAGAGGGTTGAGTTATTGAATAGCTGAGAGGTGTTTTTAAGAAATTATGGAACAGATGTGACAGATAGGCTGAGGAAAAGTAGAAGGGGGAGCGAACCAAATTGAATAGCCTGAGAAAAAGAGGACAATGAAGATATACAGAACTCCCCAGCTCATTCTTCTCCCTACTTAAACTACAGGTTTTTGCTTCAGTGAAGTGCTTAGCTGTAGCTTCATGGTTTAATTACATTATTATTTTTAAAATTATGTTCTTTTCAAACCAGCATTAATGCATTAGGTAGGTAGCACTTACATAGTGGCTTTTATCCAAAGCTTTTTCAAAGTTTTTTACAAAAACATTTTCACTTTACTGCATCAGTGGGTGATATGCCTTAATCTCATTTTTTAGACAGTAAAGTTGAGGCACAGGAAATGACTTTCATGATACCACCACCACCACCACAACCCCCCCAAAAAAAGCAAAAGGAGGAGTAAAACACTGGCCAGATTTTCATAGTGAAAAATGACAGTCATCAATAGAGATAAGCTATTTACCCAGTTTAGGCCCAAACTTTAACCTTTATTCAAGTAGCCATATTTTGGTACATTGTCCAAATTTATCAGATAGTGCTTCTGATTTCATTCCAATTGATGCTATGGAAAATAACACCTAAATTCTGAATATTACAAAAGTTTCCTTCATAATAGACTTGATATGAATTACAGTTGAGAGGCAAAGAGCCATCAGCTTTATTTTTTTTCTTTTCTATTTGGGATTGGTTTAGAACATATGGAGTCTGTATAAGCATGCTCAGCAAACCTTATTGAAACCCTACAATGTGGTCAGAACTATGTTTTCTTGATGGTATGATACCTGAGATAGAATTGTGTTTTAATGTTTAAGTTACTTTTCATTTGAAATAGTAATAGAAGTAATAGTAATAAAAGCTTCCAAAATTTTCTAGCAGAAATCTGTTGTTATATCTATTAGCTTAGGATAAAGAGACAATAAAAATTAATTCTCCTTCCTTTTCTAGATTTTACAGGAAGACAAAGCTTGTCGGCTTTCAAGACATGGAGTGTGTACCTTGTGGAGATCCACCACCCCCATATGAGCCTCACTGTGAGTGAACTTTGCTTAAAATAGGACTGGAGCTCTCCTTGACTTTCTTACTTGCTTTCATTAGTTGAGAAATGAAGTAAATTTTTCTCACTGTGAAGCTGAGTAGGGGCCATGAACTTTTATCAAGTTCCTTACCAGGATATTAATACTCATTTGTTAGTGTTTTAGGGAACAAAACCTCGATTCATAAGGATCTCAAAGAAAATTATCAATATTTTACTATTAATATATAAATGCACAAATTAAAAATAAAGGGCATATGAAGAAAGATGCTATCTATATCCAGAAAAAGAACTGATAAATAGAAGTATATATAGAATACCTTTCCATACATATGCTGTGTCTAATGGTAGCCATCTCTAAGGCAGGGTGGAAGGGGGGAGGAAAGAAAAAAAGAAAAAAAAAGAAATTTATATGATAACTTTATTATATATTTACAAGGAATATCAAGTTGTACATAATAGACTTGCAGTAATATGTAATTATCTTTTTTATTATACTATGGAAATGCTTGTTTTATTCCATAAATTAAATATAAAAATTTTTTTAAAAAGGTATTTTTCTATTACATTTCATTCAAGAGAGGCAGTATGGTGTAGTAAGCCTGGAGTTAAAAAGACTTGAGTTCAGATTCTGTCTCTTATACTTTATGTATAATTCTGGAGAAGTCACTTTGTGGATTGTGCATTGTGTACTCTGTGCATTGTAAGCAACATCCTAGAACTCTGTTAAATTATAGATAGATTATGATCTGTTGTTGAAGAGAGATCCTATATTTGGGAAGAGACTCTCCACACTGAGAGTTCCCCACACTGATACAATCACAACTACTTCTACATATTTGTATTTTGTTCATATTTTATATTTTGTTTTATTCTTATCAGTCATTTCTCATTCGGTGAACTAATCACAATTTATAACAGAATAAGGGCTATTTTGATATAATTTCTTAGAAAACTCTCTATCCTCTAAAGAAGACAGGACCGGGAATGGGACAGGGAGAAAGCCACCAAATAGGCTTACCAGTATGCTTGAAGAGTGCATATTGACTTCTACATGCCTTGAAAGGTCTTTGGTGTGGGCCCAGAACAAAAAGGAGCAAAAAGTGTTCTATTGTTGGCAGTTGGGAAGAAGGTCACTAGCAACTGGAAAAGAATTCTAATCATTGGCCCTGGTCAAAGGGAAGAATTCGAGAGAATCAAAAGAAAAGGTTTATTCCACTCATGTTTTGCTAATTCACTTCCAGATAGGAATAGAACAATTGGATAATATGTCCATTGATTTTAAAGTTCTGTATTAGTGTACTCTTTTATAATAATATTTTTTAAAACCCTTACATTTATCTAGCCCTTAAAAGACTGCCTAACACTTTCTTTTTAATTACATGTGAGGTATAGGCAGTATGTGTGTCTGTCATATCCATTTTGCAGATGAGAAAACTGAGACTCAGTCATAAAACTAAGAATTATCAGAGCTGTGATATGATCCCAGATGTTCTTGATTACCATAATTCTCACTCTATTATAATGCCTCTTTTATGTCATAGGACATGGTTCCTGATTTTTATAAAATGAATATTTCATCTAATTAAATTTATTCATTCAATTAAAAAGCAATGTAGGGGCAGCTAGGTGGCGCAGTGGATAGAGCACCAGCCCTGGAGTCAGGAGGACCTGAGTTCAAATGTGGCCTCCAACCAAACACTTGACACTTACTAGCTGTGTGACCCTGGGCAAGTCACTTAACCCCAATTGCCTAAAAAAATAAAAAAAAGCAATGTAACATTTAATAGATGAAGCCACATGCCATTTTTCATTTTTTTGGGGAGTATTTTGCAAAATGCAGCCTTTTAAATTTTTTTGGTATTACTTGTACAAAGGAAAAATGGCACCTTGTGTGCTCTTATTTATTATGATGAAAAAGCTAACCACAGGAGAACAATTTCTAGCTTTCATAGTTCTTCATATTTGCCCTTGTTTTTATAAAATACAGTCTCATACCCAAAGAAAATCAGGCCACCTAATTCATCTTCTTCTGGAAAATATATTGCAATTATCTTTTCCCCTAGTATTTACAGGCTTAAGAATGTCAGAGATAGGGGCAGCTAGGTGGCGCAGCGGAAAGAGCACTGGCCGTGGAGTCAGGAGGACTTGAGTTCAAATCTGGCCTCACATAACACTTACTAGCTGTGTGGCCCTGGGCAACTCACTTAACCCTGACTGGCTTGCCCCCCCGCAAAAAAAGAAATGTCAGAGCTGGAAGAGTTCTTAGAACATATCTAGCACTACCCTATTCATAATACAGTGGAGGAAAGTAGGGTCCAAAGAAGTGATTTTCCAAAAGTCATGTAGCTAGTAAGTTTCATGGCCAGGACTTAAACAGGTCTTCTGATTCTAAGACCACTGTTTACTTTAGAATTTGGTGTTTGATATAGATTTTCAGTAGTCTCTATGTAATTGACATCAAAGTGCCTCTTTATGATGTGTAATTAGCAAGAGAACAGAATGTATTGGAGAGCAATAACACATCTCCCAAATATTCTATCAGAGTCCAAATTGACTCTGATCTAATACAGAATGAAATATAAGGTATGACCCCTATGAGAAAGTTTATTAGTGGAAAGAGATAAAAAAAAATGAAGTGTAATCTATGCCTGCTGCATGTGGCTATTACTTATTAGCTACATAGAAAACATCTAGGTTGCAACTGGAAAAAAGGTGATTTTTTTTTCCATTAATTTAATTTAAATTTAATGTTTTCTAGTCAAGGAGTCTCAGGCTAGGGAAATTTCTGCTATCAGAATTCTAGCTAAGCATGAATAAATATCAGAAGCTTGAAGAGATTTGTGGTCTATCTCCATAGCTGTATTGTATGAGATATGTAATGTATAATACTCGTTCTGTGTGTACATATACAAACACATACATATATGAAGATATATATGGAGATTACATGTATATATATATATATATATAGACAGATACAGCATTTGAAAAAGTAAAATATTGCTGTGTATATTGGCGCATATCTGTAGTTCCTGCTCTTGGGGAGGCTGAAGGTAGTGCATCCCTTGAACTTGAGAGCTGCAGTAGGGTTAAAGCCAATTGGGTGTCTGCATTAATTCTAGCACTAATACGGTGAGTCCTTGGAAGCATAGATTGATAAAAGGCTGATAAAAGATGGGCAAAGCACAGTCCGAGTTGGAAGAGACAGGAGGTTGTGGTGAAAGAGGAAGAGAGAAGAATGGAGGGAGAGAGGAGGAGAGAAAAGAAAAGAAAAGGAAGAGGAGAGGAGAAGAGGAGAGGGGACGGGAGAGAAAAGAAAAGAAAGGAAAGGGAAAAAGTGTAACAAGACCTTTATCTGAAAATGACATGTCCCTTTATAAAAGGGAATGATAGCAGTATCCCAAATACTGACATCTTAGATCCCTGTAGAATGCAAGTCAAGATTAATCTGAAAAGGCCTTTTCTGATTCATAACATTGAAAATTAAAATGAAGGTAATTCATAATGGTTCCTAAATGACTTATACTTAGAACTCTTTATGTAGTAAAGAATAATTTATTTGGCAGAATCAAAATTGACACAATTTACTTAGTTATTGATCTTTCAAAGAAAAAGTTCACCCCACTAAGGTAATAGATTTAGCAGATTTCATGGTCCTGGAGAAGAAGTAGTCCCTATCTCCACATAGAAAAATATGCTATCTTTGGCTTAGTCTGAGGAATAATTCTGTATCTAAACCAAGGATAATCTCTGCCAATAAAATGTAGAGAGCTTTTGGGGGAAATGATGTGGCATAGCTTGAATGATCATTTTTTACTTTATGCTTTGACATTCACCCACTGAGAGTGACCTCTTCAATGGCTCCCCTAACCCACCCGCTGGCTCTTCTTAGCTATCATATTAATTTTATGTACACAGAAGCTGTGTAAACATCACTGGCCTTGGAATTGAGAGACTTGACTTTGAATCTGCCTATGCCACTTACCTGTGTGACTTTAAGCACTCTACTTAATCTCTCTGTGCCTCTCAGTTTCCTCATCTGTAAAGTAGAGATAATACTGATGAAGCCAACTTCTTAGAGCTGTTACGAGGATTAAACAAGATAATGTATTTTGAAGCTCTTTGCTAACCTTAAGGAGCTATATAAAGTTAACTATCATTATTAATATATAAATCTCCAAGTACCAAGGAATTTGCCTGTTGCATAGTTTTCCTTTATATTTTTTTATTTTATTATTTTTTTGTGAGACAATTGGGGTTAAGTGACTTGCCCAGGGTCACACAGCTAGTAAATGTCAAGTGTCTGAGACCGTATTTGAACTCAGGTCCTCCTGAGTCCAGGGCCAGTGCTCTATCCAATGTGCATTCTAGCTGCCTCTTTATATTTTAATTCATTTAATTTATTTATTTAATATATTTCCTTTGTGTTTTAATAACTGTGCTATTAAGAGGCATGACCAAAACTTCAGCCCAGGTCTTCTGATTCTAAGACCTATGCTTATTTCAGAGTTTGGTATTTGATACAGATTTTGAATTGTCTCTTTGTGAGTGGTATCAAGTGCCTCTTTAAGATGAGGCATTCACAAGAGAATAGAATGTCTTGTAGAGTAATATCACATCTCCCAAATTTCCTGTGATTCCTACTTAGACTTGTCATTTCCTAATTGCCTTAGGAAGTTGTCTTAAAGATCAAATGTTGATTCTCATAAGGGAACCAGGCAAGAGAATGTGGATAAATCTATTGTCAGTACAAATCCTAGGGTAAACAGTCCAAAGCCCATTTCTTGTAAATGGTAGGTCTATATATCATTATCATGTGTCCATGAAGGGCTTCACTTATACTAATAGGAATTTTTTTTGGGGGGGGGGAAGGTGAGGGTGGGAGAAGAGTTGGAGGACTGAATGGTCTGGACCTGTGAATTCCATTCAGAACAGGAGATTCCCAGAGTGGAAATTACCTTTGCTCATGTAGATGAGCTGTCAGCTTCTAGTGTTAGAGAATTACCTGGGGGTAATGAGAGATTGAGTGACTTGCTGTCAGATATCTAATATGCGTCAGTTACAAGATTAGAATCCAGATCTTCCAAGACTAGACTTTCATGCATTCTTCCATGTGGCCTCTCTTTGATGAGTATTAACTATTGTAAAAATAAATATAGTTCCATTAAGAGAATTGAGAAGGAAACAGAAGGACAAATATTTGTAAACCTAAATCTCTGTATGATGTGAACAGTCATTAGGATGGGTTTGATAAAAACATCCCTATTTGTTCTGGTTGTTGTTGAAGTTTTTGTATCATTTTTTCTAGGCACATAAACAAACTGTGGTGAAACAAAATAGGCTCTGAAATATTCAAAACTTTATCTCTCACAGTCAGACATTATTTAAGTGTATTTAATTTAGATGTTTGCTTTTCTCTTGGGGCTTTTGTAAAACAAGTCATGTGATCCTAAATCGATAAGAAATAAGATAAAGCATATGTGTGGGAGGTAGAAGAGATGCTAGCTTTTAAACAAATACTTCAGAAAACAGCAATTCTTTGCACCAAAGAATGAATAACCTTAGCAGGAGGCTATAATAATCTTAGGAGGGAATTTGACAGTAATGTTCTTCATTCCAAATAAGGAACAAAAGCAATCAATTAAAAAGTAAACACTCTTTGAAAATTAAAGAGAGTTAGGCGTATGTTAAGGCAAGACTAATTTAAGATAGTGTGTTTCAGTAACATTTAATAAATAATAACTCATAATAATACAGCAAATTATGGTTCTCCTAACTATGCATATGTTAAATAAGAAAAATAGCAACTGACACTTATGTAATTAACAATAATAATAACTGATTGCCTTAAGGTTTACAAAGCACCTAATATGGGATAAGTGAGTTTCAGTCTACTGCAAAGAAAACCAACCTGTTTGGTATATGCCTTGTAACTGACTTTGTACTAAAGGTTGCACCTTCAGTCTGGTGAAGGATTCTGTCTGATTAAATGAATCTTACCTGCTAGTGTTATATAAAAAGTGCACTCATGTCTAGCCACAAGCACTGAATCAGTCCCATGTATTCTGGTATCCATGGTGCTTAGGGTGCTTGGTGCGAATATGCTCTCTCTCAGGCACCCATCATGGGGTAGATTGCCTTGAGGACCACCATCAGTGTAGGGCAAATGACAAACCTGTTGACCAAAAGTGCTTTTTAAAATGAGTGCATCCATCTTTTTACTGATATTAAAAAAATATATTGAGAGTATGGCATAAAGAGATCAGGGGACAGTGCACTTAGGGAGTCTAGAAGCCTAGAATCAACATTTCTTGAAAACTAGTCTCATGTTTTTTTGATGTTCTATCTAGCCTGAGGATAACTGGAAAAGGAGATCATGCTGCTTGATATAACAACAACAATAATTTCCAGTTATTTCAGACTTCTTCGCCACCCCATTTGGGGTTTTCTTGGCAAAGATACTGGAGTGACTTGTCACTTCCTTCTCCAGGTCTTTTTACACTTGAGGAAACTGAGGCAAACAGGTTAAGTGATTTGCCCAGGATCATACAGTTAGTATGTGTCTGAGGCTGGATTTGAACTCAGGAAAATGAATCTCCCTGCTTCCAGGCCCAGTACTTTATCTATTTCACCATGTTGCTGTGCTGCTGCTACTGCTAACACCTAGCATTTATATAGCCCTTTATGGTTTGCAAAATGCTTTACAAATATCTCATTTTATCCTTATAACAACCCTGAAGAGTAGGTGCTATTATTATCCACATCTTACAGATGAGGAAACTGAGGCAGACAGAGTTTAAGTGACTTGCTCAGGGTCATACAACTAATAAGCACAGCTAGCAAGTGTCTGAGGTTGGATTTGAATTTAGGTCTTTTGAATCTAGTTCCTCTACACTATAATAGTAATTATTATGATTATATGAATAATTGTATTTATGTAGTGCTTTAAGATTTGCAAAAGCTTTATATGTATTATCTCCTTCGATCCTCACAACCTCCCTGTAAGATATGTACTGTTATTGATATCTCAAATGTAATTATAGATTTTTAATGTTCTGTGTTCAGCTCTTCCACCTCTTTGAAGGAAAGGACACTCTAAATTAAATTACCAATGTCTGCAATCATTTACATTTCCAAACGTGATCCCTTACTTAGCATTACTGCCCATCACTACTGGGGAAACCTGTAAAAATTTCAAAGAATGAAAAGAGTTACATCACATTCTTTGGACTGCTCTTCTTTGCTTCCAGTATGAAATAGTATAAATATTTGCAGGCCATTAACTCTATTTGACTGTTACAGGTAAAAAGGAAAAGTTTAAATGTCTCAACTCAGTAAACTGACATTATCCTTTGTATCTGGGGGATGCTTTGGAAAGTGTTTGTTTGCCTGGGAGCATTAGCAGGAGGGCATGAACTTCCTTTGCTCATAGGGAAGCTTTGAAACTTTGATCAGGACCTCTGAGACCCAACAACAGTTGATTATTACCTGGTTAGCTATAAATCTAACTCTGCTGCCTTTTATCTTCTGTCTCTTGGAGACATTTAGAGCAGTGACCCGGTTTAAATATTTACTTCTGAAGAAACAGGTTGTAGCTTATTAAAGGCCATCCCAGAATTTAAAATATTTTATATTGAGAAGTAGGGTAAGTTTGGAAAAAAAGAAAATGAAGTCCAATTGGCCTGTTTTTGTTGAAGGATGAATTACATTCACCTGTTTTAAACAGTTATGATAAATAAATACAAACAGTGATAAAGTAGGCAAACAATGCAAGTGGAGACCCTGTAATGGCAAGAAGAATCCTATTCTGAGTTGAAAGAGAAGCCTTCTAAAGATTATTCTTTCTCTTACAGCCCAGCAAAAAGCCCAGGGAATGAAATATTTGAACTCCCACACTGTGCCTGGAACCACACAGAACAACTGTAGAGAGGACCTCTGCCCTATAGGGGTTTCCACTCTTTTTTTTTTTTTCAATTTTAATTAATTTATTTTCAGCTTTCAACAATCACTTCCATAAGGTTTTGAGTTTTAAATTTTCTCCCCCTCCCTTCCACCTCCCTCCCCAAGATGGCATGCAAACTGATATAGGCTCTACATATACATTCCTATTAAACATATTTTCACATTAGTCATGTTGTAAAGAAGAATTAGAACCAATAGGAGGAACCACAAGAAAGAGGAAACAAAAGAAAACAAAACAAAAAAAAAGAGCAAATAGTATGCTTCTATCTGCATTCAGATTCCATAGGTCTTTCTCTGGATGTGAATAGCATTTTCCATCATAAGATTTTTGGAGATATCTTAGATCCTTGCATTGCTAAGAAGAGCTAAGTCTATCAAAGTTAGTCATCTCACCACGTGGCTGTTACTGTGTACAATGTTCTCCTGGTTCTGCTTATTTCACTCAGCATTAGTCCATAGGGGTCTTCCCAAGTTTTTCAGAAGATAGGGGTTCCCATTCTAAGGCAAATGATGAGGTGAAGAGGGATTGGTTTGGATTGTCTCTTTGCATTAACATGTGCTAAAAATGGGGGTGTGGCTGGCCTCCTCTTTCATTTACTTGTGAAAAGACTTAGGACTTGAGGTAGACTTTAAAGGAAGAAATGACTTGGTGGGATTTAAGAAGGAATGTGTAGGAGAAGCACACTAAAAAGCTTGGAATCAGAAATGGAATGCCATTGACTTATTCTACCTAGAAAATAACAGAAAATAATTCGTAAGGTAGAACAGACTTTGAGTATTAGGCCTGGAGTCAAGAAGACTCACCTTTGTGAGTTCAAACCCAGCCTCAGACACTTACCACCTGTCTGACCAAACAACAAAAAAGAAAAGACACTAGGAAGGTATAATTTGAGACTGTCCAAAGAAAGGATGGCTCCTTACAGTCAACTTTAAAGGAGGTGGGACCATTCATCCATGCTGTTGAAACATTTCTAGATTGTGAGTTTCATTTGTGTTCTTGACCAACAGAGAGAGAAAAATGTATTAACTAAACTTGACAAATATTTTTTCTTAAAGAATTACAGAAGTGGAATAAGAGGGAGACAGTAATTTCCTTCAGCATTAACTAATGTTTAGTGACCTTGTAAAGGTTGTTTTTATGAAAAATCTGCAGGACCATAAAGTCATAGCTAACCTCTAAAGTCATGCAGTCCTTTGGGGACTCTTTTTGTCCCCTTTTTGTCTTTGATAGTATATTCCATGGATACTCTGTTTCTTGAGAATTCGAAAGGCTGTGGCATGAATTTATTTCTTTGGCATCTAGGTGGCATAGCGTATAAAACTCCAGCCCTGGAATCAGCAAGACTCATCTTCTTGAGTTCAAATCTGGCCTCAGACACTTATTTGCTATGTGACCCTGGGCAAGTCACTTCACCCTGTTTCCCTCAGTTTCCTCATCTGTAAAATGAGCCGGAGAATGAAATGACAAACAACTCCAGTATCTTTGCCAAGAAAACCCAAAATGGGATCACAGAGAGTCAGATATGACTGGAAACAACTAAACAACAATAAATGCTTTCTTGCAAAATCCAAGTAGTTTTGAGACTTAAAGTATCATGTAATCATTGAAAGTCATAAATTCCTCCAACTCCATACTGATATCCCCACCACCATCAAATGAGTCTAATTATATTTATTTTTTCATGCTTGAGACTGAGATGTATAACAACCATTCATTCATTCATTCATTCATTCATCCAAAATGCATTTTAGTGAACGCCTGCTATGTATGCAGACCTGGACTAGATACTATTTAGATACCTTTGATGGAAATTAAGAATTGAAAAGTAACTCTTAAATGTACTGAATTACCTACATGCCGTATGTGTTTTTTCCCCAATAATATTGTCAACCATTAGTTCAAAATATTCAAAAACTTTGAAAAGCAGAATTCCCATTATTATCTTGGTTTTTATATCAACTGTTAAAATGCTTTATGATAACTCTTTCATATGATACTTTAATGTTTGTAAATGTTGGTATGTAAGTATTCTAATCGCCATATCACAGATATAAAAGCTGAGACTTAGAGAGATAAAGTGACTTACCCAAGGTCACACAAGGAATAAGCCTCAAAGGCAGCACTCCAATGCAACCTTTGGGCCTCCAAACCTAGATGTTATAGCACACTTCTCTCTACTGCCTGTGGATTCTCTAATAAGCAGCTTTCAGAAGTAACTGATTCTTGTTAATTCTATATGGATGCAATCAGTTTAAGCAAATACTCAACATGTAGAAGTTTACTTCACAGATTTTATCATATCGTCAATTTGTTTTGTTATGATACGCCCCAGAAAATTTGAAAAATATCTCAGCTAGCCAAGGAAAATTTTAGCTTCTATGCCAGAGGAATCAAGTGAAATTAAATAGATGGTGGGAAAGAGCCATCACTTTTCAAAGTTTGTATGTACTAAGCTAACATAGGATATGCATATTGAGTCATTTTCTCTTCTTTAGTCCATCTGCTCTATACTCTGTTTCCATGTTTAAAATAAACAAAAACCCTCCTATGAGAATAAGTAAATTAAAGGCATTAATAGGGCATACAATGTTCCCAGCACTAAGCTAAGAGTGGGAAATACTTTTTTTTTTTTTAAAGACAACCACTAACTTAGGAGCTTACATAGGGGAAAGCAACACATATGGAGAGAGGTGTCCAGGGAAGGGAATTTTGTTCTGGAGAAGTTGAAAGCAGGATGTTTACAAACTCCAAGGCAGGCAGGTAGGGAAATGGCCTGGGTACATGGTTGAATGGAATGGGAAACTGATGCATGATCTGGTGTCTTTAACCAGTGAGTAGATATAATTGGTTAAGTAGTCTAGTTTAGACATGTTCAGACACCAATCAAAGAAGGTCCAAGTGAAAGGGACGTACGTGGCCTGAGCTTAGGGAACAGAACTGAAGATAACTCATGATCATGCAATGGGGGAGTTGAATGTGTTACTATACACACTTGAGTCAGCGTTCCTAACTCACCTGACCAAATCCTCAATGAAATTAGAACACCTGTCTGGTTCATTTTGGTGGTTTGTCTTTTATTGAATCGAGCAGCCATTTCCCCTTCCCCCATGGAGCTGACTGGTCACTTTACTAAAAATAGCTGAATGAAAGCCAAGTGACTTACAATGGGCAGATCAAGAATATGCTTTAGGCCTTTACTTCACGGGATTTTTTTCTCCATTAGGTTCCTCCCAAAGCACTTGCTGTCACCAGAGATTTAGTCAGCAGTGAAATAATACTTTCTTGAAGGGGCAGCATTAATTTTGAACAAGAACAAATTGAATGAAAATTGAGTTTAAATTTTTCTCTCATCTACTTCCAAAAATATGGTATAAAGTAGCAAATCTATATGACTTTAAATGCCAGTCCTTATTTTCTCAGAAAGAAGTTGTTAGACAATGATAATTATAGATTTATCATCTTATGAGTAGTCATAAAAGATTAATCAATTACTCTCTGAGGTAAGTAAAAATCATCTAATAGGAAACCTAAGAGTTATAAGTCTTTTCATCTTAAAGTTTGTGCTATGAAATAGTAGCACCCTCATTCCATCTATGGAATACTATCAGCAAGGTCATTTGTCCATCAAGAGTATAAAAGATTGCAGCTGTGAGGGCTGGCTCTGGTATTCAAAAGGTTAAAGAGAGCCAGGACGCAGAAATGTGAAGGGCAAAAGCCCAAGTTCCGTATCTTTGTTCTAACTCCCAGCTGGCAGTCTTGTCTGTTGATCCCAGTGGATACACAAAAACTATTTTTTGAGCTAACACATCCCTCAGCACAGATGTTGAAGAGGCCATAATGCTGGGGTTCTGTTAAATGGCCTTTTTAAGTTTATTGGTGTCGAATTTTAGAAGCTTCATTGCATCATGAGTTAGTAAACATCAGCAATGTATCCTGTGAAGACTTCCACAAGAAAAAAGATGAAATAACCCTGGAACTAGAAAAGAATGCTTTTATAGTTCTCATCTTACTGAAGAAAAAAAAAACAAACATGTAGGCATTATATTTCTATTTAATGATGTTAGGTACCAAGCATAGAGTTCATTTCATTTACTTTATGAAAATCAAGTCCTTAGTATTTTGACATACAGTTTCCAATTTTGACCATTTAGAACATTAAGAGAATAATTCTTTTTTTTCTAATTGTCATTAAATCCTTTTCTGCCTGTTTTTTGTTTACAGCTTATGTAAAGTTGATCTTTCGTCAATTATATAGTCAATATTCTCAGCAAGGGACTATCCTGTAGCCTTGCTATCTGGCATAGCCACTACTCGCTCTTGACAGTTGATAATTACTATGTTCTATTTTCCACTCTTTCAAGAAAAAGAACCCTATGTGCCATGTGTGGTAGGGAATCAAGTATAGTGATTCATTATTTAGCCAGACACCCAATTCAGCCTTGGGCCAAACAGTACAAATGAAGGGCAGGTATGGGATAACGTAAGAACAGAACCATCTAGATATCACAAATTAGGCAGGCGAAACATGCAAAAGAAGCAGAAAAGTATGTGTGTGAGTTAATGGGTGTGTATAAAATTCTAAACTCAATAAGCACCAAATAAAATGAGCATTTTCATATGCAAAGTGGAACTGAAAAAGAGACATGTACATAGAACCATGAATCTCTCTTATGTATGACTTATTTTCCTTTTAAGCATATAATAATTTCAATATATAAATTTCAAAGGCATCCTACTTATCTGTGTTTCCCTCTAACCCTTCTTTTTTCTTTTGTGCATTTTTAAATGGCTTCAATCACTTACTTTCCTTACATTTTCTTTCTTTCTTTTGACAACTGTAGTGTTTCCCCTCTCTTCCTTTTATCTCCCCTCCTTGAAGAAAAAGAGCAAGCTTGTAACAAATATGTACAGTCAAGGAAATAAAAATCCCAAATTGAACATGCCTAAAAGTATACGTACCTTGAGGCCATCACGTCTCTATAAGGAAGTGGGTGGCGTTAGGCCTTTGGAATCATGGTTGATCATTGCATTGGACATAGTTCTTATGTCTTTAAAAAGTTGTTTTTAACAGTGATATTGTTAATATATAAAACTGTTCTCTAGGTTCTACTCACTTCATAGCAGGTCATGTTAGTCTTTTCAGGTTTCTCTGAAACTGTCCATAACACGACACAGTTTGTTCAGATGTTCCCTATTTGACAGACATCCCCTTAGTTTCCATTCTTTGCTATAATAAAAAGGCCTATCTTAACTAATCTTAATCTTAAAAGACCTGTCTTTCTTATACATATGGGCCCCTTTCCTCTCCCTTCATATTTTAAATAGTCAAAGTTGGAAACTCTGTATATTAGAATATTAAGAAGGACTTGATTTTTTTCATATTGAAAATGTAATGCATACTGTACTTAGTACAAAACATTATAGGCCAAAATTAATGAATAGAAATATACTGCCTATATTGTTTTTTCGCAGTTTTACTTTTTTGATAATCTTTCCCATTCTGATTGGTATGAGGTATTTTAATCCACATCTGTTTTAATTTGCATTTCCCTAATTGTTAGTGATTTGGAGCATTTTTTAATATAACTGTTGGTAGTTTGGATTTCTTCCTTTGACAGCCACTTGCTCACATCCTTTGACCTTTTATATATTAAATGCATATCTTTGTGGATTGATGTTGAAAAAAATGAGCAATGGAGAAGAGAAAGCTTATTTTTCCTAAATTCTTACACATTTTCCAGGTCCCATATAATTTCTTAGAAGTCTGTTGTAACACTGGAAATAACTGATTTTGGTTGTCTCCAGTCTATTGAAGTGAAAGTTGACCTGGAAATCAGTCAACGAAACTCTCTAGAGGATTAAGGCAAACAGAGGTTAAGTGACTTGCCCAGGGTCACGTGGCTACTAAGTATCTGAGGTCAGATTTGAACTCAGGTCTTCCTGACCTATCCACTAAGCCATCTAGCCGCTTTTGTAGTACTGTGTATGTCCTGTTGTCACATTTATTTATAGAATCAGAACAGAACAGTCTATGGATTAATTTCAAGAGTCAACTAGTCACAGGGAATAATGAGCATGTGACTAAGTGACTAAATTAGAAATCTAATCCTAATCCCATAACACTTACCTGCATATCCCATTATCTCAAGTGGTAACCCCCTAAAAATTAAAATTCTCAAAATAGAATTAATTTAAATGTATTTTTAAGGTAGACTGAGATGGGATACCTGTCCCTCTCAATTACAAACTCCAAGATGCCAGTCAATTCTAAAACCCTTAGATTTGCTATGGTTGGGGAGGGGGGTGAGGTATGTGAGTGCTAAGATGGTGTCAGAGGAGAAGTAAGAAAGTATCAAAATTCCCATACTCTTTATCCTTTTCCAACTATGACCAAAATCTGAAAGTATCTAATTTAAAAAAAAAATGCTGGTGTGCTGTCCCACTATGTTTGAGGCTCTATCAAAAAATGTTTTAACCCCTCTTAATGAGAAACAACTCATTTCAATTCAATATTAAGTTGTGAGCAAAAGAAAAAGTGTTGTTAAATTGTTGATAAACCTGAGACATTAAAATCTCTTCCAGGTTTTCTTTTATGAATTCAAGGATCCAGAAAACAAGGCAAAATCCATATGGTTATATGAGCTCACCATATATAGAAAGATATCTTTTAATATTTCTTAGAAAACTTGAAAATCAATCAACCTTACCAAATTTACCACAATAGAGCTAGCTCAATCTGAATAAACCATTTATTAAACACCACCTACTATGGACAAGATTGTGCTGAGCGCTGGGCGAAATATAGAAATGAATAGGACAAGATTCAAAACCTCAAGGAGCTTACCATATAGTAAGAGAGATTAAATATAGATACACAAATGCCTGTAATACAAAATGAAGTATGAGGAATGTTTAGGAGTGAGGGATCTGAGGAGGGACAAGACATTCCTAATCATGGGGCTTCAGGGACAGTTTTGAGAGAGACACCATTATTAATTTTTTTTAATTGAGAAATTTTGTTTTGACACAATACACAAACCAAAAAAAACCTCATCATTAAACCTACCAAAGTATAGACCTCTAAAACCATTAAGCAAAACAGCATAAAAGAGTTATTGCGTGTGATAACTAGGCTCATATTTTACTATGTCATTTATGATTTGATAAAAGAAAGGAAAGGCATATGGTTTAACTTAATAAAGCTGTGCCAATGTTGTCCATTCTATTTAACCAGAGTTTACGTGCCTTTCAATATTGACTTTAGCCGTATATTTTTATTCATGATGAATATTATGAATATTAATTTTTGGTTTGCTTTCTTCATCTTGCATACAAGTCTTCTCATATTTCTTTAAATTCTTCCTATTTTGCCATTTTTTTCTTAGCTAATTTCTTAAGATAATATGTGAGGAGAGTATTGATGTCAAACCATCAATTAGCATCTGTTAAGCATCCTCCATACACTTGCCATTGCTGGGGATAGGAGACAAGATTCAAAATAAATGAGATCATTTCCCACCCATATGTTTATTCTTATTAAACAATCAACAAACACTTATTATGTGCCTGTGATGCACCAGCCACTGTGTTCGGTGCCAGGATTATAAATGTATAAGTGAGTCAGTTCCTGTCCTCATGGAGTTTAGATTCTATTACATTTTCAAAGCATCATCAATGGTTTGCTTTAGAAGGGTATTTAAAATTCACACTTGATTGTCCACTTAAGTCTAAAACACTCCTAACTATAGACAGGAATGAATGATAATGATTTAGTTTGAGAGTTTGGGGTTTTTTGTTTTTTTGTTTTTATTTTTTTTGTGAGGCAATCAGGGTTAAGGGACTTGCCTAGGGTCACACAGCTAGTAAGTATCATGTGTCTGAGGTCACATTTGAACTCAGGTCCTCCTGACTCCAGGGTCAGTACTCTGCCCACTGCATCACCTAGCTGCCCCTGTGTTTTCGTTTTTTAAGGAATAAATCCACACAGTTACAATTACAGTGCTTTGTGTTGAAGTTATAGTTTCCAGTTTCTTTATGGTTTTAAATTTTTATTTATATCATACTACTGTTCTCTTTTTGTGAGGAGCCAAGTAGTCCTGGGTAGCACTGTCTCAGATGGGAAACCATTTTGGTCAGCTAAGATTTTTTGGTTAAGTGTGGTATGGAAGCTAGTGGCTTCTGTGAAGGCTTGCAGTGGAAAAAATGGTGATTTCCCTTTCCATTCCAAGACCTTTCCTGAAGTCCTGGGTTCTCATCATGGCTGTGTTACTAACTAGCAGAATGATTTAGAACAAACCTTCTGTGGTCCACCCTTTTTTCATCATAAAGGCTGTGAGTGTATGACATAAGGAATAAAGGAAAGAGGGAAAGTAGAGACATAGTAGAAAACATTGCCTCCATAGATGGATGAGGTTTTCCCTAGGTCCTGGGAACTTTTCATTCATAAGCCATGTACTGATCCATCACCTCTACCAGTCTTCTACCTTTTTCTTTCTTTTTTCTTCTTTCCACATAAGAATTTTAAAGATGCTAATCTAAAGTTCCATATAAAATCTGAAGTTATATATATGCATAATATATATAGCAAAATATATAGGCCTTAAAGCAAAATTCCTTGAAATATCAGTGGCTACTAGTAGTTAGTTATCTAGAAGTTGTTTTAAAAGCAACTTCGAGCGAATAAGTCATTTTGACTATTACACAAATTAAAAATAAAGGATATATGTAAAAGTTGTGATGTATTGGAAAGAATCTTGGGGTTGGAGTTAGAAGACCTAGGTTTGAACCTGGGCTTTATACTACCCACTACTTATATGCTCCGCATGATAGGCTCATCACCAAAAGATTAACAATTCAAGGAATCAGTTTTTTTGGTCAGAACAACTCATGAATACTCAGGCATGAATGGATTAGGATTTGCATTGCTGGAAGAAATAACTGCCCCATCAAAGTCATGGGTCTTTTAAAGTATGAAGTAATAATAACTCACATATATATAGTGTTTTACAAAGGACTTCCCTTCCAACAACCCTGTAAGGTGGGTAATGCAAGTATTATTACCCCCATTCTATAGTTGAGTAAACTGAGGCTTGTGTTTACTAGCAAGCATCTGACCCCATACTCAAACATAGGTTCCCAAACTCTGGTCTTTCTGCTATGCCATTGCCACTCTCACACTGTGCTATATAAAGACAGGGATTGTGTTGGTAAAAACCTTAGAGTTTTTGTATGTGAGATGCTTTGTCAATAAAAACTAGCAATTGTAGTAAGAGACCACATCTGTCTAGAAGTGGAATTTAACCTTCTCTGGAAAGAAACTTAATGTTTTTAGCCTGTTTGTTTCTACTTTAATGTCAGATCACATGGAGATAGATTATAAAGACATTGGAATGAATGACCAAATTTAAATAGCAAATAATCAGTGCTCATTCATTCAAAAGCCTTTGGTTTCCCAAGCTGCCCTGTGATCACAATGTAGTTAGATGCCCATTGTTAAGATTTTAGCTGACCGAAGGAATATCCCAGACAAGTCTATATTTTTACTACACTTTTGAAAATCAACCAAATTAACTGCGTAGTAGAATAGTGGAGTGAGCCTCATATCACCAGACAACCAGACTGTTTGGATGTAATCATGTAGAGATATTTTTTAAAAAATCCTTTATTGGGCCAGTGTAGGCATATCTTTATCTCAAACTTTTGAAAATCAAATCTGCATGCCTTCAAAAAAAAAGTGAGAAAAATGATTATAAATAATATTATGTATTAAAGGTGTGTCAATTTAGGCTGTGATAAACCAAAACCAAAGCAGAATGAGTCGATTTCATTTTTAAAAATCAGTTGCTGGGTATATATAGATAAAATATCTGTATGACTTGGTATTCTGTATGACAGAACTTCCTTGGTTCTGATAGCTTCATGTAAACTCAATCTTAATTTATTTTCAGTACATAAGGAATTTATCACGCAGTCAATGCCATTTAGAACTTATCCATTATATTCTGGTAGTGTATTAATATTAAATAAACAGCAGTATCTTCTGTCTTTTCATTAATTAAAAGTAGAGTACAGATGATACCTTTTATTATGTAAATGGTAACACTACAGCATTCTTATCTTTAAACTATTGATTTTTAGGAGTGTTCAGTCTGTACATATCCTATTATTATTTGTCAATTACCACACTTGAATTATGCCTTATCTCCGTTACTTTACAATGTGCTGTTCATTGAAAAAATGGGTCAGTTAAAACTATTGACTTTAGTTAAGGTTTTTTAACAGCATAGATAATGTGTCAGATAGAAAGGGAAGATTAATAACTTGTCATTCATGAGAGAAATTATATATTTTTGCAATAATTCATTTTGTCAGACATTCCTAATTTACTAGAAATTTTAAAACACCAAAGATTCTTATTAGAAAGCATGTTGAATTAGGGTTGTTCAGAAATAAAATATAAGGTTTTATTTTAAACATCCAGCATTTCAGCTTCAAAATGTGAACCTTTTAAAACATTGGAAGTGGCCTTTATAAAATCCTCCTGATACCTCCTTGGCTGTATTATATCTCTTTATATATTACATTTGCATTTTACATTTTAACATCTGTTTACATGTTACATATTTTACTCATAGGTTCAAGATCTTAAATTTAGAACTAGAAGGACACTGAGACCAACCCCTTCATTTTACTGAAAAGAGAAACGAGGCGAGATTAAGTAACTTGCCCCGTGTCACACAGCTAGTAAATGTCTGAAGCCAGATCTGTAATTGGGGTGTCAAGGCTGATTCTAACATTGTGAATCTGGGTGACTAAAAGAGGAGCAGTGCCTTGGACAATAATAGGGAAGACTGGAGAAGGAGGGGGTTCTGAGGGAAAAGATAATGAGCTCTTTATGTTGAGTCTGACGTATCTGCAAGACATCTAGTTCTATTTGTGATATGGACCTGGGTCTCAGGAGACAGACTATGGCTAGATATGAGACTAGGCATCTAGGTGGAGCAGTGGATGGAATGCTGGACCTGGAGTCAGGAAAACTTGATTTCAAATATGGCCTCAGACATGTACTAACTTTTGACCCTGGGTAAGTCACGTGACCTCTGTCTCCCTCAGTTTCCTCATCTGTACTTCTCAAGGTGTTGTGAGGATAAAAGAATATAATATTTGTAGTGTTTTACAAACAATAAAGAGCTCCATAAGTGATATTATTATATGTGTATGTCTGGGAGTCGGTTGCATAGATATGATCATTAAACCCATGGCAATGGATGAGGTCCCTAAGTAAGAGAATATGGAGGGAAAAGAGAAGAGAGACAAGATGTAGCCTTGGAGGATAGCCAGAGTTCTTTTGCATGAGAATGAAGATCTAGCAAAGGAGACTGAAGAGTGGTCAAAAAAGTAAGAGAAAGGGGCAGCTAGATAGAGTGAATAGAGTGGCACAGTGGATAGAGCTCTGACCTTGGAGTTAGGAGGACCTGAGTTCAAATCCGGCCTCAGACGCTTGGCACTTACAAGCTGTGTGACCCTGGGCAAGTCATTTAACCCCGATTGCCTCACCAAAAACAAAAGAGAGAGGGAGAGAGAGAGAGAGAGAGAAACTAAGAGAGAGCTGTGTCCTGAAAATGAGAAAGGAGATAATGTCCAGAAGGAGAGGGTAGACAATAGTGTCGAATGCAGCAGAAAGTCCAAGAAGCATAAGGATAGAGAAAAAAATAGATATGGCAATTAAAACATCATTGGTAACCTCAGAGAAAGTATTTTAAGTTAAATGATGAGGTAAAAAGACATTATAGACTATTTAGAAGAGGAGAAGGAGAGAAGTAGAGACATTAATTATAGGTGTTTTTTCTCAAGGAGTTTAGTAGAGAAGGGAGGAGAGATAAGATACAAAAGCTAGCAACAATGACAGCATATGATGAGTTATTAAGGCTAGGGAGACTTAGATATGTTTGTAGATGACAAGGAAGGAACCAGTAGATAGGAAGAGATTGAAAATTAGAAAATGAAGGAATAATAGTGAGGGCAATCTGTTGGAGAAGTTGGGAGATGGGATCAAGGGTACAAATAGAGATGTTGGCCTTGGTAAACAGAAGAGCCACCTTCAACAGAGAATGTAGGAAGGAAGACCATGAAGAATAATGCCAAGGGGCTGGAAGATGAGAAAAAGGAAAAAAGAGGGAGGTCAAAATGAATGACGTCTATTTTCTTGGTATGGTATGAGTAGATGTTCTCAGCTGAAAAAATGGAGGAGTGGGCTCTGTGGAAGGCCTGAGAAACAGTTTAGAATGTCCTTGTAGTGAGCAGGATAGAGAACCAATTGGAGAGTAGTGAGGGCCCAGTTGAAATTAGATAATATAAATTTGGAGTGGACTCAGTCACCATGGCTGTGTGACTTCTTCCAGTTCCTTTCAGCACCATGTGAATAGGAGTAAAGGAAGCGAATGGTAGGAGTGATCGAGGGTTAGGGTTTGGTAAGATGTGGGTGGTAACAGTACGAGGAAACAAGGAATTTCAGTATAAACCATGGGTGTCAAACTCAAATAGAAATGGGAATCACTCATCCACACACAACCATCCCTGTAGGTAGCAGATGGACTGAGTTTTTAAAACGTAATTTTATCTATGTTTTATTGTGTTTTTATTTATTCTGTTAAATATTTCCCAATTCTACTTTAATCTGGTTTGGACCATACTTGGTGTTGTGGCAGGCCTCATGGGGTTTGACGAGGAGAATGCAGAATTGAACTGGTTCACTAAGGGATCATGACTAGAAAGGGAGGCCAGTGTAGCCAGAACTGGGATAATGACTGAGAAAGGACTGAAGAGTGGAGGGATTAGAGGTCCTGGTAAGGAAGAAAAAGTTTGATGATAGCAAGGGTAACAGAAAGATGGAATGATAGAAGGTTGGAATCAGAGGAATTTTCTAGTTCTTGAGCATGGAAATGGGAAAACTTGCGGGTGATGATGGTATCACCATCTAAGAAAGAAAGTACAGAATGTTGGGACCAAATCCACTCTAAGATCCTCCCTCCTTCCTATTTGGCAGTTAGTTTATACCTCACAAACTATCTGCAGTATCAGGTCTGCCCTCAGAAAAAATGGATAGTTGATAAATGGAACAATAGACGCTAATGATACAGACTTTGGGGGACGGCTCAAGGATCCAGTCATTTGTTCAGTTTATAATATGGTGAATAACCTGAAGTTGCCTGCCACATAATGGAGGTGTTTTCACTAATCTTTGTGAATCATATCTTAAGTGAATATTTTCCCCCCAAGGATACTGCTTCAGTTTATTGAGTTAGTGTTTATCCTTAAGTGGTTGTTCAATCATTTCAATCGTGCCTGACTCGTGACCCCATTTGGGGTTTTCTTGGCAAAGATGCTGGAGTGATTTGCTATTTCCTTCTACAGCTCATTTTTACAGACGAGGAAACTGAGGCAAACAGGGTTAAGTGACTTGCCCAGGGTCACACAGCTAATAAGTGTCAGAGTTCAGATTTGAATTCAGGAAGATGAGTCTTCCTGACCCATCAGTGCTTAGTGTTCTATCCACTGCACCACCTAGCTGCTCAATCCTTAAGTAAGACATAATAAAACAAGGGCGAATTTAATACTTCAAAGAGCTATGGTTTCATCAGATGGGTGCTCTCTTCAGTGACCACAATCATAACACTTTTATAACTTGGTAGCTGCTCCTTGAAAGTTTCTGTGGTTGAAAAAATTCATTGCCCTGTGGCCAACTTGGTGCTGAATCTCTCTGAGCCAGGCAGACTCTCAGACAACAGACCTACAATCTGTCACCAAGCCCAGACTTGAAGCCTTTTGCCCCTCGGTTAGACTTGTCAGAGCTTGCACACTTTCCTGGCATAATCTTCAAAAAGTCAGGGTCATCTCCTTGCCCTGATGGAGCATCAGGGAAAGACTTTAAGAGAGGAAATGAATGATGAGCAAATTCAAGTTCAAGTGGAAATCAAAGACATCGAAACACACTCCCTGGGGAGTTTCTGCTCATAATGAAGTAATTGTCTGGATCTTCACTTTTAGTGTTAAAATAATGAAAATTGAAGACTACCTCCGGGCTCTGAGGTGATTCACTTAAATTTAAACCATCAAAGTGCTAGTAATTATAACTATGTCAAAGTAGTGTACTTGAAAAGAAGAAATCAAGCTCTGAAGTCTTGTACTTATAAACAAGTGTTGGAAGATTTTTAAACAAATGAAAAGATGCTTGCATAGCTGCACTTTAAAGAAAAAAAGGTCTATGTTTAAAAAAAAAATCCTCCTGAAAACACTATAGGGCATTAACTTGAAACTTAATGCTTCAAAGTCAGCACTTGGAGTATATTTGAAAACTGTGGTCTGACATGATGAACTTTTGGATCTAGGCCATACACGCAACTGACTGTCTATTACAGATGTTGGGAGACAATATCTCCAGTGTTTGCCACAGTGTAGGATAACTCTTTACCTCCTATCAGCAAATGTCAGGATAAAAAGGAAAATAATTTATTTGGATTTTAAAAAAAAATAAGGTCAAGATGATAATGGATCACAGGCATTAGAGCTAGAAATTATCTCAGGATCATAGATTTAGGGTTGAAAAGTACTTTGTCCAATCCAGCAGCATCCCCCAGCTTAACCCCATCACCATTTTACCAATGTGGAAGCTAAAACATAGAAAGATTAAGTTACACAAGATACATTCAAGATTACACACTAAGTAACTGAGTTGAGATTGAATCCCAGATCCTCTGACTAAATCCAATGTGTTTTGTGCTGACTATACTTGCTTTTTTTTCTTTAAAAAAATAACTCTTATCCCAATACTATTAATATCTTTCTAAATTCTTAAGTCATTTGAAAAAAAAAACAGTATTTTCCTATATTAAGTAATCTGGTTAAAATGATGAGTGGTGACGGGCAGTTTGCCAGTGCCTGATACTAAGCTTCACTTCTCTTATCAATGTTGTACTGGGATCATTGTAATTCGTTATAAATTGTTTAGTTTTAAGCTGAATTTTGTCATCCAGTCCTTTCAGTTGTGCCTGCATCTTCGTCATCCTATTTGGGGTTTTCTTGGCAACGATACTGAGTGGTTTGCCATTTCCTTCTGTAGCAAATTTTTACAGATGAGGAAACTGAGGCAAACAGGGTTAAGTGACTTGCCCAGGGTCAAACAGCTAGTAAGTGTCAGAGGCCAGATTTGATCTCAGGTCTTCCTGACTCCAGGCCTGACTCTCCATTCACTGTGCCACCTAGCTACCCTTTTAAGCTGAATAGCAGTCACCATAGAAAATATTTAGTGAATTCTTCCCTCTGTGTCAAAGTTTAATGTTGCTACCTAATCCCTACATAAAAATACACCATTGACTTTTTTCTACTATATTAAAAAAAATCAGAAAACTCCTTTCTATTTATCAGTCCATTGGTATTAATAGTAAGGCATCTGTTGTTGATGTATGGAGAAGTAACTGAAATGGTTACATTTAGATAGACTAGCCCTCAAAAAATCATTTTAGGCAAAGAGTTTCCAGAAGTTCTTAAACTACAAAACACAATTTTACAACCAAAGTCTTGAGAAGATGCAGTAAATGAGGAAGGCATTCATTTTACATTTATCCGGTGTCAGTGTACTTGGTACAGATCGACTGAGAAAATCCAACTCTTGTTTATTGGCAGCTCTTTAGTAGCACATCTGGATTTCATATGTTTAGTGTTATTGTAGATATTTCTGTTTAACCAGTGTGCATTAACAAAAGACTTTCTTCCACTCTAAAACTGTATCTTTGTCTCATTGGATATTGCAAAGAGCTGTTCATTAATATTTTTTACTTGAAAATGTCAGTAAAAATAGGTTCATTCAGTTTTCAGTTTTCTTAAGCTTTCATTAGATATAATTTTATGTAGAAAGAAGATTAAAAATCAAAGAATCAATTGCAACTTATATGAAATAGATTTAAGAGATGAAGAACTTTAGAAAAGAAAAATTCAAAGATTTGTAAATTTTGTTTGTATTTCTGTTCTCAAAGCTAATCATTGGTTATCCTTTCATAACCAAGAAAATATTTATTGATCACTTTCCACATGCAAGATACTGTGCTAGGTTTTGAAGTGGGGGAAGGATTTAAACACATACAAAACATGGTCATTGTCTTCAAGGAACTTAATAGGGAAGATAAGGCATGGCTACCATTTTCCAGGTACAAGGCTAGGTTCTGGGGAGACAGATATAAAATTTTTCTTTCCTTCAAAGAGCTAAAATTCTTTTTTCTTTTTTTTCTTTTTAATTAATTATTTTATTTTTAGTTTTCAACATTCACTTCCATAAACTTTTGAGTTTTAACTCTTCTCTCCCTCCTTCCCCTCCTCCTTTCCCAAGATGGCATGCAATCTGATATAGGTGCTACATATACATTCCTATTAAACGTATTTTTACCTTAAACATGTTATAAAGAAGAATTAGAACCAGTAGGAGGAACCATGAGAAAGAAGAAACAAAACAAAACAGAAGGAAAAAAAAAGCAAATAGTATGCTTCAATCTACATTCAGACACCATAGTTCTTTCTCTGGATTTGAATAGCATTTTCCATCACGAATCTTTTGGAGATGTCTTAGATCCTTGCATTGCTGAGAAGAGCTAAGTCTATCAAAGTTATCCATTGCCCAATGTGGCTGTTTCTGTGTACAATGTTGTCCTGGTTCTGCTCGCTTCACTCAGCATCAGTCCATACAAGTCTTCCCAGGTTTTTCTGAAGTCTGCCTGAAAGAGCTTAAATTCTTTGGGAGTTGTGGAGGAGGGGGGAGAGAAATAACATGTATATATAGGTAAAGTATTTGGGTCGGGGTGAAGGAGGATCTGTCATAGAACAACAAACATGAGGTTGGACAGCCTTTGGGAGACGGTGAGGGATTGAAGGGGCTGGCGTGCTGTGGTCCATGGGGCCATGAAGAGTAGGGCATGACTGAACAATTGAACAACAAGAAGGAGTATCAGGAAAGGCCCCAGCTCAGGTGATGACCCAGTGGAACTTTAAAAGTAACTGCCCAAAGAGGCGGAGGTGAGAAGAGTGTGCAGTCCAGGCACAGGGCTCAGCCTGGGGAATTTACCAATGCTACGAGTGAAGAACAAAGTATCATTCATGACATAACATTGGAGAACACACCCAGACCTGGGAAAAGGTACCTGGCAGAGTGTCAGTTTCCAATTTTGTAAAATATGGGAATTAAACTGGAAAATCACTTAAGATCTCTTTCAGCTCTACATCTGTGATCCTATGATGCTATGATTACTTAGTTCTGCTTTGGGCAATCAGACTAGCCTTTAAACTAACACATCTATATGGTGTTTCAAGGTTTATGGAGGATGCAGCGTTTTGGTCTTAAAGAATGGGTAAGATTTCAACAAGTGGAGACCTTCATTTATAATGATATTATCATACAAAGCTCAATCTTAGGCACACACATGCCTTGTTTGCCCCAAGTCACGTTTTTCCAATTCTATTTTAATATGTAACCAGGGATGAAAGGGAGTGAGAGTAAACATAGGGTTGGCATGCCTGGACTTTTTTTTTAATGGGCAAGGGAGAAGTTGGCTGGACAGAGGGGCATATCTATTATTTGGATTTCTGTGTCATTTTAATCCCATGTACCAAGTGCAAAAAATCGAACATACAGGGAATTGCTTGTATGTTGCCAGTTACTTCCAATTTATTTTTGTGCACTCATTCTACCTGCTCCAATGATTAGATCATGAATTTGTGAGGGCATGAACTCTATCTATTGTTTATAAATATCTCCCCACATCCCCTGCTACAGTGCTCAGCACAACACAAGGCCTTCAATTATTGCTTAATCAAGAGATTACTATCATTTGTGGTAAAGGTAAAACTTTCCAAAGGATGTACAAATTCCCACACCTCACCCCTTCAAAGCACCATCAGAACCCTAGTAAAACATAGTGGGGTTGGAGGTGGGGTAGTAGAGAAATGATTAGAGGTATCCAAGATACCCAGTAAAATATTGATAGGGAACTTAGAAGAGGTGCGTGGGTGGTATCACTTAGGGTGAAAGAATTGGAAATCTCAGTTTCACTATAGCCTTAACAAAACCCACAGATGAGGAAAACAGTGCTTGATTTTTGCTGTAAATATGAGGCAGTCTCAAATCCATTTCCTAAAGGGTTCTGATTAAAACCAACTGGACACAACTAACACAAATTATCATATAATCAGAATTCTGCATATACTCACTCTTCAACCCATTAATAATAACAATAATAATAACAGATAGCATTTATATGGTGCTTAGTATGTGCCAGGTACTGTGCTAAATGCTTTATAATTATTATCTCATTTGAGTTTCACCACAACCTTGGAAAATAGGTGTTATTGTTATCCCCATTTTACAGATAAGGCAGACAGTGGTAAAGCGACTTGCCCAGGGTCACACAGCTAGTAAGTGTCTGAGGCTGGATTTGAACTCAGCTCCTCCTGACTCCAGGCCCTCTCCTTTCTATACTATTCCAGTACTTGACTTCCTGGGCAGTGCATGCCAAGAGTCCAAGCTGATACTTAGGATTTATCCCAAGAAACCATTTTCTGGGTGTGTTCTCCAATGTTTTCAGAATACCCTCCACGTGAAAAGAATTTTACAGTTAGGATTGATGTTCAGAATAATTAGCTGATAACTGTCACATGCGGTCTCTGAGGCCACTGGTTTTGCTTACCTCATTTTGTTTGTAATGATGGGAGGCTCAATGAGTGGGTGAGTCTGGGGTATATCCAAAAATGATTGTGAAGTAAAAACAAAAAGCATAAATAAAACTTATTTTTCAAATGAGCCTAAAATACCATAAATAATCATGAAAGATGCATCAAATTGTATTTATTAAATTCTACTTGAGAAAGAAAATAAGCTAATAAATATTTGATTTATAAATGTTAGATTTCCAACAAGGGTTGAAATAAAAAAGGGTTTTCTGGTAACCTTTGAATTAACACTGCTAGCTTGCCAGGACCCTGGGCCAATTACAACCTCTCTAAGGTCTCAGTTTTTTCATCTGTTATTTTTCAGTCATTCAGTTGTGTATAGCTCTTCATGACCCCATATGGGGTTTTCTTCCAAAAATACTGGAGTGGTTTGCCATTTCCTTCTCCACTGGATTAAGGCAAACAGAAGTTAAGTGACTTGCCCAAGGTCACATAGCTAGTGAGTGCCTGAAGCTGGATTTGAACTCGGGTCTTCCTGACTCCAGGCCCAGCATTCTATCCACTGTACCACCTCGCTGCCTCTTTTCTCATCTGTCATGTGAAGGAATTAGATATCTGAGGCCCCTTTTGGCCCTAACATTCCACAATTAATAATATTCAAGATGAAAATTCAATTAGAACATTCCCATTCCCCATTGTGTTTCACTTAATTTCAGTCTTACTGAATTCGTTACAGACGATCAGTGATCTTAACATAAGAGTTAATACTGTGTCTACTTCTATAAAATATAAGCTCCTTAGGGCCAGAGACCATCTCATTTTTGTATTTGTATCTCCAGTGCCCAGCACAGTACCTGGCACATTGTTGACACTTAATAAATACTTGATAACTGATTGATAGTTAGGATGGCTGACTTGAAGTTTGGCAACTAACAATATCAAAAATGTCCCATTATCCTCCCCCAAACCAGCTATTTCTAAGATGTTATATTTTCTTTGGTAAGATAGTTAGTTAAAGCTAGTTAACTTGGAGTAGAATTTACTTTCACTCAACAGAAATGATAGTTCAGTGGACTCTACCAGCACCACTTGTGTCGCTTGGACATTTCCTCGTTCACTTTCAACTCTATAACATAATTTGATTTAATTGTATATAAACTTTGGTTGTTATTTCTTTTTCCATGTTTGTTCAGCAGCCACCATGTCTACATATCTTTTTATTCATTTGTCCACATTGACATAAGCCATCATAGATTTCTGTCTCTGAGAGGTCAGGGACAACGCCTGCTTAATTTGCACCATACAAAGATAAGCATTTTAATAAGATTTTTTATTGATGATGATATCTCCACAGGGTTTTAAGTGATAAAATGCACCTGTAAATACCAGGCATACTTGCAAGTAAATGTTATTTAAAATATTTGTTAGCAGGGTTACTGGATACCCAGGCCAGATTTGTCCAAATTATTCTAGGAATTGTTGTCAATCCAATTCCTTTCTACTACAGTAAGAGACATCAGATCTTGGGAAATGAGCATTCAGGTTCTAAAATGTCAAGTTCCTTGGGCTCTTTGTTACCTATTGGCTTCTGTGGGCTTAATTTTCATCTCTATTTAGATAACTCACAGATCTGTGTATCCAGCCCCAATCCCTTCATTTGAACTTCAATCTCACATTATCAATTGCTCAGTATGTCCAAACTATAACTTATTATCTGCTCCCTTGCCCCAAACCTTTCCCTCTTCCAAATATTCCTACTTCACTCGAAGGCGAGGCTATCCTTCCAGTCTAATAGGCATTTTTCTTGACCCCCACTGTCCTTTATGCCACATATCTAAACACCAAATCTCGCTGTTTCTCCCTCTACAGCATTCCTAATATGACACCTTCTTTCTTTTCACATCTACTGCCTTCTTTTAGTCCTATCACCTCCCACCAGGACTATTGCAACAACCTTCCAATGGGTCTCCCTGCTCCAAGCTACTCCCTACCCCAGTCCATCCCGCACACTGAGGCCAAAGCATTTTTCTTTAAGATTTGTATCTGTCCATGTGCCTTCCCTACTCCATTGCCACCAACTGCTCCCTAAATCCTCTAGGATAAAATGTAACCTCTTCTGTTTGGTCTTGAAAACCCTTCACAACCTGGCCCCAACCTGTCTTTTCAACTTCATTGTACATTAGCCTTCTCCCATACTCTACCATCCGGCCACCTGACTGTCTCTCATATTTTCTTTGGGTTCTTCATATGTGACACTCCAGTTCCCAGCTCTAGAGCTTTGAATTGGCCATTTCCTGTCCCTAGAATGAACTTGCTCCTCACTTCTGATTCACAGAATCTCTTTGTTTCATCAAGATGTAACTCAAAAACAACCTTCTTCGTGAAGCCTTTCTTAATCCCTACCACTAGTACCATTCCTCCCAAATTATCTTTGCATTTATTTCCTTTATATTTATTCTGTATATACTTACATACGAGGGACAGTGTGGTATAGTGGATAGACACTTGGTCTCAGGGCCAGGGAAACTTGAGGTCCAGTCCTGGCTTGGACATATACTGGTTGTCTGACACTGGGTTGGTAAGTCACAATCTCTCTGAGTTCTAGGCAACTAAGACTATATGTTGGAGATTAGGTTATGACATTCCCCAATGAAATCACCAGTTCAGCTCCTATTGATATCTAGATTTACTTTGATACTTGTTTCTTCCATAATAATATAAACTTCTAGAGAATAGGGTTTTTTTCATTCTTTCTATTTGTATCCCCCAACCTTCAGTACAGTGCCTGGCACATAGTAGGAGCTTAATTGTAGGTACAAGTAGGCGCTTGTTGATTTATTGATCTTATCAAGTTTAAACTAATGAAATAGCCTTGTCTCTTGTGTTTCACCTGTGGAATTAGCGCAATGTTATGCAGAATACTAGGCCAAGAATCAAGAGGACTGGGCCCTAGTTTCAGCTCTTCTACTAGCTTGATGTGACTTTAGGTGGCATACTGGATAAAGTGCTGGGCCTGCAATCAGGACACCTGAATTCAAGTCTGGACTCAGACATTTACTAGCTGTGTGACCCTGGGCAAGTTACTTAACCTTGTTTGCCTCAGTTTCATCATCTGTAAAATGAGCTTGAGAAGGAAATGGCAAGCCACTCTAGTATCTTTGCTAAGAAAACCCCAAATGGATTCACAAAGAGTCAGACACAACTAAAACAACTGACCAGCAAAATCATCTAACTCCTTGGATTCTCTTCTGTAAATGAAAGGGCTAGATTAAGTCTTCTTTGTAGCTTTAACATTTTGAGATTCTCTGCATAACAGGGGTGAGAAGAACAGAGCATTTGCCCAGCTTAAAAAACAGATTTACTTTCTTGGTTTAAATACATTTCAAAGGTGAAGAAGCCTAATATATTTCCATCATTAATTAATATTGTTGGAAAATGAAGAAATTGAAGTAGATGAATTTATAAAGCATTAAAGTAAGTGACCTTTTCAGAGCCTTTTAAAAAAGCTATGATTTGACCATTGCAGATGAATGGAAGAGTATCTAAATTAAGGAATTGAAAGTGACAGCAAATTCCATGTTATGGAATTCTTAGAGATTCTGTTAAACACCTCTACAGTGTATTGACTGTGACAGTTGCTAAAGGAGCCTGGGTGGTACAGTATATAGAGTACTGGATCTAGAGTCAGGAAGACCTGAGTTCAAATTTAGCTTTGGACAATTTCTAGCTGTGAGATTCTGGGCTAGTCATTTCATCTCTGCCTCAGTTTCCTCGTATCTAAAATGAAGATAACAGTAGCACCTACCTCCCAAGGTTGTTGTGAGGATTAAATGAGATAATATTTGTAAAGCATTTAGCACAGTGACTAGCACATAATAGGTGCTTGTTTCCTTCCTCTAAATACTTGTTTCTTTCTTTTAAATACCCGTTTTCTTCCTTCACATACTCACCCAGAGTTCACTCAGCAAGTGATGTATAATTATGTTCAGGATAGTTTTGGTGTCAAATACATTGTAAATCCTCTAGGAGCTTACAGTCTATTTTCATAATGAGGCAGAGGAATGACATCCAGAAATAAGCATAATACAAAATAGAATGTGGTAGAGGCAAAGGAGGAATATAGACGTTCCTTAGTTGAACTAGAAACAGTTTTTTTTTTACTTAATAATGTTGCTTACTTGGGTTTTATTATGGTGACCATTCTATGTTACGACAGTCTTTTTTCCAAAATTTAGCAAGTGGAGGCATACCTGTAATTGACCAATGTAGCAGTTAGGATATTTGAATCATTCAGATGCCATATTTAATCAAGAATGATCCAATAATTTTTTCCTAGTTTTAAAATGTGTGTTTCTCTCAGCATAACCTGCAAAATATGACAGGAGAGATTTTTCTCCTCTTTTTTAACCTTATTGTATATGACGTACACTTGGAAATATGTAGTCTTCGTTTTTATTCATACATTGCTTACAATGGGTTAATTTCAGAATCACATACCCTCAGAGTTAGAAGATACTTCAGAGAGGGCCCTTCTACATGGCAGCCCTTCCTATAATTAGGACAATAACTACAAAGCTGAAGAGAACTTAAAGACTTTTCTTATGTAGCATACCAATTTTACAGATGAAGAAAGTAAAGGCTAGAGAAGTCAAATGACTCGTTCAAGGTCACATAGCAAAGGACAAGCTGGGGTTAGAACTGAGATCTTTTGACTCCCAACAACACATTATTATGCCCTTCCCTAAGTCTTCTCCAGGCTAAGCATCTCCATTTCCTTCAACCAATCCTCAGATGGCATTGTCCTGAGGCCATTTGCCGTTCTTGGTCTCTTTCTATCTGATTGTGCCCCAGCTCATCCATGCCCTTCCTCAAATGTGGTGCCCATAACTGAACCCAGTGTTCCAAATGTGGTCTGACCATAGGGCAGAGGATCAGCAGTATGATTATTCACCATAGAGTTAGCAGCTTTGTTCTACTTGTTATAACATTAACTCTGACAGTCTTTCCCCTCTGTTTCAGGTACAACTAAAGTAAACCTTGTGAAGATTCCCTCCACCACCTCCAGTCCAAGAGACACAGCTCTGGCGGCTGTGATCTGTAGCGCACTGGCCACTGTTCTGTTGGCCCTGCTCATCCTTTGTGTCATCTACTGTAAGAGGCAGTTCATGGAGAAGAAGCCGCGCTGTAAGTCTCTAACTATTTCTGTTTCCAAGTAAGAAACTGGAGAAGTGAATTATCACTAGGGCCATTAAAGGGCTTGACAGGAAACCTGCCTAAAATGAGAACCAGTGAACTGTTAAAGTAATCGGAGATAAATGAAAATAAACCCTATAGTCTTTTAGTCTCAGGGAGGCCCGAGGACAGGGAGAAGAAGGAGGTACAGAATGAATGGCACTTTTATAGAAATGTTGACAAGTATGAAACATCTTAATGCCACTAGATAAAAATGCACATTGAAATTCTTTGTAACCTGAGAGTCCTACCACTTTTATAGATTTTTTGACAAATGGTTTTCCATGTTTAATGATCTCATTTTAAGATTAAACCTACCAGGAATTGAAAATGTTAGATCTCTTATCTTAAAAAAAAAACTAGAAAAGGTTAGTTTGGAATTTTCCACATGCTCATGTTAATTTATGCTTCATAAAGAAAAGTGCAAAAACAAAGAGTTAGCTTGATGCATTCTTCTTCTTCCCTCTTTCCCAACAGGGTCTATGAGATCACAGGATATCCAGTACAATGGGTCAGAGTTGTCATGTTTTGACAGACCTCAACTTAATGAATATCCTCACAGAACTTGTTGTCAATGCCATCAAGATTCAGCACAGACTTGTGGTAAGTAAGGCCTCATTACGAGCATATTGGAGGAATAAGAATAACCCAAAGGAAGTGGGAACAGAAGGAATTGGGCACACATACCTAGGAATTGAGATGCTCTGCTTTAACTCCTAGTTAAAAATGGTATTGTCATATTATCCCCCCTTTCTCTCTGATGGTTTGGTTCTGATTCTAAGTGTTAAAAGAAAATTGTCACCTCATTAAAACCCTAGAATGTCTGGGCGAGTTCCTCTTCATTGCTTGGGGTCAATGGAGCTTTCATTTAAACAACCTGACACCCTGCCTGTTTAGACAAGTGTTTGTTTCCTGCCTTTCCTATAAAGTAGTTCTGAGAGTTCAATTGTTGACAGTTAAATTGATGTGTGAGATCTGTTGGCCTTGAACCCAGGAATTGTGTACATGGGACTTCATCCTAGAAAACCTTGAAGAAACCAAATGATTTTTAGAAATGTCCATACAAAAATGTTTTCTCCCAACAGTTCTAATCACCGTATCAACGGTAACTATCAGTAATACCAAGTGAGACAACCAGAAGGAGCCTAGAGAAAGGATATAGTTCTCCAAAATCATATTAACATGATGAGGGGATAACCCAAGGGGCTGGGAGTTAAAAAGTCTTGAGTTTTTACAGAAGACTGAGTTTTGCTCCCATCAGAGGTACAAGTGGAAAGTCTTTTTATGGGTTTCCATCTAGGATTCAGAATGTGAAGCACAGAATTAAAAGATCTGTTTGAAGTTCATGAGAGAACAAAGTTTATAGAATATACTTGTGCACAACAAAATTATATGCATAAAGCTAAAAATGTGAGAAAATAACTTTTACTAATTATTTTGATTTATTCCCACACGAAGATAATGCATTTGCTCACAAATGGAAATTAAATACATTTATCTTCAGTACAAGACAATGAGTTTATTAAATGTATGCTGCATACAAAGCTAGGAATTTTGTTTATCTTTGTATTCTCTGTAGTGTCTGATATAGCAATGAGCATATTTTTATATGATGACCGAATGTATGAATTAATGGCAGGTAGACTCAGGAATGGCATGATTTCAGTGCCACAACATCATATGTGCAGACGACCACTCTAGTTAGAGGCAGAAAGGCAAGATGAATAGAGATGGCCTCAAAATCAGGAAAACCTGGGTTCAAGTCCCACCTTTGAAACATGATCACTGTGAGACCCTGAGCAAGTCATGTTACCTTTTAGCATCCTAGGCAACTCTCCAAGACTGTAAGTGAAGAGAAGGTACCAGCATGTATTAATAGGGGAAGTTTCTTTACCTAGAAATTCTCTATAATGATGAAATTTCAGGTTAAGTCCCTATCTCCTATCCAGTACTTCCCAAAGTGTAGTCTGGGGACCCTTGAGCATCTCTAAGATTCTTATCAAGGGAGTTTCCAAGGTCAAAACTATTTTCATAGTAATATTAAGACATTTTAATTTCTAGTAGAGTAAATATATATATAGCCCACACAAACAAAAGCTCTTTTGAGGGTCCTCAATAATTTTTAAGAGTACAAAGGGCTCTTGGGACCAAAGAGTTTTAAGAACTCCTGCCTATTCTGAATGCTCTGATTTATGGCCTGATGAGGTGAAGAACTGGGGGGTGGCAACCTTAGTAGGGTGCACAAGTTTGCATTTGATTCTCAATGGTTCAAGTTATTTTAAAGAAGACAAATACTATTTTGAGAACCAAGCCAGTCAATAAACCAAGAAGCATTTATTAAGAGCCTGCTTGTGTATCATGCTTTGTGCTAGGTGCTGTGGATACCAATGCAAAGGCAAGACAGTCCCAACCCTCAAGGGATTTATGTTTCATTGGGGAAATACATGTTCAATTAATTGCAAGAGAATCAAGAAAAATCTGGAAAATTGAGTGGCCCTTAAACAATTCCTGCAAGGGAGCTAGGAGTTCTAAGAGACAAAGGCAAGGGAAGCATATTTCAAACATGGTAGCCACCCGGTGCAAAGGCTGGGAAATAAGAGGTGGCATCTCGTGAGTGGAGATGAGCCTAGTTTGGCTGCTGCCTGGACTCAAGGATGCACTTACATTTTGAACTGATGGTGGGGAGGGGAAGAAAAAAAAACCTGGAAAAAATAAAACCAAATTTTAAAGAAGAGCAAGGTTATTTTCCATGCATGACAGTTCATCTCTTGTGATAATGTCTTTGTGTATGGGGTTCCCACGTCTGGAATGCACTCCCTTCTAATCTTCTACCACATAGGATCTGTTGTTTCCTTTCTTGATGCTCTCCATTATTAGCCCTCACTCCTTGAAATTGTTTTGTATTATGCTGTATATCCTTTGTATTTACTTTCTTGTGTCCATGTTGAATCCCCTTCAAACTTCCTGAGGGCAGAGACTACGTGGGTTCTGCTATTGTAACCCCAGTGCCCTAAGAAATGCATGTCGAATTGTTGAACTGAATGATGTTGCAATGGGAGTTACGTGAAGGAATCTCATGACCCTATTTTATTTCATTTCATTTCGAAATTTTATTTATTTATTTTAGTTTTCAACATATACTTTTATAAGACTTTGAGCTCCAAATTCTTTTCTCTCTCCCTTCCCTCCCCCTTTCCTCAAGACAGCAAGCAATCTGATTTGGCTATACGTGTACAATCATATTAAACATATTTCCACATTAGTCATGACCCTATTTTAAAAACCCTTGTATGCTTCATAGGACCAGTTCACTTGATTCCCTCCTTGTGCTGTGATGAGACCTGTAGCATGGATCATGGCACTCGGGGCTGTGCTCTCCACTCCGGGACCACCTTTCATGAAAGGTAAGTTTAGACATTCATGACATTTCACATCTCCAAGGACAAGCAATGAATTGACTGACTTACCAATGCCAAAATAGACCTCTCTGTCTCTAAATACTGAATTTAAGAAGAGAAGTCATGTGGGACATCTGATTACTTTTCTGTGAAATGCCCCCAAATTAGGCAAATCCACTTATAGCTGCTTTACAATACAGCACTCTTCTAGTTTACCTTCCACCTGTACTGTTTCTGCTGTACTTTTATGATTTCTACTTTTATGATTGAATACACTTAATCCCTATGCAAGACTTTGAATTAAGTGCAAATATGATTTTATTGGAGATGGATTTTTCGGGTTACTATCTGGTTTGGATAGTTTTATGGATATTCAATAGAATGTAAGCACCTTGAAGGCAGGGACTTTTTCATTTTTGTCTTTGTATCCTCAGGTCCTAGCACAGGGTCTTGCACATAGTAGGCATTTCAAAGATGTTTGTTACTCCACTGATTGGGTGACTGATCCATTTAAAAGCAAATGAACTGTTTTAGCTTAAATCAGTGAGGTAAGTAAATTAGGATAGCAGGCGGTATTACATTGTGATTCAGAGAGCTGTATACAGGTTCTTCTAAGAGTTTGGTAATTGTTGCTCTAATGTCTCTGGACATCAGTCTTTTATAAGTTTTCTCCATTCAGTTTTTACTGATATTCTTTTTTTAATTTAATTTTACTTTTGTTTTGTTGCCCTCTCAGGAATGCGAGTTCAGTGGGGGAAATGCTTCCAACATTCTTTGGTTCCATTTCCCAATCTACCTGCAGCGAGCTCTCAGACGCCTGGCCACTCATGCAGAATCCCATCTGCGGTGACACACTCTCTCTCTCTGAATCTTACTTGGAACTGAATGGAGGAGAGAGAAATTCACTCAACCTGGAAACCGAAAACTCAGCCACTTTGGATTCAAACAGTAGCCAGGACCTGGTTGGTCCAGTGACTCCACTTCCATCTCATCCTGAAAACTTGGCAGAAACTACTGAATGGTCTCAACAAAACACACTGACAGACCCATCGCTAACTCAGGAGACTTTATCTTTTAGAAACCAACTGGAGCAAGAGAATGAGGATACCATGAATATGGTTCACCAACCTTCCCTCCAGGTAAGAAAAGATGATTAATATCAGTGTTTACTTAGCATCTGCATGTTGTAGATGGACCTTGAAATGAAAACACTGGTTCTGGGTTGGTAATTGGGAAATGGAGTTTACTCACATCTTAGAGTACACTTGATGAGAAATTTAATATTCTGTTTCTTTTTTTAAAAAATGAATAATAGGGGGGAGCAGCTAGGTGGCACAGTGGATAGAGCACCAGCCCTGGAGTCAGGAGGACCCGAGTTCAAATACAGCCTCAGAGACATAACACTCACTAGCTGTGTGACTCTGGGCAAGTCACTTAACCCCAATTGCTTCACCAAAAAAAAAAAAATGAGTAATGAGAATTGGCTTCTGGAAGGGTTCTGAATATATTAAATTCCTGTATACAAAAATTCATAACTTATTCCATAACCTCAGTGATCAGCCCTTCATTACTAAAATTCTCTTTCAAACTGGAAAATGCTATATTGGTCATAAATAGGGTTCTGGTTGTACTAAGAGGCTAATGTGTTATCCAGTATTTTGAGGTAGGATGGGGACAGAGCACTTTGGGACTAAAGTCCAGAACCCTTGAGATTGAGTCCCCGCTCCTCTTGTGAGTAGCTCTGTGGCCTTGTGCAAGTCACTTTAACTCTCTGGGCCTTAACTTCCTTGCTGTAAAATGGAGATAACTGCTCCATGACATGCTTGATGGGGGTTTTTGGGAGACTCCAATGAGATAACTATAAATAAAGCACTTTGGGACCTGCACGAATATCAAAAAGTAAACCGAACTAGATGATCCTTAACACCTCTTCTGGATCTAAAGCCTTTAATTTTTAAGGCATTTAATAAATGTTTGCTGAATGAAAATAGTTTGTGAATTAGAATAACACGTGTGTGTGTGTGTGTGTGTGTGTGTGTGTGTGTGTGTGTGTGTGTGTTCCTTTACTGGGTGGGAAAGAGTATGGACTTTTGTCTGTGAATGGTCAGCGCGTGGGTAGAAGAGAACACATGTGCCCTTGCCCCAGCTGGGAAGCAGAGAAGGGAGTGAGGTCAGAAAGTGAGTCCATCCCACCTTCTCTGAGTTATGCCCACTGACCACTTGAGCCTGTTCATATAATGCCTTGCCTGTATTCACCAATTGTGAGCTTTGAGAGAATCCAGCTACTGAGGACGGGTAGCACATAATAACCACAAAGGGTGCTCAGCATCCTATCTAACGTGCATTTTTTTAGAGAGAAAATAGGACCCCTTTGCATATGTTAATTAGGCTAAAGAACTATTTTCTCAAGCTTTTTATACTGAATCATGATACCCTGAAAATTAAATTTGAATAATAAATATACTGTATTGGAATATCAGGAGGACTTAAAATCAAAATGCCTATGTTTGAATTCTGGCTATTTTGTTGACTATCTGTATGACCTTGGGCAAGTCATTAGCCTCAAGTCCCTCATCTATAAAATGAGAAGACTGGTATAGATAGAAGGTCTTTAACATCCCCTACATCTCTAAATCCTACAATTCTAATTGCATCCCTATCAGTTTCCATGGACTGAATTTTCAGTTACTAAAAATATATTTAAATATGTTGAATCTCCATTAGTGATTTCTTTTTAACCAATTGATTGTACGGCATTAAGCAAGTCATTGGGCCTCTGTTCCTTCAGCTGTCCAATAAAGGGTTTCACTTAGATGTTGTCTAAAGTCCCTCCCGGCACTAAGTTCCATCCATCTGTGATTCTTCCATTGACAGGTCTTGGTTATTCCCTTTGCTATCAACTGTTGTTATGGAAGAGACTGAATATTAGAACAAGTGTATGCTACCAACAGAACTCTTAAGCAGAGCTTTTTTTTTTTTTAAATTGAGTGGGTTGACAGTATATGAAATTATTAGTTATCAACCATTTCGTGGCCTTTCATCAAATATTTTCATGCAATACTTGTGGGGATTCTCCATGTTCTAACCTCGACTTAATTCTATGAGTTCCAGAAAAGAAATATTTCAGTGAAAAGTCCTACCTGTATGAGCTTCTTGTCTTATTTTTCTTTCATGTTATTTTCCTGGTTGTGGTATGAAAGAATTGTTGTTGTGGCTTTGTGATCATTAAGGGTTTTTCTTTGTTTTGTTTTGTTTTGTTTGCAAAGCAGTCAGGGTTAAGTGGCTTGCCCAGGGTCACACAGCCAGTAAGTCTCTGAGGCTGGATTTGAACTCACATCTTCCTGTCTCCAGATCTAGTGCTCTGTGCCACCTAGCTGCTTCTGGGAATTAGTACAAGATGACAAAACTTTCAACACTAACAGACATGATTGTAATGATAACATTATATCTTATGTATAAATATTATACTAGAGTCAGGTAACATGTATTATTAATACAAGCCTTTTACACATAATTGGTAAATATTTTAAGATCATAGAGTTAAAGCTAGAAGGGACCTCAAGTCTTCTAGTCCAATTCCTTCATTTTATAGATGAGGGAACTGAGTCACAGTGAGTTTTTAAGTGACTCGTCCAAGGATTATACAGCTAGCAAGTGTCTGAGGTGTGATTCCAACCCAGGTTGTCCCAATCCAAAGTCTAACATTCTATGCCATTGCAGCATGTTACCTGGTAAAGAAAGGTCTGCCAGAATATTTGTTCTCCAGGAAGGTCTAAGTCTGTCCGTCTTCTGGATATTGTTCCAGGCCCATCTGTTCCCTTAAGGTTTGCTTATGTAGTGCCTTACAAATAGAAACCTCTTCTTAATATTTGTTGATCGACTAGTAAATGCTTGTTGAATGATTGAGGAGATGCATGGATGGCTAATAGGAAGGAAGGTACCAACAGAGGGCACGGTAAGGAAGAGCTGCATTTTTTGCATTTTTTTTTTCCGATTTGATTCAGAGGCCTTAGAAAATCATACATTTGCTTTTGAAGAAACCAATAAAGATTATGGTCAGGTCAAACCTCACTAATCTATGGAGATGGGATTATGGCAAACATAATGAGTTTGCCTTAATGACCAGAAAAACCCACACTTCATTTGAATTTAATAGTAGCCATTAAAAATATGTTTAATATGAATATATATGTAGAGCCTGTATCAGATTGCACACGGTCTTGGAGAGGGGGAGAAAATTAAAAACTCAAAATCATATGGAAGAGAGTGTTGAAAACTACGAATTAATTAATTTAAAAAAAATAGTACCCTTTAGCAGTCAATTAATATAGTAAAGTTCTTAAACATCCTTCCCTTAAATGAGCTAGGCATACCCCTTGGAATCTTGCTTACTGTGGTTAATATATTTAGCAAATTATTTTTTCTTTTTATTAGTATACTTAAGTCAAGCCCAGGTGAAGTTCTTTAAAATCCAAATTACTGGAGGCTGAATTTGATTGCAGAGCAAACTTTCTTCTTTAAGCTCTTCCTCCAGGGGCCTCGACCAGGAGTGAAAGGTGACCCTGAGATCTGTAAGGCCATTGGCAGAGGGAGCACAAGCCTTGGCAAGTCTTACCAAACAGAAAAGGCCTTGGGTGGAAGACATCTGCTAACAGATTGGCCCCCTCAGGAGCAGGCCAGCTGAGCGCCTACAGGCTCAACACCTTCAGGAGATTCGTCTTTTGGCCCTAGCAAATCATGTGATAAAGTGTGGAGGGGGTCAGTCTGTGTCAGTGCATGGAGTGCCCCCCCCCCACCAATGAAAGTAGATCTTTTGAAAATATTAACGATGTAAAACCTCACTGATTTGGGCTAATTTCAGAGAAAATCAGGGTTGTTGACTTGCTTATCAGATGTATTAATTTGTATGAATTAAAAATCAGAATTATAGGCAGTATTTCACCTTTTCCTTTTTCCTCCCAGTATTTTCACAGGTAGTGGAGTAGATGGAGCCCGGGACCTAGAGTCAGGAAGGCCTAAATTCAAATCCTGCCTCAGACACTTACTAGTTGTGTAACTCTGGGCAAGTTACTTCCCCTTCTCACTCTCGGTTTCCTCATCTGTAAAATGGGCATAACCATAGCACCTACTCCCTAGGGTTCTTGTGGGGACACAGTGAAATGATACTTGTACAGACAGTTGCAAACCTTATAGCCTTATATAAATGCTCACTATTATTTTTATTAATTCACATCCACATGGTAACTTAATCTACCAGTGTTGCTAGTATATACCTCTAAGGATTTACTTTAATAAGCAGATAAAGCCAGCTTATAACTACCTTGTCAATAACTTTAATTACTTAAGAAAACAAACTATTTCAGGATAACCACCAGTACTTTGAAAACTCCAATTTCTATTTCCCTTTCATTCTTGTTCACAGTAATTTTGCTCAGCAGATCTCTTTATAGATTGTAGAAAAGGTGATTTTTTTCAGCCTTTGTCTTGTCTGAATCACCCTAGATTCTACATTAGCAGTATCTGAACTAATGTGGTTTTACTATATTTAATGCGGCTTATTATATTTTTTTTGTATGTTCTTCCTTTTGGCCTAAAGTACCCTTGCTTTGTGATTTCCGGGAGTCAAGGTCCTATTTTGAGAGTGCCAAACATAATGCTTTCTTTCTGCCTCAAGTCCAATTCCTCAAACTGCCCTCAGGGGGTCAGAGGTTCCTTCCGGCTAGGAAAATCTGTCACAGGCTGATTGTGCATATTCCCATGAGACAATTGGGGAAAAAAAAAAGTCTCATCTTCCCAGCTATCTGCAAACTTTCTCCTGTTGCTTAATTGATGACAGTATCTTCCAGCAATTCAATCAAAGGCATTGTATATGGACTCCTTTCTATTTCTATGTAGAATAAGCAATGTATAACCCTCCCTCCTTCCAATACAGCCTATTTATACTTTAAGGGCCTACCATACAGGAATGATACCATAGTAGAAGTGGGTTAAGGAGTCTAGGTTAGAGCACTAGCCCTGGAGTCTGGGAGCCCCGAGGGCAAATCCTGCCTCAGATGACCGTAGACAAGTCACTTCATCTCTGCCTACTTCAGTATCCTCAGCTGTAAAATGGGATAATAATAGCCCCTCCATCTCAATGTTGTTGTGAAGATAAAATGAGATATTTGTAAAGCACTTTGCAAATCTTAAAGCTCTGTATAAATGTCATTATTATTATTGTTTCCCTCCCCTCAACCAGACAATTAGACTAAAGAGTCTATGAGTTTATGGAATATGGCTCATGTCGTTTGTTTGGAGGGAGAGAGAAAATCCACACCCATCTCTCACTGTGTATGAAGTAATAGTTAGAGTTTGCAAGTATTAGATGTGCTTCAGGAGCTCTGAAAATGTTCACTTCGTTCCCAGACTTCTCTACTGTTTACTGTTTGAAGCTCTATCATACAACATCGGAGAACTAGCAATGGTCCTTTTGTTCATACTGCATGACACCAGCACAGAACTTTAGCAAAAGGGACATTTGAAAATGAAATTGCTCTTCCTAAGTCTGTGATCTACCTTGTATTTTCTTTAGTTTGCATTTAACAAACATTGTTTTTTCCTTCTGTCATGGTTTTAGGAAGCCTAAAGGACTCTTTTCTACCAGGAATGGAAGTGTACATAACCCTAATGCCACTCTGCTAACACTGGGGAACCGAACCCGGTCTGGACCTTGTATGGTTTCTGACAAAGCTGAATTGAACTGGCTGCGTTTCAAGTCTTTCAGCCAATTGTGTCTGAGCCAGACCAGCTGGGAGCTGAAACCCCAGGGCATAACTCGAGAAAAGACTAAAGGCAGATTCATGATACTTTGCATCTCTTCCAAATAAGCAGTTTCCATGCTACATGTGTGACTGAAAGGACTAAAGGATTGAGCTTGAAGATAAAGAGATTATATCCATGTAACTGGAAGCAGAATTGAATTAGGACCTGTATTCCTCCACCAAACAGCTGCATGAGACTGAAGAGAAGGGGAATTTGTGGCGTTCACATTTTGTTTTCAAAAACAAACGCAGTAAATGGCATCATACTAGACATCAGCTTAGATTGTTTGGTTTTGATGTAGAAGGAACTCAAAAATAAGTTCTTCTGTTTGTGCAAAGGTCCTTTTTTGATAGTTTACACTCCCAAGCCCAGGTGGTTAGACTATTAATGAGGCCAAAGGCTTGGGGTGATCTCTACCTAGGCTGGTTAGCTTCTCACAAAGAACTCATACACAGACTGCATCCCCAGTGGTAACCAGGAATCTGACAAATGTATGTTCTTGGTCACAATGGAGAGTGCACAAGAGAGTGGATGACTCAGTGTCATCTAGCACCATTACTGCCAAAAAAATGTAACAATGCACACACTTTACCAGCAGTGGATCATCTCTGTATACAATGGACAATGCACAAACGTATATATTGATGAGGAAGCTTTTTATTGTTACATCTGTTTCTGAGGCTGAGCTTCCAATGCTCAGAAATGTCTATGTCATAGTTAAACAGTATTTCTAGGATAAAAAGCTTTTATTAAAGTAGTGCCTTTTGTATCGAAGGCTTAATAAGCTGTAACATAGCAGATTCATCCACCATTAGAGTGTAGAATTTGTTAGTAGCCTTTGACAAAACTCCACAGTACATTAAAACCAGAAGAGTATTTGAGGCTGGTAGTATGTAGTTACATTAGAAGGGGGTCCTTAACTAGTGCCAGTATGTTATGGTACCGAAGCCTCTCCCTGCCTGCATCAGAATTACTAACTGCCTGTAGGAGCATAGGAGAGTCATAAAGGCACTCACTCTATCCCCTATCACCTCTGGATTTGTGCACTGGATACTCTGAAGTGATTTCCTAGAAAGAAAAAAAAAAAATAGCCCTGTCACGGTGAAAAAGAAATGTGCCTGGTATGTTTGGGCAGTCCATTTCCTTTTCCTGTAGCTTAGGAAAAGTTTCAAAAGGGCTCCCTTTCTCGCTACTAGAGCCAACATAATCAGGTTTGCCCTGTGTCTTTTAACCAATTGCAATTGTTAACTCTTAGCCACATTTGCACTTTTTAAACATTGATTTTTATCTCATCAACATTGTCCTTTTTTTCCCCCAGTTCTTTTACGTACTTAAGGTTTAAAGCTAATGTTCATTTTTTTTCCCCAGTCTTGTTTAAGTCCATCTTTTCAAGCAGATTTTGCCCTCTCATTTTTGTACATTGTGGTTTGATAACAGTGGAAAATGTAATTTGTCCTCTTCCACGTAGCCTTGCCTCTCTCCGATCAGTGTGGGGTTGAGGTATATCTTTGTTAGCTTGTCTTGTTTTTTTCTCCCATCTTATTACCTCACTTCCTTCCAGCTGAAAAAGGAAATTACATGGTTTCTCATAGTCTATAATCTTCCATGTCTACCACATGGACAAACAGAATTGATTTTTTTTAAAGTATAAACATTACTATCAGTTAAGTCAAATATTTGCATCAGAGCAGTCTTGCATGTTGCAGTATTAAGAAAAACATCATACCCACTAAAAAGAAACTTCAGTATGCATTATCGTGCAGGACACTTTGCTAACCAATAGGAATGCTATTAGCACAGCCATAAGAAGAAACTTGGTTTTTTGTGTTAAAGGAACTACAGGTGGGGGGTATTATGAAATTCATCATTGGGTCAAAAGTCTAAGCTCATTTTACTCATGTAAACACCTTTTTCCTTTATGAAAATCATTTTCAGGAAAACCTCTTTCATGGATGATTTCCACAGATTCTTTAAAAATACTTTTGAAAATGTAGGCAGAATCTCACCACAAGCCAGTCATACTGCATTTAGGTCAACAGAGAATATTTCTCCAAGAAAGTATAGTAAGGAGTGTCAATTTGCATGATTTACTGTAACTCATACATACATGTAATTGATTCCAATTGTTTTCCATCTACTCAGAGATTTAGAGATTGAAATAACCTTAGAAATCATCTTGATCCAACCTCCTCATTTTACAGTTGAGGAAACTGTGGCCTAGTGACTTTAAATAACTTGCCCAAGGTCACATGACTAGCTAGTGACATAGGCAAGAGAAGAGCCTAGGTCTTCTGGCTCCCAATCCAGTATTTTTCTCCCTCCACCCTGCTACTTTTGTTATGACAAAAGAGCAATGGAACAGTTTGCTTTTTTAAATCACCCTTGTGTGATCTCAGTATTTTTTTTAATCATGTAAAGAACTCTTACTAACGTCAAAGACAGACACCTGCAAGAGAACACTCAATGATTGTGAATGAGATTTTGGCCTTGACTCTCAAAACATCACTTCTGATCAGTAGAGGGTTGCAAGGCCATTTCATTACCACCTGCTGGAGAAGCAAACGATAATGTTCTGCTGACTCTTTGAGCTTAGTTAATATTTTAGAGAAATGCAGTGCACACTTCAGATTCCTAAAGATATTATTGGAATGTTGCATAGCAGTCAACAGATTGACCTTTCAGGGTATGTGTGCCATAAATTCAGATAATTCATGATTTAAAGCACGTAGCCTGGTGGAGTTTAGTCAGTGTGCTCATTTTGGTTCAATGGCATTGGGGGTGTGCTGGAGCCAATTTGAACCAATTCTCAAGAGCCGATTATTCAATTTTCAGTGTGAGCATTTACACCTTGGAAATAAGTAAATGCTACAATTCAGGGCTTGATTTATTGTTTTGTTGATTGTCTAGACTTAATAAAGTGATGGGGAAAATGTTGATAATGCAGATTAAATTTTAAAGTGTGTCATGCATACTTATTTTTTTGTTTTGGAGACCTGGCTGTTAAACATTTACTAGTATACCCTTGAACATTCTTATGTATGAAATTCATTCAAAGAATGAAGTGTCTATTGAGATTACTGAATTAAAGCACAGGATTTTCCCCTCCTCCCTTAATGTAAATTGTACATATTTTTTAAAAATAGATTTTTCTACTTTGAATTGCTATTGTTTATGTTGTTTAGGTCAAGCACTGTGGTCTGTGCCAGTAGAAAACATCCATTGCCACTTTGAGGGTGTCATCTTGAATGAATTTAGTTTGCATCATTGCTTTTTTTTGCATATGAGACATTTTTTTAAATTCCATAAGTTATAGTTTTCTTGTATAAATAGTTGTGTGATGCTTTTTTTATTTGTGAATAAAATTGTTACTTAAATTGTTCTTATATGTGTATCCAATGAAGAAGTCATTTCATGGAATGATAAGATTTAAAGCTGGAAAAGGGGGAGATTTGTGGTTCTTAGGGTCATAGATTTAGAACTGAAAGGGACCCTGGGGGTCATCTAGTCCAAACCCTTTATATTGCAGGTAAAGAAACTGAGGCTTACAGAGGTAAGAGTCAACGCTGAAACCCAAATTCATTGACTCCAAATCTATTACTCTACATTTCACCTTGCATGCATTTTTAGCTGGATGCAATATTTTTTCCTTCCTCTACATACTCTAAGGAGAATAAGGATGTTATTCAGACCTGTAATCTCATCAATTTGGGTACTCCCTATTCTGTTCTTGCCATCCTGGAATGTTTGCCTATAAATATGCCACAAGGGGTCCACTCAAAGTGATGGAGCTCTTCCTCAAGCTCTCTTGATGGCAGGTGATTATCAATAGGGCACGTGAGCTTTCCATGCCCTCTTGTGATTTGACCTTTTCATCTTTTCTTCTCATCATCCACTTCCATCAATGGCATCCTTTACCCCATACTTCTTAATGACTCTTCATTTTCAACATGCAGTGGCTCCTGCCTTTCATCATGGTCTGTTGCCACTGCCCTTCGGGTGAGCCTCAACTTTAGCTCTCCAGAAATTGGAGCATATTATGACTTGCAGTCATATATCATCATGAGAAGAATATTAGTGTTAAAAATATGGGCCCTTTTTTGGAGAGAAGCTTGAGGACATTAAAACATCTCTGCAAATTCTTGGCCGAAATCCAATTCACACTCCTGTTTCTATTCAGTTTTGGGCACAGCTCATTCTTCATAGAGATAAGCTTTATGGGTTATCCATACAACTTCATATCATAATCTTAACAACAGACACTATTCATCCATTTGGTTCTAACTAGGGATAGTTAAGCCAAATACTTTTGAGCGTTTATTGCTCTCCTCTTTAGGAGGCTTTGTAATTTCTTGGGACTTTATACAACCAGTACAGTGTCATGTGAAAACAGAAATATCTAGAGGACCTCACTATCTATGGGGAAACCCCCTAAACCTGCTCCATGGCAGCAGCCAATACCTCTGGCAAGTATATATGTCTACTTGCTGTATGCCTCATTGAACACCAGTAATCATAGATCATCAAAGTTATCTGTGTTGTTATATCTTTAAAAAATTCCTTTAAGATTTTGATATATGCACTGGGGACTCCTTGTAGGAGAGTCTTTAAGGTGGCGTTTTTATCTACCATATCAAATGCTTTTTTTATGGTCAACAAATCATGTAAACTGTGATTCTGTATTCTCTCTGCGGTTCAATTATGTATTCATTTACATATTATATTTTATATTACATTTACATATTACATTACAATTACATTCATTACATATTACAATTACATAAGGGCGCTCTCTAATCAATTTAAGAAATATTTATTAAGTATCTATTACATTGTTAGACCCTAGGAATGTCAGTTGTGTCTGACTCTATGTGACCCTTTTGAGATTTTTTGGCAAAGATACTGTAGTGGTTTGCCATTTCCTTCTCCAGCTCATTTTGCAGATGAGGATACTGAGGCAAACAGGGTCACATAGCTAGTAACGTAAGCACTGGGGATACAAATGTGTAAAACAACATCATCCCTCCCTTCAAGATGCTTACAATACAGAGTAACCTAAAAGTCTTAGTGCAATCTTAAGCTTTAGCAACTTACAACTGCACATTTGTGGCACCCTGCAGAATAAAGGTTATATGATACACACAAAAAAAGTATGATAACAAGATAAAATGTGATAAGGGAAAAGGAGAGTTCTAAAGGAAGAGCTATAAAAATATAGGAAAGGAGAAATTGCTTTAAGTTGGAGGGATGAGGAAAGACTTCACAGTGGAGAGATGGACCTGGGCTGGGCCTTAAAGAAAGAGGATTTCAACAAAGGAAGACAGAGTGTATTGTGGGGACGATGGAGCCCATTCAAATGCAAAGAGGAGGGAAACATGAAGGACAAGATCAAGAAGCAGCTGAAGTGTAACACATGTGACGGTGAGCAAAGGGAAATAAAACTGGAAGATTGCTCAGAACCAGATTGGATGGTGAAAGGCCTCAAATGATTTTCTCAAGTTCGGGATTTGAACCTTGAGTTCTCTAACTCCATAGTGACTGCTCTTTCTACAGCACCACTCTGGGATGGCAGAGTCAGGTGGTTTTCCAACCCCAACATGCACACATACAACATACACACACACACACACACACACACACACACACACTCATTCCTTGTCTCTGTGCCCTTTGCTCCCACCGTCTGCCTCTCTTCTCCCAAATGTCCTTCCCCTACCAGTAGTGTCTAGTGCTTTGCTTCCATGTATCTAAAATCTACCCATCCTTCAAGGCCAGTTTTTGTCTTCTCTCCACCTTTCCCAACATACTCCGACCTGTCTCCCTTCTACTGAGGGCCAATACCACAGAATTTAAAATTCTATTATTCTCCAACTATTTCACATGTTTTAATCTTCTCCAACCAAATGATAATTACTTTGAGAGTAGAAATCATGTGTAGTACTTACTGGCTTTCCCTGGATGTCCTTGGCACAGTGCTGGGCACTTAGGCATGTGGTGAAATAAAGTGATGGACTTGGAGTTAGGAAGATTTAGGTCAATCCTGCCTCTGCCTAGTTATAATCATGGGCAAATCATTTAATAATCCATCCAAGCCTTGTTTTCCTCATCTGAACAGCAAGAGTTAAACAACACTTGCAGTATCTAATTATAGAGTTCATGTGAGGCTCAAATGAGATCATAGGACCATCATTCTTACAAATGAAGAAACTGAGGCCTAGAGAGATTAAGTATAGAGGTTGCAAGCGACAGAGTCTGGATAAAATACATAAGTGCGTTCTGCAAACTTTAAAATAGTAAATACATGTCAATTATTATTGTTCTTAAAGTAGGTGCTCAAGAGATACTTGTTGATCGATTGATTTCTATATTAATGACACCCAGATACACTTCGAAGGTCAAATGGTGGTTCATTCTGACATCTTGAAACCAAATGGTGGCCTACGAGCTTTTAAAAAGGCAAATTGTCTTTAATTCTTAACTGGTCTTGGTGGAATTTAGCATACGGTGACAGGTTCCCATTATACAGCTCTGTAAATGCCCTGAACAGGGTCTTTGGTTTATAGCATCATTAGCTGGAAAGTCACTGATGGTGCCCATTTAGCCACAATTGGACCACAATCAGTGAACTCAGTTTCCATTCAAGATCTTGAAGGGGCTATACTATAACCATTTCTTAAACTGCCCCTGACATCCACATTTATTTCATTTTGGCCTGCTTTCTGAGGCAGGGGAAACAAGCCAAGGGGTGAAACTCAGCTAAGAGAACCTTCACTTCAGAACCAATCAGGCAAGTAGACGGTTTTTCTGTGGAAACACAGGTGGTCTCCACAAGCAGCTTACACTGTTTAGAAATCAAATTATTAGTCAGTGTATGCACTGAGCTCTGAACTTAAGAAACTTTCTCATGGCATTAACCAGTCATCCCTACTTAGGACTGGAATGGCTGTGTTCTGTTGGGTGGGTTGGGATTGAAGTTAACTCTGGGCAGAGCTCAGCAGAGGGATTTTCCTCTTAGGCCTCTGTTCTTTGTTGATAGTGTAAATGAAATAAAAGCTCTGAAATGCTGCCTTGGCACTCTCTCTGCTTCAGATTTAGGAGCTTTGGTTCTCTCAGTCAATGCTACCATGTATTTGAGACCACTTCATGAATCTGAAGATTGTAAATTGATTCCAGTTCTCCCTAGACCATTCAATCTAGAAGGATTTGGGGGCAGGTGGGGAGGAGATGGAAGGAAAAGGAAGAAGTGAAGGAAAGAAAATCATGATGATTTAATTGGGGGAGGGGCCTCTCCAAAGGAGAATCTCCCTCTATCAATGTAGCTCAGCCACTGTTCTGCAATTCATAGTGTAAGAAAATTGTACGAGGTCAAGTGAAGAGGCCCACAGCCATTATGGGTCAAGGCAAGGCTTGTACTCCCCAACTCTTCTTTATTTTTAAGGCAATTGGGGTTCATTGACTTGCCCAGGATCACACAGCTAGTAAATGTCAAGTGTTTGGTCTGAGGTTGGATTTGAACTCAGGTCCTCCTGACTTCAGGGCCAGTGCTCTATCCACCTAGCTGCCCCTGCTCCCCAACTCTTCTATCTCAGCCTCTCATCCTGCAATAACCAAACTATTGTACCCATTCCTCTCCACACTGCGCACAGGACTTTCCCTACCAGGCCTCCGAGCTGAGCACCTCCTCTGTCTGTCCCATTCCTGTTGTCAGCTTCCTTGACATCCCCCATTAGAATGTAAGCTCCTTAAGGATAGGGTCTGCCTTTCTCCTTATATTTGTATTCTCAGTGCTTAGCATAGTTCCTGCCACATAGTAAAAACTTAATAAATACTTGTTGAATTGACTGACTGATCTCTCCCCCTTCTCCCCTCTGACACTGCCACTATCCTGATGCAGGCCCTCATCCCTTCCTTCCTAGACTGTTGTCATCTGGTTCGCCGCCCTGCCTCAAGTCTCTCTCTACTCCAGTCCATTCTCCACTCAATTATCAAAAGGCATCTTCCTAAAGCACAGGTCTGACCTTGTCATGTCACTCCCCTATTCACTAAACCCCAGTAGGTCCCTATTCCCCCCAGGATCAAATATGACATCCTCTGTTTGGCTTTTAAAGTCTTCCATAACCTGGCGCCTTTCTAGTCTTCTTACGCCTTATTCCCCTCCATGTCCTCTACAATCCAATGACATTGGCCTCCTTGCTATTCCTTGAACGTGACACTATCTCCCAACTCTCTGTATTTTCACTGGTTGTCCCCGAATGCCTTGATTTCTCTCCCTCTTCATGCCCACTTCCTGACTGTTTTTGTTTTTTTTCTTTTCTTTGTATTCCCAGTAATTAGCACAGTGCCTGGCACACAGGTGGTGCTTAATAAATACTCATTGACTTGACTTGACTTCCAGACTCCATTTGGTTCTCTACTTCCAACACATCATATTGCTGCTCTCTGACAAGACTATTTTATTAAAGTTTCAAAATTGCTGGATTGCTTGAAGGCTCAGGCCATGATGGCCACAGAAGCAACTCCCTCATTTTACATGTGAGGAAACTGAGGTCCAGAGAGAGCAAGTGACTTGCATGAGGTCACACAGTAAGTGGCAGAGCCAGGCCTGAAACCCAGGTCATCTGACTCCAAGTCTGATGTTCTTTCTGCTGGACTATGCTACATAACTCATTGGATGGTGAGATGGTACAAGACGGGACAGGAGCCCAACCGTGGGTGTGGGTGGACAGGAGAAAGTCTGCACTTTCTGATGCCTGGCGATCCGAGGTCCTGGGTACAAACCTCTCACTATACTTTGATACTTCAACGGATCTGGGATGTCAAGGAAGTGACTACTCCCTCTGCGTTCATTTGCACCTCCTTATCATCTCTGACTCTTGTCCCATCAGTCCTTCAAGGGATCCCAACGGTGCTGGAAGACTTTCTCTAGGTCTCTGAAAAGGAGGTAGGAATAAAGCATTTATTAAATGCTTACTATGTGCAAAGCACTACTAAATGCTGAGGTACAAATAGAAGAGTCAGACACTCCTTGCTCTCCAGGTCCTCAATTCTAATTGTTGGAAGGTTTCGACTGTAAGTCAAAGAGAAAGGTCCCATGGTCCTTAGGGTACAGCAGCAAAGTAGATAGAATTGCCTTTTCTTTAATGTCATTTCCACTGATAAAATCATATCAGTTTCTGATGTTAAAACATCTGGAAATATCACTATTTCCAAGGCTCTGGGGATGTCTCCATCAGAGTCCAAGGGGAGATGGTGGTCAAGGTGGTGGTGGTGGTCATGGTTTGATCTGCCTGACACATGCTGCCTTCTGTCTCTCCCTCAGGTTACTTTGCTGCTTCAGTTAGACTGGTTTGCCTGCCCTGTGGGTGGTAGCTGGTTGACAGTTGCTAGTGATGGCTGGCCCCTTCTCCACAGGAGAATGATGATGGCTACAAGGGATGGGCTACCAAAACAAGTGGCCTGGGGTGTGTTGCTACTCCCATGGGCTGTTGTGCTTATCTGCCTGTTGGTGGTTATTGGTCAGTAGTTGTTGCTGGTGGTGATGAGGAAGGTGGGCTCTTTTTCCACCATGACTTTTCATGAAGTGAAAGCGATAGATATAAATAACTACATCCTTCACTGGAATCCTATCACTGTTAAAACAATAACGACCAAGTCCAAAGACTAGATTAAAGGTTATGTTTGAAGATAATTATGGAAAATGGTTTACCACACTGTTCAGGAGTTTGTGTGCCTGAAGCTACTCAGAAAAGTGAGTTGTTGCTTTAGCATAATGGTTAGGGCACTGGACTTGGAATTAGAAATCCCACCTGAGATACTAGCTATATGATTGTTAGCAAGTTACTTATCCTTTATTTGCCCTGATTTTCTCATCTGTCAAATAAGGAGGTTGGAATTCAATGATCTGCAAGGGTCCTTCTGGGTCTAAATCTACAACCTGATGATTAGGGAAAGCTGTTTCTTTTGTGCTACGCAAATTTGGGACTAGAATATTCAGAAAGATAGTTATGGTTTTCCTTTAATGTAAAAAAATATAGATTGATTCTCTGCTGCTTGTGCTAATTTTGGCCTAACAATTAACACCAAGAAGATACAGGTTCTCCACCAGCCAGAACCACACTATCCATATGTGGAAAATTGGTTACAGCAAATGGAGAAATTTTGAATGCTATGGATAAGTTCAATTACCTTGGCAGTATACTTTCCAGGGGTGTACACATAAAAGATGAGGTTGATGATAGCATTGCCAGAGCTGGCTCAGTGTTTGGGAGGCTCTGAAGGAAAGTGTGGAAGAGAAAAAGTATTAGACTGCCTACCAAACTGAAGGTCTGCAGAGCCATTGTACTGACTTCATTGTTGGATGCCTGTGAAATGTGGACAGTATATCAGTGCCATGCCAGGAAACTGAATCCCTTCCATTTGAATTGTCTTGGGAAGATTCTGAAGATCACCTTGCAGGTTAAGGTAGCAGATATTGAGGTCTTTCTCAAAGTGAACTGCCAAGCATTCAAACTCTATAGCAGAGAGCACAACTCCAATGGGCTGCCATGTTGTTTGAATGCCAAATGTACATTTGCCTAAAACAGTATTTTATGGAGAACTCACACAAAACAAATGCTCACATGGAGGTCAGAAGAAATGATACAAGGACATTCTCAAGGTCTCTCTGAAGAACTTTGGAATAGATTGTGAGATATGGGAGACAATGGCACAGGAACATCCAGCATGGCATGCTTGTAACAAAGAAGGCGCTATGTTTTATGAGTGAAACAGAATTGCAGTAGCCCAAAAGAAATTTGAAATGTGCAAAGTTAGAGACATCTCCACTCCCAGTCTTCATATGGACTATTTGTATTCGATCTGTGGTAAAGCCTTCCAAGCTCATATGGGGCTGATTAGCCACAATCAGACACATTGTACCTTGACCCCAACATAGTGATGTCATTTGGGTCCTCTTTGAGAATGAAGGACAACAATAAAACAACCTGTGGTTTCCTTTGTAGGGATCATGGATGCAAGTAAGCCCCTTCTCTTTTAGATGTAGGGTACACCCTGGGGCACATGCTTCTGGATATAAGAGGGAACACAAACCACAAGTGAACCCTCAGACTACATGCCATAGTTCCAAGCTTTGGGGAAATATGGAGTGAGGCCTGTGTATCCATTTCGTCCCTTCAAGGAATGACATCCACTGGAAGACCAAGTGTCCAATGGAGGTACTGAAAACTTAACAGAGATGAATGTGGAGAGCAATCACACTGGTTGGATTTGGAAGTAGGATACAGCCAGATCAAGAAGATGGGCTCTGCCTCTCCTCCTCTCATTCCCACCTTGCATACACCAAGCCTTCACTAGAAAAAGAAGCAGGGAGACAAGGCCTCAAATGAGACCTCTTCAGCAAGCAACTAGGGTAGAGAAAGGGTGACCAACACAACAGTAATCAAGTGTACCACAGAGCAACTTTAACACCCCCCACACACACATACACACACTTTGCTGGTACTGTGAGTCATTTACACTATACAGATACAGAAAGGGAAGTGGAATTTTTAGTGTCCCAGAGAGCTTTTCTGATAGAGAATGTGGGAGTTTTCTTGACTGTATGTGCTCACACATGTGCCTTTTCTGTATTTTTGCTGTTTAAATAAAACCTTTTTTTCATATATTGCAAGCCTGAGTGCTTGCAATGCTTTAGGGAGACCAAAACAAGACAGAATCTGTTTCCAGGATTTCCCTGCATCAGGGCATGAATCAGGGAAGACATCATGTAAAAGGCATCACTTAAACTAAGCTTTAAAGGAAACTGAGGATTTTAAGAATCAGAGTTAAGGAGTGAGAGCATTGTAGGCCTGGGGAAGGGGCAGCCAGTGAAAAGGCACTGATTTGTATGAAACCTGGGGGGACCATCACTGTACATCTTGTGGGAAGATAGGTTAGAAGAGAATGAGAATATAAGTGGTTAAGCTAGTAAGAGCTTTAAAGATAATAATAATGACATCTAATAGATGACATTTATATGGCACTTATGGGCCAGTCACTGTGTTAAGCACTTTAAAATGACTATCTCATTCCATCCTTACAACAACCCTGGGGGGTAGGTATTATTATTATCCCCATTTCAGAGATGAGGAGCCTAAAGCAAACAGAATTTAAGTGATCTGCCCAGGGTCACACAACTAGTGAATGTCTGAGACTGGATTTGAACTTGGGTCTTCCTGAGTCTAGGTCCAGCACTCTATCCATTGCGCCTCTGTGGGTACAAAGCCAGGTAACCATTAAATAGAACTGCTCCTCTAAAATAAGATTTCTTTTAAAGAAAAAAAGATATATACACATCAGGTAAAGATAAATATACAAAATTATCATATTTCCAAATTGTTTTGAATGTGCAATGAAAACCAGCTGAGAGGTAGCCTTGCATAACTAACTGGCCTCAAGATCAGGAAGAGCTGAGTTTAAGCCCTGCCTCTGACACATGCTGGCTGCGTGACCATGGACAAGTCATTTAAGCCCTCAGTGCTGTGGTAAAGGGAATCTCCTCACTGGGAGTTCCCTCTACTGATGAAATCATAGGTACAGTTTCCAAAAAAAAAGACGAGTGGAGTTGTAGAATGGATTGACACCTCAGAGAAGGCTTGGATTAGATGACCTCTGGGGTCCATTCCAACTCTAGGAGTATACGAAGTAATAGCTCACGTGGCACAGTGGATAGAACAGAGGACCTAGAGAAAGGAAGACCTAAGTCCAATCCAGCCTCAGACATTTGCTGGCTATGTCACCCTAAACAAGTCATTTAACTTCTGTCTGTCTCAGTTTCCTCAACTCTAAAATGGAGATAATAATAGCACCAGCTTCAATCACTATTTATTAAGTGCTTACTATGTGCCAGGGGCAGCTGGGTATAGCAGTGGATAGAGTGCTGGGCCTGGAAGTAGGAAGACCTCAGTACAAATTTAGCCTCAGATAATTACTAGCTGTGTGACCCCACGCTAGTCACTTAACCCCATTTTGTCTCAGCTTTCTCATCTGTAAAATGAGTTAGAGAAAGAAATGGCAAACCATTCCAGTATCTTTGCCAAGAAAACCCCAAATGGGGTCATAAAGAATTGGACACCACTGAAACTGAATAACTATGTTCCTGGTACCGTACGAAGCACTTGAGGATCAAATGAGATAATATTTGTAAAGCACCTAGCATAGAGCGTGGTAGGCATGAAACAAATGCTTGTCCTCCCCCTGTCAAGCGATACAAGCCACTTACCCCAACCCACTTCAACATGCAGCCTCCCAGCCGTTCTTCTAAGTCAGAACCACAGATGTTATGGCACTCTCTCCTCTTGCCTTTAACCCAATAGATTAGAACCAGGGTCTTGCTTCAGTTTGGATTTAGTCAAAGAGCTGCACTTGAGGACCTAGAGGGCCGCATGTGGCCTTGAGGCCACAGGTTCTCCAACCCTGGCTGAGGCAGCCTAGGCTCACAGAAGCACCACCCCTTCAAAGCAAGACATAGGTCAGGTCTCACCCTTCAGGAAAGCAGGGCTTATGTCCTGTCAGCGGCTGCAATCAGTAGAGCCAAGCGACTGCAGAGCTGAGCTCCTAATCTGGATCCTTCAGAAGAAAAACAATGTGTTGAAGCACAAAGGAGGTAAGAGATTTTGTGGACTAGCTGTTTACACTGATTAAAGTCACTGGGTGACCACTCGGCCTTTTTTCAATAACCTAGGGCCCTGCAATATTCCTTTAGCCTCACTTGTTCCCATGCTTTCCTCACAGAGAGCATCTCACTCATTCTAGGCCTCCACAGGCCTCCTTCCCAGAAAATGACTCCAAGAAGTCAGTGTGAGAAAGTCAAAGGTGAATATAAGAACACACAGCCAGACTGATAGATGTTTTTACTGGAAGTTTTTACCATATCTCTCCAACATCTCAAACATCTCTGTAGACATTTGAATCACAGCGTGTCAGTCGGAAGGGCCTCAGATACTATCTGGCCCAAGCCATACCTCCAAAGCTTCTCCTTTACAACCTAACCAAAAATATTGCTGCTTCCAGGCAGATTTCACTACTTAGTCTTTCAGTCCCTAAGCTTCTTCCTCCATATACTTTTTTTAAATTAACTTTATTTTTTGTTATACTTTAAGTTCTGAACTCTCTCCCTCCCTCTCCACTCTGTACTAGAGAAGGCTACCATTTGACACAGATATATGTGTGTGTGTATAAGTGTATGTGTGTGTGTGTGTGTGTGTGTGTATACACTCATATATCTGTAAAACCATGCTATGCATACTTCTGTTTATCAGTTCTTTCTCTGGAGGGGGATAGTATCTTCCTTCCTAGGTCCTTTGTAGTTGATTTAAAAATTTTTATAATGCTCAGAAAAGCTTAGTTATTCACAGTTATTCTTCAAACAATATTGCTATTACTGTATCTAATGTTCTCTTTGTCCTGATCTTTTCACTCTTCATTATTTCATGTGTCTCTCCATGTTTTTCTAAAATTAACCAGCTCATTATTTCTTACAGTGCAATCGTATTCCTTCACAATCATATACCACAATTTGTTCAGCCATTCCCCAATTGATGGGCATTCCCACAATTTTCAGTTCTTTGCCACTACAAAGAGAGCTACTATAAATATTTTGGAACATACAGAGTTTTTTCCTTTTTGCGTGATCACCTTGGGGAAAAGATCTAATAGTCGTATTTTTGGGTCAAAGGGTATACACAGTTTTATAACTCTCTGAGCATAATACCAGATCACATTCCAAAATAGTTGGATCAGTTCACAGTTCCACCAACAGTGTTCCAATTTTTCCACATCCCCCTCCAACATTTGTCATTTTCCCCTTCTATCATTTTAGCTAATCTGAGAGGTGTGAGATGGTATCTTAAAGTTGTTTTAATTTGTATTTCCCTAATCAATAAAGATTTAGAGCATTTTTTCATATGCCTATATATAGCTTTGATTTTTTCATCAAAAAATTGAATATCTATATTCTTTGAACATTTATTAATTGGGGAATGACTCATATGCTTATAAATTTGACAAAGTCCTCTATAAAAAATTTTCTCCAAATTTTCTGCTTTCTTTCTTTTTTTTTCTGCCTTCCTTCTCATCTTTTTTCAATAACCTAGGGCCCTGCAATATTCCTTAGCCTCACTTGTTCCCACGCTTTCCTCACAGAGAGCATCTCACTCATTCTAAGACTCCGCAGGCCTCCTTCTCAGACAATGACTCCAAGAAGTCAGTGTGAGAAAGTCAAAACATTCCTTCCTCTATATCTTTCAAGCAAACACATCCTGAAATTCCATGTTAGTATATAACTCCCAGCCCTTCTCACTGGTCCCCATCCAACTAAATGAACTCACTCTGTTGGCTTATACATATCACAAAGGCAACAGGTACACTGCTTGGCACTTAGCAGATTTTTAATAAATGCTTACTGATTGATGGCAACATGGTGATTCATTGCCTACTAGGGAAGGAGTGGAAACCATTTTATGTTATGTTATATATTGATTTATTGATAAGATTTTATATTATAAAATATTATAAATTTTATTATACAGTAAATATTCTATAACAACATTATAGTTTATAATATTATATTAATGAATAGTGCTATATACAAATATGTTATATTCTATTGTAGGAAAGCTACTTCAGGGCAGTGACTATTTTTTTTGCCTCTTTTGAATCCTCAGTGATTAGCACAGTGGCTGACATATTTAAATGACACACACACAAAACATTAGGCATCTGAGGCAGAATTTGAGCCCAAGTCTCCTGACTCTAGGTCTAGTACTCCTGCTTCCAAACTGTACCACCCTAAATTGCAGAGGCATAGTTCTAACTATATCCTCAGCACTGAGCCCAGTGTCCTGCACTTAATAAATATCTGTTATTTGATGAATCAGTACTTCATATATTTGTTTAATTAATGGAAGCTCTTAGTACCTCAGTCCTCCTTATTATTAGCATGAAAAGGCAGGGCCTGGGCATGCTTAATTTCTACTGCCAGTCAAGTGTGATGTCATGAATAGCAAGGAAAGTGATTCAGAAAATGCCCAGGTCCTAGGCTATTTTCAGTCTGCTGAGATGATAAAAAATATCTCTCAAAAACACTCTCCCAGGGATGTGTGTAAAATAATGAGACTTTTTACAAACAAAATTATTACAATATACATACACAAAGCCATTCATTCATTCATTCATTTAACAAAGACTTAACAAGTATCCTCTGTATGGTATGTAGGCACTGAGGCAAATAGAGAGTGCAGATAAAACATAACCCTTGTCCTCATGGGATTTGCAATAAGTGTTGGTCTTCTGAAAAGTAGTTACTTCTGAGGACAGCTAGGAGGTGCAGTGAATAGAGCAGCGGCCATGTAGCCAAGAGGATCTGAGTTCAAATCCAACCTCAGACACACTAGCTATATGACCCTGGGCAAGTCACATAACCTTGATTGCCTCTAAAAAAAAAAAGTAGTCACTTTGCATGCCCATCAATTTTGGAATGGATAAACAAGTTATGATTTGGAATGTAATTGAATATTACTTTAGCATAAAAAAGATGATTATGATGAATTCAGAGAAATATGGGAAGATTTATATGAATGGAGGCAGAGTGAAGAAAGCAGAAGGAAAACAATCCATACAATAACTACAACAATGTGACCAGAAAGAAAATGAAAGGAATTAAATGCCATGTAATTATAATGACCAAGCATGATTGAGAAGAAGAGGTCAGAAAACACACACTCCTCTCCAATGTGAGGAACTAGTGTTGACATGTCTGATGAAATTAGTTTTTGTTCTTACTCTTTAAAATCAAGTCCAGCAGAGGCCATACTATCTCTTTGTATGTTAAAGCAATGTTAACCACTCAGATATGTTAAAGTAAGGATTACCTTAGTATAGGCTGGATGGAGGTTACTTCCAACTCTCAAAGTCTGGGATTGTGTGATCTCTAGGGTTGGGCATCCCCATCTTGTTAAGAAATCATTTATTCAACCAACATTTATTAATTGCCTGCTACAATAGATCAATGTACTAGCCATGCAGTGAGATAGAAAATTTATATAAGACACATTTCTGACCCATAGACATCTCAAATACAACATGACCAAAAAAGAACTCATCATCTTTCCCCAAAAAATTTACCCCTTTCTAACCCTCCTCATTTCTGTTAAAGTTATCACCATCCTTCATCTCCCATGTTCCCAACTTTGCTTTATCCTCAACTCTCATTCTTCTTCACCCCACATATCCAATCAGTTGCCAGGTCTTGCTGTTTACCTCCTCAACATTTCTTGAATCTAACCATTTCTCAATACTCACAGAGTCACCGCCTTAGTTCAGAGTCTCATCCCCTCTTACCTGGAGTAAGTTTTACAGTGCTTAGTCTCATAATTGGTCTTCCTGACTCAGATCTCTGCCCATTCCTATCTAGTTTTCCCTCAGCTGCCAGAGTGATCTTCCTAGAGAGTAGATCTGATAATATCACTTTCCTATTCAATAAATTCCATTGGTTGCCTGTTGCCTAAATATAGAATATAATATAAAATATAAAGTCCTCTGCTGATCACTGAACAATGTCCTGTATCATGTACTTGTGTGGTTGATTTTTTGAACCCAACATAGGACTCTGCATTTATCCCTATTAAGTTTCCTTTTATTAGATTTGGACCACTAGTCTCATCTGTTGAGGTCTTGTCATATAACCATCTTGTCATACGGCAAATTGCTTCACCTTTCTAGCTTTATGACAACCATGATATTCCTTTGAATTGATAAAGTTGTTGAACATCACAGGAAAAAGGTAACATTTGTGGGACACTCTACCAGAGACACCCCTTCCGGGATCGCATTAATCTAGGGACTAGTTTTTGGGTCAGTTCATTCAAACAATTCTGAAGTTTTGTTTTGTTTTTTAAAATGAAATAAATGCTTTAAGAGGAAAAAAAATCTGAAGAGGCTGAAGAGAATCCTAACCTAATTAGGATTAATTCTAATCTCAACCTAATCATGGGATGGGAGGGTAGAAGAATATGACAAAAAAAAAGAAGAGAGAAGGCTCACTGAAATACAAGAGTTATATAAAAGGCTGGAGATTCTTCCCATTGTGTACTAACCTCCACCAATGATGATGATCATTCACAGTGGCCAGCAGAAGAAGAATCTGGTCATAACAAGAATAAGGGGATTGTGATATTAGGCGATTCCCTTCAGGGAACACTGAAAAGTCCACGTGTATGACTTTCAATCTCATTCTGATGCCTACTATCTGTGCAAGTGGAGACAAATCATTTTACCTCCATGGGCTTCAGGTAGCAGTAGCAGTAGTAGTAGTAGTAGTAGTAGTAGTAGTAGTAGTAGTAGTAGTAGTAGTAGTAGTAGT
>NW_020954591.1:16681657-16798645 GCF_900497805.2 Vombatus ursinus | reverse complement strand
GTAGTAGTAGTAGTAGTAGTAGTAGTAGTAGTAGTAGTAGTAGTAGTTGTTGTTGTTGTTGTTGTTGTTATTGTTGTTGTTGTTGTTCTTATTTTTCACCTACAAAAGAAAGGGCTTGGACTAAATGGACACTTAGGCTCCTTCCAGGTTAGACTTAAGGTCCTACTGTCTTCACTCTCCCTCAGTCAGTCAGTCAACAAGCATTATTAAGCACTTAGTTCATGCCATACACTATTCTAAGAGCTGGGGATCAAAAGAAAGGCTAAAACATGGTCCCTGATCTTGACATTACTGGAGGCAACATGTAAATAACTGGGTTGGTACAAAATAGATACAGTGTACATGGAAGAAGGAAAGGCATTAGCAGCTGGGAGCTCAGGTAAGGACTCCTGCAGAAGGCAGCGTTTGAGTGGAGTCTTGAAGGAAGCTAGGGAAGCCAAGAGGTGGAGATGAGGTTGGAGAAGGCCAGAGCTATTTGTCTTCTGTCTTTTCATCCTCATAACCCAGCACAGTACCTTACACATTTATTAAATATTTATGTTTTAATTTAATTGGTTTTAATTGTGCTGCATTTAATTGACAACAAAACAAGTCACTTGAATATATATTACATTAGAGGGTTTTTTTTAAGTACAATATGAAGCCATTATTGACCAGGAGGGACAGAGAAGACTTCATGCTTACATTGCAAAGGATAAGCAAAAATTCAATAGGCAAAGAGGCAGGGAGGGAGATGGGAAGAGTGTGAAATTCTAGACAAAAGGAATAGCATGAGGAAAGGCACAGAGGGAGGAGAGCACATATTGAGTTTGGGAAAAGGAAAGATAAATTAAGCTAGTGCTATGACATAAGATAGGTCAGCTAAGTGGCAAAGTGGATAGAGCACCAGGCCTGGAGATAGGAAGACCTAAGTTCAAATTCAGCCTCAGACACTTACTAGCTGTGTGACCCTGGGCAAATCACTTAGCCCTGTTTGCTTCAGTTTCCTCACCTGTAAAATGAGCTGGAGAAGGAAATGGCAAACCACTCCAGTATCTTTGCCAAGAAAACTCCAAATAGGGTCACGAAAAGTCGAGCATGACTAAAAAATAACTGAACAATAATAATAAATAATGATAATAACAAAAGTAATAAACCATGATTATCTGTTGATCGATTGACTGAGGGAGGTGAGAGAGATTTCCAAGGTGGAATTGACAGGATTTTAGTAACTGAGTCGTTATGGAAAGTGAGGGAGAGAGTCCAAGACAAAGATCGGAGAGTGAGTGAATAGTGGTGCCACCAACAGCAATGGTGACTCAGAAAAAAGAGATGTTTGAGAAGGAAAGTAGGCACGTAGTGAAGGGAGGGATGGTAGCTCATCCAGGAGGGAATGGCAGAAGCTGTCACTTCACTGGTTTCATTTTTCATTAGCACCCAAGTGAGCCTCTTTTATCACCTGCGCTCCAGGCAGAGATTAGGATGAGTCATTTACTGTGGTTGCTGTTTATTAAGACTGTTAGCTGGAGAAGGCTCAATTTACCTCAGAGACAGGGAGTTTACCAGAAAGCCCAGTAGACAAACTTTAACTCTTAGCAGGATATTAAGACAAGGGATAAGAAACAGGTTGTCTCTCCCATCCTCTCAGTTTCATTTTTCTACCAAAGGAGTTTGAATGTCAGGGTGTGGTGCCAGGAAGTGGGTAACACAAAGGTAGGGGACATCAATGGGTATATTCCGATACTTACTATCAGACTACTCCTGTTCTCAGGTTCCAGAACAGACTGAGGCTGTACCTCAGAAGTCTCTCAGTGCCTTGGGGAGCCTAGTGACCCTCAAAGGTACCCTTTAGAGTAAATGACAAACAAAATCTTCACCTTTTGGGTGCTTGGAATCGAAGGAGGGAAATCTCAGAGGGATCTGGAGAAGGGATTCCAGTCGGGAACAGCCTCAGTCCTGAGGTGACCTCAGATCAGTTCATAAATTCTTCCATATGGCCAAACCTGAGACAGAACAAGATCTGACATTCTGGGTTGTCCTCCAGATCAGATCTGGCTCTGCTTTCCACCCACACACCCAATCCCTCAAGACTAAAACATGTTAAACTTCTCAGAATTTCTCCAAACTAGAGCTTGATCTCACCTGGGGCCATACCCAAATGGACCTGACCATCTAGGGTGGCTCTGAGAAAAACATGGCCTGGACACCAGGAACTAGGGTCCAGTTATCTATTCTTCTCCCATGACACTCTATCTACTCTGTCTGTCCCTTTGCAATAGCTGTCCTCCAGGCCTGGAATGCCTCCCATCCTCACCTCCACCTCTTAGAATCTCTGGCTTCCTCAGAGACTCTACTCAAATGTCACCTTCTGCAAGGGGCCTTTCTTTGTCCCCCTGGCTGCTAGTGCCTTCACTTCTAATGTTATTTCATATCTATTCTGAATTATCTTGTATACATATATATATGTATATGTATATATATATATATATATATGTACATATTGTCTCCCCAATTAACATGAGTGCTGGGATTATTCCTGGTTTCTTTTTTCTTTTTCCAGCTCTTAGCCAGTAGCTACTGCCACATAGTAGGTGCTTACTAAATGCTTGTTGACTCATCCTAAGCTCTTAGAAAAGGGCCTGGAACATGGCAAGTTCTTAATAAATGCTTGTTGTTGTTCAGTCATTTTCAGGCATGTCTCACTCTTTGTGATCCCATTTGAGGTTTTCTTGGCAAAGATAGTGGAGTGGTTTGCCATTTCCTTCTCCAGCTCATTTTACAGATGGAGAAATTGAGGCAAACAGAGTGAAGTGACTTGCCCAGGGTCACACAGCTAGGAAGTGCCTGAGACTGGATTTGAACTCAGAAAGATGAGTCTTCCTGAGTAGGTCTATCTAGCTCAGACTCAAATGAGCTCGTGAAGAGTAGGACACGATTGAAACAACTGAAAAACAGCATAATTGTGGGCAAGTTCCTTAACCTGTTTGGACCTCAGTGCCTCATCTGAAGGTGAGGGGCCTAGAATAGAATAGAAGCCCTCTAAGCTCCCTTCTAGCTCCAAATCTATGATGCTAGATAGGCCGGTTTGGCTGGAATAGAGAGTGTTTGAAAGGGAATAATGTGAAGTAAGAATGAAAAGTCAGGCAGAAGCCAGACGGTAAATGGTTTTCAATGTTAAGCTGAGGAGTTTGTTCTTGATCCAACAAGGATAAGGGAGCCACTGAAGATTCTGGAGCAGGGACTGTTATGGTCAATTTTTACATGATAATGACCTTTATGTATGGTGTATTGCTACATATTAGTTTTGTAGAATTTCCTACCAATAATTACCACTAATGACTAATAAATATAGGTAGTCGAATGTAAAAATACAAAGTTATTCCTTATGTCTTGAATGTCTTTCCCCCATTTCTGCCTAGTAGAATTTTGCCTATTCTTTAAGCCCAGCTCAAACAACAACACCTCCGTTAGACTTACCCTGGTCCCCTAAGCTGAATGTGATCTTTCCCATAATGTATTTTGTTGTTGTTCAGTTGTGTCTCATTTTTCATGACCCCATTTGGGGAAAATCATAAAGTGATTAGTAGCTCACTATTGCTGCAGTGTAGACTGTAGAGTACCTATGGAGGGTAGCTAGGGAGTACAGTAGATAGATCCCAGGGCCTGAAGTCGGGAAGACCTGAGTTTAAATCAGGTCTCAGACACGTCCTAGCTGTGTGACCCTGGGTAAGTCACTTGCCTTTGTTTAGCCCAGTTTCCTCATCTGTAAAATGAGTTGGAGAAGGAAATGGCAAACCACTCCAGTATCTTTGTCAAGAAAACCCCAAATGGGATCACAGAAAGTCAGACACAACTGAAAACCAACTGAATGGAGTACCTATAAGGAGATAGTTTGTGAGAAGTCTGGAAGATAGATTGGAGCCAGTTTGTTGATACCCTTGAATGGCAAAATAAGGAGCTGAGACTTAATTCAGTAATAAAAACTAATAATAATAACTAGCATTTACATAATACTTGAAGGTTTACAAAGTACTTTACAAATATTATGTCATTTTATCCTCACAAAAACCCAGTGCTGTTATTATCCCCATTTTACAGATGAGGAAATTGAGGCAGAAAGGAATTAGTAATTTTCCCAGGGTTATACAACTAATAATTACCTAAGGCTAGATTTGAACTCAGGCTTTCTTGACTCCAGGTCTAATGCTTTGTTCACTGACACCTAGCTTCCAGAGGTTATATGGAATCACTAAGAATTTTGGAATAGGTAAGAAACATGTTCAGAGCTGAGTATCACAAAGATTAATCTAGGAGCAGAATGCAGAATGGATTATAGCTGGGAGAGACTGGAGGTGAAGAGAATAATTCAGATACTATATAGCCAAAGTAAGAAGTAATGATGCCCCTGAGCTAGGGTAGTGACTCTGGGAATAGATGGTTTGGAGAGATTCTGCAGATGTAGAATCTTGACAATTAGCTGTCTCCTAGATGTGTAAGGAAAGGGAAAGGATCCAAGTTTTCCAGCCAAAGTGACTAGGAGAATGGTGATGCCATCAACAGAGCAGAGTGATTCAGGAAAAGGAGCAGGTTTGTGGAGAGAAGATGAAATTAATCTCACTCCAATCCTGACTCCTGAGAAAAAGACCTGTTTTTCAAGTGTATGCTGATTTACATCTATGGTCTGCTGTTGATAATCAGAGACTAGATACTGATTGCCACGGAAGAATTATTAGTTTGGAGTCTTTTCTGATTGAGCTCATCTCCCCTTTGCTAAGATGCCTTTTTCAGGTGGTTACCTCGACCAAGTTAGGAAAACACCTGGATTGGAGGAAGGGAGGGGAAAGAAGATAAGTAGTCAGATGAGCCCTCAGGTAGGGAATATAGCTTAAATCAAACAGGATTTTACCAGATCATAAGGAAGGATAAGGGGGAGAAGGAGAAGGTAACATCTGGCACAGGAGCTGTTGAACAAGACCTGAAGTAATAATGATTGATATGACTGACACTCCTCCAATCTCCACCCTTTCTTTTCATATTTCTCTTTCCATTCTTTTTTATTTCTTTCCCCTCCATCTCTGCCTGTTTCTTTTCTTGTCCTAGTTTTCTCTATAGCCCTGTCAAGGGCAACCATTGATATGAATGTCTCCCCTCTCCTCACCAGCCCAACCCCCATGATACTGAAGAGGTTGCTGAGTTCTGGACTAGGAGACACTTGGGTACAGGACAGGATAGAGTACGACCATATTCATCTCCCCAACACTATGGGAAATCCAATTCAGCTCAATTAGGTAAGCATCTATTAAGTGCCCACCTCATTCAGAGCATTTATTGTGCTAGGTACTGGTGGATTACAAAGACACTTCTCATGGAGTTCATTGTAGGAAGACAACGGTACATACGCAATTCGCTACAGGAAATGAGAGAAGGTAAAGAGAAAACAGGTGACACTCCTACTGTGCTCTGCTCTGCTCAGATCATATACAGCCTGAAGAGGGTAACCAGAATAGTGAAGGGCCTCAAATTCATGTCATATGCAGATCAGCTAGAGGAATTGGGAATGTTTTCCAAGTGGACATTGACTTATTTCTGTTATCTGATGGGCGTGATTAGACACCAGAAACTGGTTACCAATCTGAAAAAAAGATTGAAGAAGAGATTAGTCTGGAATGGAGAGAAGAAGTCTTAGGATGTGATGTGCCTTCATTTGAGGTATTTGAAGGGCTCTCACCTGGAAAAAGAATCAGATTTCTGCTTGGCTCCAAAAAGCAGGACTGGGAAAGATGGATGGATGTCAAAGAGGCCAATTTAGGTTCCACTGAAAAAGAACTTCTTAATAACTAAAGGTATCCCCAGGGGAAGTGGCTGATTTGGAAGGTTGTGGGTTCTTCCTCGACGTCTGAATGCTCACTCATCGGAAATGTGGTAGAAGGATTCTTTTTCAAGTACGAGTTGAAAGGTTGAAATAGATGGAGGTCCTTTCAAACTCTGAAGTTCTGGAAGTTTGGGATATTTAGGAAACTGGGTCACTTATGGGAGCAAAAGCAAGTGTGGGCCTGCTTATATTTAACTGCCCCTTTCTATGAGGTATAGACAGATAGACAGACAGACAGATGGATATCTCATTTTATTGTTCATATAAGTTTTTGAATCATAAAATAATGTCCAGATGGACTGACAACCTCTAACGGTGTTGACCTAAAGACTAGAGAGTAATCATAGAACACTTCAGATTGTGAACGACAGAGCAAAGCAAGCCATGATAATTCATATTTCACAAGACTTTAAGATTTTCTAAGCACTCTCCTCAGACAACCCAGAGAAGTAGGTAATAATAATAACATCTAGCATTTAGTTAGACCTTTTAGGTTTGTGAAACACTTCATAAATATCCCCTTTTATCTTCACAGCAATCTTGCAAGGTCGGTGCTATAATTATCCCCATTTTATAGACAAGAAAATTGGCTAAGGTGAACTGATTTACCCAGGGTCACACAGCTAATATCTGAGGCAGGGTTTGAACTCAGTTCTTTCTGACTCCAGGTCCAGTGCTCTATCCACTATACTACCTAGCTGTCTCTAAGTTAGTGAGAGTATTATTATCCCCATTTTACAGATGAAGAAACTGACAATCTGATGGATTCATCAACTATCCCATGCCACATAGCTGGGGAGGGTTAGATGTGATCCCAGGGCTTCTGACGCTAGGACTTGTGGTTTTTCTGATGTGCCACAGGAAAAGGAATAAACATTAAGAAGCAACCAGGTGATATCTTAATGATCAGGACATAAGGTTTATGAATATGGCCTACAGAGAGGCGTCAAAGAACTCAACCTCAACTGACTACCCTACCCCCACACCCAAGAAAACTGACCTGGGCCAGGGCAACTCTAGTACATTCCCACAACCAGTCACTCAGATCAGGCCAGAGGCACCTTGAAGGTGGACTCCTGGTCTCTGACCTCCCAGTCAAATGAACATGGAAGGAGCAGCACAGATCCTAGAAGGTAAGGCCAGACCTAGGTAGCAGCCATCAGTAAGAAGGAGGAAACAACGGACTCTGTTGAAGGGAGCTGAGCTGGCAGCTTCAGCCTCCATTCCCCACTACCATAGTGACAGCCTCCAATTTTAGCTTCAGAAGCACTGAGAGGGGAGTAGTGTTTGGAAGGCCCATTCAAAGCTTGGTTAGAAGCCAGATTTTTTTTAAAAAATTATTTATGGCACACCAGGAAATAATAATAGCCCATGATCATATAGAACTTTAAGATTTACAATCCTTACAACATCTCTGTGAAGGTGTAGAAATGCTTTAACACCATTTTACAGATGAGGACACTGAGGCTCAGAAAAGATGTGACTTGCTCAGGGTCATATCACTAGTAAGTATCAGAACTGAGACTCTATCTCCAGCCTTGTGATTTCAATACCACTCCTCTTATTGCCACCCTTACTACTTCTACATGAGAAATCTTGTGGGTAATCAACAGGGTTTTGTTCCCTGCTCAGGTCCCCAGCTGAAGAAGTTTCTGGAATCTTTGCCACCAACAGTGTTCTACATCTCTGAGGAGTCTGGGCTCAGAACTCTGGTCTCAGTCCCCTCCCTGTGTACTACAGTTCAGGTTAAATGTCTGCCATGTACATGGTACTGAAATACAAAAAATAAAATTAAGCAGTCCCTGCCCTCAAGAGGCTTACATTCTACTGCTCAGTGAGGGGAGAGGTAGAAATACAACAGGTATATAGATACAGATAAGAAAATACAAAGTGCCTGTAGGGAGGCTAGAGTTTGGTATGAAAGAGCACAGATCAGAGGTCCAGGGTGCAAATGCTATGGATGATTCTTATCACTTGTATGAGTTAGGGCAAATCACTTCACTTCTCCCTGGGCCTCAGTTTTCTAATTTGTAAAATACGTCTTTTAGACTAGATGACTTCTAGGATTCTTTCCAGCCTAGATACATAGTCTTCATTTCAGGTATAAGGAGAGAATACTAACATATTTGGGGAAGGGGTAGAGGGGACCCAGAGAAATTCCTCTTTGTAAAAACAGAAAGGACAGCTTTTTGGATAGGCTTCCCAGACTCCTTGCCCACAAAGAGTTAAAGATGCCAGCGTCAGTCAGGTCCCCGTGAAAATCACCCCCAAGCAGAAAGAAGTCTCGGCTGGGTCACTTATCGCTCCCAACCCCACACACAAATTAGGCCGTGACATCTCATTAGCAGTGTAGAACAGCAGCCCAGGGCGCCTCCGCTGTCAAAGGCCCTGGAGCCCTTCTGCCCTCCTGGTGTTCTTGAAGTGGGGGCAGCCCATCTCTTTTGAGCAGGTAGGAAGGCGTGATTCATCTGATACCAGTCGTCTTAGCATGAGGTGGAGATAGGAAGAATTCCCCCTTTGTTGTGGGTGCTTTGAGAGCCTAAAGTTTGCATTCCTATGAAGTCTCTCCAAGCAACAGCCCCTGTGTGTGTTCAATTAATCCTCCCTCTCCCTGACTTGGGGGACTGAAGTTTAGATTACTACCTGCGGAACATTCCTTTGCAGACAGTGCTTCATTTTTCGATCCAAACAAAGAGGCCTCAGTGAAAGTGGAGTGTGTGTGTGTGTGTGTGTGTGTGTGTGTGTGTGCGCGCGCGCGCGCGCTCGAGAACAGGTTTGTGTACAGCATAACAAAGGCTCACAATGGGCACTCCGTGCTGACAGGGGGCAGTTTAATCCATATTTAGTTTAGACACGAGTTGGCAAAACCTCCTTTGGCCATCCCAAAGCGGCAGAGGCCTCCGCCTCAGGATGGCGGGTGGGGGACGATGGATAATAGAGAGTGGATTTGCCTGAGATCCTGCTGCTCTTCACATGCCTGGTGAATGATGGGATTAGGAAGAAACTTTGGATAGCGCCGTATTCAGAGAGGTGGGGGGTGACGGAGGGCACACGGGGGATCTCCTTTACTCGGTTTCTGGCCGGCCAGTTATTTATGGAAGGTTGAGGGGTTGCTCCCATCATTTGCTTCTCCAAATTGCCTCCTTTTCTCTCACCTTCTCTTTCTTCCCCCACCCTAACCCTGGCTGAATATTTTTGCTTTGGTTGATCTTTCCAAGGAGGAATTAACTTTCGTTAGAAACACCCTCAATAAGGATTGAAGACAACACTTAGGCTTACACTTACTGAGTGAGCTGTCCCGTGAGATTATAAAATCTGGAGCTTCACCCTTTAAAAATGTATTATAAGAAGCATAACATCAATTTCAACCAAATCGTGGGAGGTATTTGTAATTTTAAGAATATAGCCTAATAATAATAACTTATTTTTATGCCACTGATTGCTGAGACCTTGAGTCTTGTCCCTTCTGGGGGCTGCAGTTCCTTCATTAATATGGTCTTACCCTTCAAACTCTAAAACACCCTGATTTTATTCCTCCTTTTCTTTGTCCTTTTACATATCTCTCTCCCCCTCTATGGACATACTTGTATACACACACACATAACACAAACATATACATATATATATATATATGTATATATAGGTTGTAGGACCCTAGACAAGTTACTTAATCCCTGGTGCTGCTAGAACTCTAAATTATAGAGCAAGTGCCAGCCTGAGTTGGAAGAGTTCCCTTATACTAAAGAAATCACAGGTCCAGTTTCTTCACCCCAAAATCAACAACCAATCAATCAACAAGCGTGTATTAAGCACCTACTATGTGCCAGGCACTGTACTAGGTGATAAGGGTTTAGGTACAAAGAATGAAACATACCCTTGGAGTCCTAATTAAAATCCCTTTTGACTATTTCCAATTCACCTTGTACATTGTTTGTACATAATCCATAATTTTATCTCCTCATTAGATTGGGAGCTCCTGAGAACAGGGTCTTCTGCCTTTCTTTGTATCCTCAAAGCTTAGTACAGTCTCTGGCACATAGTAGGTGTTTAATAAATGTTTATTGACTATTGCATTAGGTAGCATAGTGGATGGAGTATTGGACTTAGAGTTAGGGACACCTGAAATAGAATTCCTCCTCAGACACTAATAACCCCAGGCAAGTGACTTATCCTTCTCAGTTTTGTTTCCTTATCTGTTAAATGGAGGTGGGAGGGTAGACTCCATGGTCCCTCAGTTCCCTTCCAGCTCTAAATCTATGATCTTATGATAAAGAGCTTACATTCTAATTGGGGGAAGGGATATTACAGACAAATATAAACAGGAATATACAACAGAAATATAAAGTGAATATATACAACTATGTGTTGTTGTTCAGTCATTTCAGTCGTGTCTGACTCTTCGTGACCAATTTAGGGTTTTCTTGACAAAGATACTACAATGGTTTGCCATTTTCTTCTTCAACTCACTTTACAGATGAGAAAACTGAGGTAAACAGGGTTGAGTGACTTGCCAAGGGGCACATTGTAAGTATCTGAGGCTGAGTTTGAACTCAGGAAAATGAGTCTTCCTGTTTCCCGGCCCAGCACTCTATCCACTGTACCACCTAGACACACATGTACACATATATTTATGTACATGCACATATGTACATGCCAAAGCCAATTCTTTAAGCACAGATATGACCATGTTACTCCCCTACTCAATCAATTCCAGTGGCTTCCAATCGCCACTGATAGAACTCTGGTTCTGGAATCAGGAAGACCTGAGTTCAAACTGACCTTAGATACTTACCAGCTGTGTGACCCATTACAGTATCTTCACCAAGAAAACCCCAAATATATATACATACATGCACATTTATGTAACCTATCTGATCTCAGGCAAATCATGTAATCTCTTCTTTCTGCCTCAGTTTCTCATTTGACAAATGAGGATTAGATGACCTCCAAGATCCCTCTCAGCTCTAAGTCCTAGGACTTTATGCACTATTAAAAATGATGAATATAAAGAAATATGGAAAAAATCCTACTAAGCAGTACAAACAGAAAAAAACAAAATCAGAGGCATAGCATATATATTAACTTTCACTATATACAGAAAATAACTGTATAATGTAAAGATAGGTAACATTTGTATATATAGACTATATATGTACACATGTGTGTATACACACACACACACACACACCCATGCACACACACAACTAGATGGTACACTGGAGAGAGCACAGACTTGGAGTCAGGAAGATTTAAGTTTGACTCTAACCTCAGATACTTACTAGCTGTGTGACCTTGGTCAAAGTCACTTTATTTCAGCCTTGATTTCTTCATCTATAAAACAGAGATAATAATAGTATCTACTTTCCACAGTTGTTGTGAGGATCAAATGAAATAATATTTGTAAAAATCTTTGGAAACTTAAGAAGGGAAACTGCATCTTGCTAAAGGGAACTATAGGCAATGAAGTAATATTAATCCAAATATATATGCACCAAACACTATAGCATCCAAATTCTTAAAATAATAGTTAAATGAATTACAGGAGGTAATAGAAAATAAAACTATCCAATTGTGGGACCTCAACTTTCCCCTCTCAGAACTAGATAAATCTAACCATAAAATAAATAAGAAAGACGTTAAGGAGATGAATAGAATCTTAGAAAAGTGAGATGTGACAGAGCTTTGGAGAAAAATGAATGGGAATAGAAAGGAGTATACCTTTTTCTCTGCTATACATGGCACTTTCACAAAAATTGATCGTATGTTAGGACACAAAAGCCTCACAATCAAATGCAAAAAAGCAGAAATATTAAATACCCCCTTTTCAGACCGTAATGCAATAAAAATTACATTTAATAAAGAGTTACAGAAGCATAAATTGGAAATTAATTGGAAACAAAATAATTTAATCCTAAGGAATGAGTTTGTCAAAGAACAAATCATAGGAAATCAATAATTTCATTAAAGAGAAGAACAATGAGATAACATTTAAAAATTTGTGGGATGCATTCAAAGCAGTACTTAGGGGAAAATTTACATCTCTAAATGTATATGTCAATAAAAGAGAGGAAGAGCATATCAATGAATTGGACATGTAACTAAAAATAAAACTAGAAAAAGAGCGAATTAAAAATCCCCAATTAAATGCCAAAATGAAAATTCTGAAAATGAAAGGAGAGATAATAAAATTAAAAGTGGAAAAAACAAAACAACACATTGAACTAATAAATAAAACTAGGAGCTGATTTTGTAGGGGGGAAACAATAAAATAGATAAACCATTGGCTAATTTGACTTAAAAAAAAAAGAAAGAAGGGGGCAGAGCCAAGGTGGTGGAAAAAAGGAAGGATTTGCCTGAGCTCTCCCAAATGCCAAAAAACTTAACACCTTAAGAATAATTCTGGAGTGGCAGAACCCACAAAAAGATGGGGTGAGACAATTTTCCAGCTCAAGAAAACTTAGGTCAACAGGAAAGATCTGTCTCACAGAGGTGAGAGTGGGGCGCACTCCAGTGCAGGCTAAGCCCAGTGCAGGCTGAGACTCAGCAAACCAGCAGCAGGTTTTGAGGATGATTGAATTAGCAGAGTAGCCTGCCTTCTGGAGCTCTCAGCTCATAGATAGTAAGGAAGTCAGACAATTGGTTAGGAGATTACAGGGGTCCCTTATCTGGCACTAGAGGCAGGACTCTATTACATTGCCCGAATGTGGATCTTGGTCACAGTTCTGGGTCATAGTCACAGGGTAGAAAAAAGTACCTGTCATCACTCACAAACCGTAGCACAGGCCAGGAGAATAGTAGACACATCTCTTCTTAGATAATACCACTTTGAAAAAACTGAAAACTTACAGACCCTCAGAACTAGCTCTGAAAACATCTGCACAAAAATCCTAAAGCTTGGGACAATGCTCTTTCCACCCAGGAGCAGAGTCCAACTTTAACACCAAGTTAAAAGTCAAGAAATAGGATAGAAAAATGAGAAAGAAAAAAAAAAGAGCCTGACCATGGAAAGTTATTATGGTGACAGGGACAGTCAAAACACAAACTCAGAACAAGAAAATAAAGTCAATACTGCTACATCAAATTAAAATGTGAATTAGTCTCAGGCCCAAAAAAAATCATAGAAGAGCTCAAAATAGATTTTTAAAACTAAATAAGAGAGGTAGAGGAAAAAATTGGGAAAAAGAAATGAGAGTGATAAAAGAAAATAATGAAAAAAGTCAACAGCTTGGTAAAGGAAGCACAAAAAAATACTGAAGAAAATAACACCTTAAAAAATAGAATAGGCTAAATGATAAAAGAGATACAAAAATCCAATGAAGAGAAAAACTCCTTAAAAAGTAGAATTGGCAGAGACAGCTAGGTGGTGCAGTGAATAGAGTACCACCCCTGGAGTCAGGAGGACCTGAGTTCAAATCCAATCTCAGACCAGACACTTGACACTTATTAGCTGTGTGACCCTGGGCAAGTCACTTAACCCCATTGCCTAGCAAAAACAAACAAACAAAAAAAGTAGAATTGGTCAAAGGGAAAAGGAAGTACAAAATCTCAGTAAAGACAGTAATTCCTTGAAAATTAGAATTGGGCAAGTGGAAGCTTTATGAGACATCAAAAAACAATAAAACAAAATCAAAAGAATGAAAAAAATAGAAGAAAATGTGAAATATCTCTTTGCAAAAACAACTGACTTGGAAAATAGATCCAGGAGAGACAATTTAAGAATTATTGGACTACCTGAAAGCCATGATCAAAAGAGGAACCTAGACATCATCTTTCAAGAAACTAAACTTTCCTGATATTATAAAACCAGAGGGTAAAATAGAAATTGAAAGAATCCACTTATCATCTCCTTAGTAAAAGATCCCAAAATGAAAACTCCCAGGGATATTAAAGCCAAATTCCAGAGCTCTTAGATCAAGGAGAAAATATTGCAAGCAGCTAGAAAGAAACAATTCAAATTATCATGGAGCAACAGTCAGGATAACACAAGATTTAGCAGCTTCCACATTAAAGGATGGGAGGGCTTAGAATATGATATTTCAGGGGCAAAGGAGCTAGGATTACAACGAAGAATCACCTACTCAGCAAAACTGAGTATAACCCTTCAGGAAAAGAAATGGACATTCAATGAAAGAGGACTTTCAAGAATTCCTGATGAAAAGACCAGAGCTGAATAGAAAATTTGACTTTCAAATACAAGACTCAAGAGAAGCATAAAAATGTAAACAGGAAAGAGAAATCATAAGAGAATCAATAAGGTTAAACTGTTTACATTCCTACATGTGAAGATGATACTTATAACTCCTAAGAATTTTCTCATTATTGGGGCAGTTAGGAGGATACATAGACAGATGGCACGGGTATGAGTTGAATATGATGGGATGATTATCAAAAATAATTAAATTAAAGAGTTAGAAAGAAGAATGCATTGGGAGAAGTGGTAAGGAAGAAGTGAGGTAAGCTACCTCACATAAAAGAGGCATAAAAGAGCTTTTTCAGTGAAAGGGGAAATAGAGGAGGTAAGGACCTCATGAACCTTACTCTCATCAAAATTGGCTCAAAGAGGTAATAACATAAAGATTCAGTTGGGTATGGAAATCTATCTTACCCTATAGGAAAGTAGGAGGAGAACAGGATAAGAGAAGGAAGGGAATAGGGGTGGGGCCGATAGAAGGGAAGGTGGATTGGAGGAGGTGGTAGTGAGAAGCAAAAACACTTATGAGGATGGACAGGGTGAAAGGTGAGAGTAGAATAAACGGGGAAAATAAGATGGAGGGAAATACATTGTAATTGTAACCGTGAAAAAAAATTTTACAGAAAGTTTCTCTGATAAAGGACTCATTTCTGAAATATGTAGAGAACTGAGTCAAATTTATAAAAAATAAGAGCCATTCCCCAATTGATAAATGGTCAAAGGACATGACCAGGCAGTTTTCAGATGAAGTAATCAAAAGTCATATGAAAAAATGCTCTAAATCATTATTGATTAGAGAAATGCAAATTAAAACAACTGAAATACCACCCCATACCCATCAGATTATTTAATGTTACAGAAAAGGAAAATGACAAATGTTGATAGGGATGTGGTAAAATTGAAACACAAATGCACTGTTGGTGGGGTTCTGAACTAGTTCAACCATTCTGGAGAGCAATTTGGAACTATGTCCAAAGGGCCGTGAAACCATACAGATCCTTTGACCCAGCAATAAAACTACTAGTCTGTATCCAAAAAAAAATATATATATATATATATATATATATATATGAAAAAGACTTATTTGTACAAAAATATTTATAGCAGTTCTTTCAGTGGTGGCAAAAATTTGGAAATATGTTTTGTACAACTGTACACATATAACATATATCAAATAGCTTGCCTTTTCAATGTTGGGGGAGAGGGAAAGAGAAAATTTGGAAATCAAAATTTTAAGAAACCAATGTTAAAATTTGTTTTTATATGTAATAGGGGAAAAAATAAAATATTAAATACTAAAAAATTAAAAAGAAATTAAAGCTATTAATAGTCACATAAAAAAATACTTTAAATCTCTACTGCTTACAGAAAAACGCAATTTAAAACAACTCTGACACCTCCTCATACCTATCAGACTGGCTAACATGAAAGTTAAAGAAAATGACAAACGCCAGAGGGGAAGTGGAAAAATTGGGACATTAATGCATTGTTGGTGAATTTGAGAACTAGCTCAACCATTCTGGGGGAAAAGTTAGAACTACGTCCAAAGAGCTACAAAACTTGCATACCCTTTGACCCAGCAATACCACCACTAAGGCTGTATCCCCAATAGATGAAAGAAAAGGGAAAAGGACCTATTTGATATTCATAGCAGCTCTTTTTGTGGTGGCAAGGAATTCAAAATCAAGGGGCTGTCCATCAATTGGAGAATGGCTGAACAAGTTGTGGTATATGATTATGATTATGATGGAATACTATTGTGCTGTAGGAAATGACAGGCAGGGGCAGCTAGGTGGTGCAGTGGATAGAGCTCCAGCCTTGGAATCAGGAGGATCTGAGTTCAAATCTGGCCTCCAACACTTGACACTTACTAGCTGTGTGACCTTGGGCAAGTCACTTAACCCCAATTGCCTAACCAAAAAAAAAAAAAAGAAGAAGAAGAAGAAAAAAAGAAGAAATGACAGGCAGAATGTTTTCAGAAAAAGCTTGGAAGACATATAAACTCATGAAAAGAGAAGTGAGCAAAACCAGGAGAACATTGTATACAGTAACAGCAATATTGTAAAGATGATTAACTTTGAAAGAATTAGCTACTCTGATCAAGACAGTGATCCAAGGCAGTTCCAAAAAGACCCATGATGAAAAACGTTATCCACCTCCAGAGAGAGAACTGATGAACTCTGAATACAGAGTGAAGCACACTTTTTAAAAAACTTTATTTTTGTTGTTTTATTTTTTTCTGTGTTATCTTTTACAACATGGCTAATAAGGAAATATATTTTGCATGACTTCAAATTTATAATAAATATAATACATTCACATAATATAATCAAAATAATAATAATAACATAATCAATAGAAATGACTTATTTTCTTGAGGAGGGGCATGAAGGAGGAAGAGAATTTGGAACTGATAAAATTTTTAAATGATTGTTAAAAAAATTTATATGTAGTTGGGAAATATTTAACAAAATAAATAAGAATATATTAAAATAGTTGCAAACTTTAAAGTGCTACATAAATATTAACTACTGCTGCTGCTGCTGCTACCACTGCTATAACTACTACTACTCCGGACACTCTCCAGCTTATTACTGTCCTTCTTAAAATATGGTACCCAGAACTGAATGTAACACTTTGAGCAAGGCAGAATCTAGGGGAGGCTTACCCATGTCTTCTCTTTACCCTTTACCATTTCCCATAGTGAAATGTTTATGCCTCATATCTCACAATTAGACTATAAACTCTATGAGGACAGGAGCCTTGCCTTACCTTTGTATCTCCTCCCCACCAGTACACAACATGCTGAATGCTTTCCATTCTTTGGGATGAATCATTCCATATTTCTTTGTATTCCTCACATTTGTCATTTTTATGGTGAATGGATCATAGGGGGATAGGATTGAGAGATAAAATGGAATGTAGATGTCATCTAGTCCCATTCCCTCATTTTTCGGATGAGAAGACTGAGGTCCACAGAAGTCCAATGACTTGCCTAATGTCCCCCTGGTAGTAGTTAGCATAGCTGGGATTTGAATTCAGTACCATAGTATGCCTTTACACTTTGCTTTTTTAAAGCACCTCAGTCCTCATCACCCTCTTCAAAGTGTTGGTTCTGTATCATCTTGGAAAAAGTAGAAACTCTCCTAACAAACAGGATCTGGAATTTGTGCTCAGCCAGCACCACTTCTGCAGCCTAATGAAGGCTGAGCTAACCCCCCTCTCTGTAGATCACTGTCAGCAACCCAAGAGACCTTATTTATTATGCAAAGAGGCTTTGGGTTATTTAAGGAAAAGTCAGACTGGTTACTCCAGTTTATCTGATGGTGGATTTATGATTACCTAAGAATAACATGCTTGCTTGGTATTTCTGCTCAGTGCCTTACAAACACCAATTATTCTTCATAACAAGCCCATGAAGGGGGTCTTCACTAACTAGCACTGTGCCTTTTAACAAAGAGGAAAAACAGAGGCTGGGCCTTGGTCAAACAATGCCCCTTCTCTATCATCCACCCATACCCAGAGAGATCAAATGAATACAAGTAGCCTGCATCTGCCCAGTCCTTAACCTGATGTCAACCCATTGAGACCATGTGACCCTCTCTCACTCTTTATGGACCGAGGCAGCATGGTATCATGGCTAGAATGTTTAATGTGGAGTCAGAAAACCCTGAGTTTAAATCCTACCTTTCGGATTTATTAGTCATGGACAAGTCAGCTAATTTCTGAGTTCCTCAGGAACTTCTCTAGGACATATGAACTGAGCCATAGACTGCTGCATCAGTATGGTTATGGAAATAAGTGTAATAGTTCTGTTTATGAGACAGCCCAGGTAGCATGAAGAGGGAGGATTGAAAAAGGCCAGCCCATTCTATCAGTCCCATGAATCAAAGGAAAGGAAGGGTACTCCTTTGCCAAAGTATTAAAAGTTGTCCTTAAAACTTTATGAGGTAGAGAGATGGGTGTCTGAGAGGAAGAAATCAGCCTTACCAGTTTTTGAAGTGAGAAGCTGGGGAGATGTAGCATGATGAGTAACAGAGGACTCTAACTAAGGACATTTAGTGATTGCTGAGGCCTGGAAAACATCTGAATACCATATCCCAGACCAGAACAGCCCTAGGGAAACTGGACCAGATGGACATCCTGAGACAGAGAGAAAAGAGGTCATTTAGAGATTTCATACAAGGTCTTCACTTTATATGCCATGGGCCAGAGCCTTAGTATCTTAACGAACGCCAGCTTCTATATATATTTATAGAAGTGAATGTTTTTGTTGAACCCTTAGACAGGGCTGGGTATGACCCCTTCTGAATGGACAAATCTCTCTCCATTATCTTTAAAGACTGTATAGGAAAAATTCACTCAGAAAGTCAACCTAGCATTTATTAATTCTTATCTTTATGGAATATTTCTTTAGTTTGTGCTCCCTTCCTCTATTATTTAAACCTCTTTTTTTATCTTGTGCTGCCATTAGTGGGGATTGAAAATGACAGGGCACTGTTCTGAATATTGTAATCCTTTATAATAAGGAAGAACATTATTACAGAATAGATAATACTTATAATACGTGTTGTTAAAGTTTGCAAAGCACTTAGTATATATTATCTCATTTTAAACTCACAACAATCCTGGGAGGTAGGTGCTATTATTATGTCCATTTTACAAATGAGGAAACAGGCTAGTTAGTTAGTCTGAGACAGGGTTTGAACTAGGGTTTGCCAAACTCCAAATTTAGCCACTATGCCTAGTTAAGCAATCCCAATATCCTTAACCTTTTGACACAGATCCTCTCTCCTAACCCTTACGGTAGCTTCAATCCTGGGCCAAGGCTTACCCCTAAACAGAACTATAACTAGGACGGTATAATCAAAGCTTTGCATCAGGATCTGAAATTTAGAGAGTACCAGCAGCACTGTTGGACAGTTAGGTGGCAAAGCAAATAGAGTGTCAGGCCAAGAGTCAGGGAGATTTATCTTTTTGAGTTCAAATCTGGCCTCAGATATTACTAACTGTATAACCCTGGGCAAGTCACCTAACCCTGTTTGCCTTGGTTTCCTCATCTGTAAAATGAGCTGGAGAAGGAAACGGCAAACCACTCCAGTATCTTTGCCAAGAAAACCCCAAATGGTTCATGAAGAGTCAGACATGACTGAAAAAGACTGAACAACAGCAGCACTGTAGCAAGGCTCCCTCCTCCTACCTGCCCTGCCTCCAAGGCAGCAGCCTCATCTAGGGAGATGTCATTCATCTCCAACAGCTTAGAAACCTAGGGACTCCCAGAGTGCTTTCACCCCTAGGCAGCTGCACCAGGGTAAGCCAAGCCACCCCACCAAGCCATCACTTGCCCTAAGAGCAAAAATGTCTGGTTGTGGCTCAGTTTCTTGATGTGGCATGATATTATTAAGTTGAGGAGAGGTTAGCATCCCCATGTTCCAGGGCCTCCTTAACTCCCCTACTCCTTGTCAGGAGGAGAAGAGGGCAGCTGTTCACTAAATAAGTTAGCCACCCCCTCAAGAATGAACACAGGGTCCAAATACCAAGAGAGGTGATAATTAAAGTGCAATTAAGTAAGGTGAGAACCAACATGGAAAAATCCAAGCTATGATACAGAGGTGAAGAAGAATTCCAAACACAGCAACTAATGGGAAGGAGATAGAACATTTGGAAAATAGGAACAGTCAAAGAGACCTAAGGGGAATGAATGAGGGCCAGCAAATTATATACAAGTTTGCAATGTGATACAGCAGCAGCCACCCCACAAAACCCATGTGATTCCAAATTGCATAGCTGAGGCACCAAGTCATAAGCCACGGAAGTGAGAGCCCTTCTCTTGATGAACCTAAGGAGACCACAACTGAACCTTATGTGGAGTTTGGGGCTCTCTGACACCAGAAAGATTCTGATGAAGTACAGGGATCTGGAAGAAAAGTAACCAGAATGACAAAGGCACTGAAGGGATTGGTTTTGGAGGAGAGATGGAGGAAAAATTTTAAAAATAATAAATTTGGTTAAGTGATGAAGAAGCTAAGAGGAGAGCTATTAGCTCAAAGCATGCCAAGGGGACTATATCAGGTTAGTTATGGGACTGTAAGAGGAAGTAATATAGCCAGAGGTTGCTGGGAAATAGCTAAAACAGGTCATAATCAGGAATGGTTTGAGTCTTCCCTGAAAGAAAGAGTAATAGAGTGGGAAAGAGGACTAGATTTGGAATCAGAGGTATCTGGGTTCCAAATCCTAGCTCTTCCACTTTTCAGAGTGTGACCTTGAGCAAGTCACCTCAGTTTCCTTATTTGTCAAATGAGGGAGTTGAGCTGCATGACATCTAAGGTCTTTTCCAGCCCTGGATTTTGGAAGATGAAAGTAAAAGACCGGAGAGCAAGAATTTTGCCATATTACAGTAAAAGATTGAAGAGCAAAGATAAAGGCTAATTACTAATTACTCCAAAATTATTCTCCCCAAAAAAACCTCCTCACTCAACTGTAAACTACATTGGGCCAAGCACTTCATAGTGGAGTAAACCAAGAAATTCCATCCAACTAACCATGTGACCTTGGGCATTACTCAATCTCTCATCCTCCACTTACTCATTTGTAAAATGAGGGGGTTGAACAAGGTGACTTCTGAGGCCCCTTATAGCTCTATATCTATGATCCTATGATAGTTACATCAGAGACAAAGCTCTAAAGCAGAGACCAAGGATACTAACTAGCCTTCTGGGGGGTGTAGGAGGAAAATAATGTAGTACGTAGAGAGGCCCAGGATAGAGATCTAGTGTCACCCCTAAGGAGACTGCTTGCTCACCGGGCATCAGAAGCTCACTTGTTTCCCTAGACCCTTGTTACAACCCAACAGGTAGACAAGGGTCAACCTCTCCCATTTGGCCAATGACTTCCCCAGTTCTGAATTCTGAGGTGGTTTCTTAGCCTAGGATGTGGAAATTCACTCACATGTCTTACACATTGTGCTTCCAATCCCCAAATGCTGCTTCTCCACAAACAGGGAAATTAAGGAGTTAGCAACCGATGGCAGCACACCAAACTGTTGTATGGGATATCCTAGTTTCTTGTTCCTCCTTCCTGATGGGTCACATTCTCCCTAGCACCCATCAAAACATTTGTGGCAGGAAAGTCACAGCAGGCACAGTAGCTGCTGAGGGAATCAGAGCTGTACCACTGCCATGGACCCATAACAGTCAGCCCAGCTTTCTTCCACATTCTCACTTCACCCTGATGCCACTTATTAGCCTAGGGTATTTCTATCTGCCAGTCCCTTTACAGTCCAGAACCAGACTCACTAACCTTTTGCTGGTGGGAAACAGTTGTGATGAGAAGTTCTGAACTGGAAAAAGGTTATGTAATGGATTTTATCAAGAACTGGGGCAAGAGGTCTCTTACCACATGCCCATAATGACTTTTGCCTAAACCCTGGTAAATGGCCCTAGAGGTTAATAAATAACAAGGGGCCTCTAGTCTAATAAATGTCTTGGAGTTTTCACCCATGATTGATGGGACTTCCCCAGAGCCTCTCCTGAAATGCTTTTCTTTCACGATTCATAAAAGTTACAAGCTATTTTGTCAAGTGATGTTTGGAAATTCTTGAGACCTCTTAAAAGGCAAAGGTTTGTGGAAAGTGAGTACAGTGAAAAGTGCAGGAGTCTAAATGAAAACTGGCCAGGTTAACAGTTTCTAAGCAAATGGCCTGACAGCTCCAAAGCCGTGAAGGGTTCTGGGAAGAGAAAACTGTGGCTAGAATGGGAATAGTTAAGGGGAAAAAAATTGCTCAAAGGTCAGGAAACTCTACACTTTGGTTCCAACAACAGCGTTGGTTCTGCCCACACATTCCCGGCTAACCCTTCCCTGACAGGCTGAGGCTTTGCCAGAGACCACATGAAAGACGGCGGTTTGTTCTGTGCTCCCCAGGACTGCAAGTTTGCAAAGGCAAAGCCTTTGATAGATGATCATTGGTGATGCAACATCAATCCACCCCACTGGTCTGTCTGAGAGACAATGGGGCTCCGCTCTGGCTGAGAGGGGAGGCCAGGGTATGTGCACCCGTCCCTGAGAGAAGGCCATGAGTCAATCAGGGGCATTACTTGGCTGAGTACCTGTGAAGCTAGAGCACTTCCTGTGGAACGCGACAGGCTTACAAAAGAACAACATTTCATGTTTACATCGGGATTTATAGCCTTCAAAGTGCTTGCCTTGCAACAATGCTGAGAGAGAGACAGTGCAAATATCATAGGCTCCAGGTAACAGAGGGCTTTCTGTCCCTTGGTCCAGGTCACTCCGTAATAAGTCCCATTAAGGTCTCTGGACTAGTTCAGTACTCTGAGCTAGACCCTGTCCTCAAGGAGTTTGCAATCTAATCGTGGTGGTTGGGAGTAGATAAGCAGAAAGACCTATGCCTCTGTACCAAGTGACTAATAAAGCTAGCATAACTCCAGAGGTGAAATGGAAGTGTGGCAAGATCCCTGGGTTTGGGGTCAGAGAATCTAGGTTCAGATTCCACCTCTGACACTTATTACCTGTGTGACCTTGAGTGATTAATCAAGCAAACATTTATTAAATGCCTTCTATGTGCCAGGCCCTGAGTTAGGTAAGTGCTAGGGACACAAGAACAAAGAATAAAACACTCCCCACTGGAATGGTGCTTATATTCTAATGGATGAGAAAATGAGTGCATGTGTGTGTATATGTGTATGTGTATATATACATGGGCAGCTAGGTGGCATAGTGGACAGAATCAAGAAGACTCTTCATGAGTTCAAATCCAATCTCAGACACTTACTAGCTATATGACACTGGGCAAGTCATTTAACCCTGTTTGCCTCAGTTTCCTCATCTGTAAAATGAGATGAAGAAGGAAATGGCAAACCACTCAGTTTCTTTGCCAAGAAAACCCCATGGAAAGTATTACAATGATAAAAGATATGATACCAAAAGATGAGCACCTCAGGTTGGAAGGTGTCCAACATGCCATTGGGGAAGAGTAGAGGACAACTACAAGTAGCTCCAGTACTAATGAAGCAGCTGGGCCAAAGCCAAAAAGAAGCTTAGCTGTGGATGTGTCTGGTGACGAAAGGAAAGTCCAATGCTGTAAAGATTAATATTGCCTAGGAACCTGGAACGAAAGCTCTATGAACCAAGGTAAACTGGATGTAGTCAAACGGGAGATGGAATGATTAAACATTGACGTCTTGGGTGTCAGTGAACTTAAATGGATGGGAATGGATGAATTTAATTCAGGCAATCACTACATACACTACCATGGGCAAGAATCCCTTAGAAGAAATGGAGTAGTCCTCATAGTCAATAAAAGGATGAGAAAAGCTGTAGTGGGATATAATCTCAAAAATGACAGAATGAGTGGTGCAGTGGATACAGCACCAGCCTTGAAGTCAGGAGGACCTGAGTTCAAATCCGGCCTCACACCAAACACTTGACACTTACTAGCTGTGTGACCTTGGGCAAGTCACTTAACCCCAATTGCCTAAAAAAAAAAAATGACAGAATGATATCCATTCAAATCCAAGACAAACCATTCAACATCACAGTAATACAAGTCTATGCTCCAATCATTGATGCTGGAGAGGCCAAAATTGATTAGTTCTGTGAAGACCTACAACATCTTCTAGGAATAACATCAAAGAGGAAAAAAAAAGATGTCACATTCATCACAGGGGATTGGAAAGCTGATGTTAGAAATCAAAAGATAATTGGAATATCAGACAATTTTGGCCTTGGAGTGCAAAGTGAAGCAGGGCAGAGACTAATGGAGTTTTGTCAAGATAACCCACTGGTCATAGCAGTGAGTTTCTGACTTTTCAACTTCCAACTTTTTCAGCAACCCAAAAGGTGACTCTATTCTTGGACATCATCAGATGGTTAATATCAAAATCAGATTGATTATATTTTTTGCAGCCAAGGGTGAAACTGACTGTAGCTCAGATCGTGCACTGTTGTGGCAACATTCAAACTTAAATTGAAGAAAGTAGGGAAAACCATCAGACCATATAGATATAACCCAAATAACATCCTTTATGAATACGAAATGGAAGTGACAAATAGATTTAAGGGATTAGATCTAGTAGACAGAATGTCTGAAGAACTATAGGCAAAGGTTGATAATATTGTACAGGAGGCAACAACAAAAAACTATTCTAAAGAAAAAGAAGAGCTGGAAAGCAAAAGAGCTGTGTGATGAGGTTTTACAAATAGTAGAAGAAAGAAGGAAAGTGAAAGGTAATGGAGAAAAGGAAAGATATACTCAACCGAATGCAGAATTCCAGACACTAGCAAGGAAAGAAAACAAGGTTTTCTTAAATGAACAATGCAAAGAAATAGAAAAAAACAATAAAATGGGAAAGACAAGAGATCTCTTCAAGAAAATTAGAGATATCAAGGGAATGTTTCACACAAAAATGGTCATGATAAAAGACAAAAATAGTAGGGACTTAACAGAAGTAGAAGAGATTAAGAAGAGGTGGCAAGAATATACGGAAGAATTATACAAGAAAGATCTTAACATCACCAATAACCATGATGGTGTGCTTATTGATCTAGAGCCATATATCCTGGAGAATGAAGTCAGCTAGGCCTTAGGAAGTATTGCTAACAATAAGGCTAGTGAAGGTAATGGAATTCCAGCTGAGCTATTTAAAATCCTAAAAGATGATGCTGTTAAAATGCTGCACTCAATATGCCAGCAAATTTGGAAAACTCTACAGTGGCCAATGGATTGGAAAAGATCAGTATGCATCTCAATCCTAACGATGGGCAATACCAAAGAATGTTCAAATTATAGAACAATTGCACTCATTTCACACACCAGCAAATTCATGCTTAAGATTCTGCAAATTAGGCTTCAGTAACATGTGAACCAAAGCAGAGGAACTAGAGACCAAACTGCCAACATTTAGTGGATTATGGAGAAAGTAAGGGAGTTCCAGAGAAACATCTGCTTCAGGAGTAGCAGATTTCTTACTTGTCTTCTAAGGAACCTATATGTGGGCTAAGAAGCAACATTAAAACCAAACATGAAACCTGATTGGTCTAAAATTGAAAAAGGAGTATGACAAAACTATATACTGTCACCTTATTTATTTAACTTATGTGCAGAATACATCATGTGAAATACCAGGCTGGACAACTCAAAAGCTGGAATCGATGTTGTCAGGAGAAATATTAACAATCTCAGATATACAGACAATACCACACTGATGGCAGAATGTGAAGAGGAATTAAGAAACCTCTCGATTAAAGTGAAAGAGGAGAGTGTAAAAGATGCCTTGAAGCTTAACATCAAAAAAAACTAGTATCACGGCAACTGGTCCCATCACTTCCTGGCAAATAGAGGGAAAATAAATAGAAGCAGTGTCAAATTTTATATTCTTGAGCTCAAAGACCGCTGCAGACAGCAACTGCAGCCATGAAATTAAAAGACACTTGCTCCTTGGAAGGGAAGCTATGGTGCATCTGGACAGCATAGTAAAAAGCAGAGACATCACCTTGTTGTCTAAGGTCTGTATAGTCAAAGCTGTGGTTTTCTGGTAACAAGGTATGGCTTTGAGAGGACTACAAGGAAAGCTGAATACCACAGGATCAATGCTTCTGAGTTGTGGTACTGGAGATTTTTGAGAGTTCCTTGGACAGCAAGGAGATCAAATCGATCAATACTTAAAGAAATGAATTCAGACTATTCATACTGATGCTGAAGCCTAAATACTTTGGTTACATAAAGAAAAGACAAAACCCATTGGAAAAGACTCTGATGTTGGGAAAGAATGAAGGCAAAAGAAGGGGACTGCAGAGGATGAGATAGATAGATAGTGTTATGGAAGCAACAAATATGAGCTTGAACAGATTTCAAGAGATAGTGGAGGATAAAAGGGCCTGGTGTGACACAACTGAACAACAACAAAATATAAATATGTATTTATTTGTTAGTATTTATGTATATACAACATACATATATGTGTATAATATATAGAGAATCAATACAAATATATACAAAATAGCTAAATACAAGATAGTTTGGGAGGAAGGGTACTAGCAATTGAGGGGATCAGGAGAAGGCTTCATAGAGAATGTGGTACTTGACCTGGAACTGATTTAATTGGGGAGTCAAGGGTTGAATCTGTAATTTAGGAAAATTACTTTGGCAGCAGTGTGGAGGATGGTTTGGAAAGGGGAGAGATTTGAGGCAAGAAGACCAAATAGGAGACTGCAGCAGTCACCTAGGATAGAGGTAATGAGAGTCCGCCCTAACGTGGTAGTTTAGGTGTGTGAAAGGAGAAGAGGGGCTGAAAGTAAGAGATGTTGTGGCAGTATAAACAGCAAGATTTGGCAACTGATGGAATATATGGGGTGAGGGAGAGTCAGGAGTACAAGATGATGCCAAAGTTATGAAACTGGGAGCCTGGAAGGATGCTGGTGCCTTGGCTGAAAAAAGGTAAGCTGGAAAGAGGGGCTGGTTTAGGGGACATGGTGAATGTTGAGATAGCTCTGGGACATTCAGCTTGAAATGGTAAATCCCCTCACTTTCTGAGGGCTCACTTCCACCATCTATAAAATGAAGATACGATCTAAGTGAACTTTGAGGCTCCTTTCTAGCTAGAAATCTATGATCCCATGAAACTGCAGCTAATGGAGTGACTGGCACATGAAGGGGACAGTTAGAGAGCTCAGTTAAACTGAGCTTTTAGCTCAGTTTAAAAGGGGGCCAGGAGCTTGCTTTGGCAAAGAGCAAAGGGGATAGCAGTCACTTATATTCAACTTACGGCCCTCTTCCAGATCCCAGACTGAAATTAGAAATGGTTTGAAAATGTCAAGTCTACCATGTTAAAGTGGGAGGAAAACTCAAAGCTTGCTTTTAGCTCCTTAAATATGTTTGATAACAGGGTTTAGTCCATTAAGCTAGAACTCTGTGCCTTTTGGTTCAGTTGCATTTTCACAGAAAATAATTTCATTAGTAAAGCCAGTCTTGTTAATTTAGAATAAAGCTACAACTGGAAAACTCTCCTGGCATTTTAGCTCCTGTATCCCAACTCTGTCTGAGCCTAGATTGGCTCATCCACAGTCCCTCAAGGCTCATTTGACTAAGGCACAAGTCCATCACAATCCCAAATACTGTGTTCTTTCACCATTGTTGATCTATAATTCTTTGGTTACTTTTATTTATGTGGTTTTCCCCCCTGTCTCTTTCTGTTGCCCATCCCCTCTAACTGTGTAAAGAGCTTTAACTTACTCTCATGTGTTTACCAATTTTGGTTAATTCCCTCCCCTAAAGCTATGATGATAAAGCCAAGACTTGAAATGGTTCTTTCAGTTGAAGTAATCCCCTTGGCCATCTACACTGATAAATTAACTGTATGAATATCAAATATCCTAGTTATTCTGTGCTATGTCAAACTTAAAGTGGATCTTTAGGCTGGAATTATTTGTTGCATGCAAAACCCCCAATTTTCCAGGTTTCTGCTTTCTCTGTTGTGAGATACACACACACACACACACACACGCACAGAGTCTTGATAATGAACTTAGTTATTAGAAAAGTAATAGTCATATAAGGCTCAAACCTCTGTGGATCTGTATCCAAAATGGACACATCCCAGGTGACACTGGGCATATACTCATTCCTCTGGAGGCAGCCTGGTGGTTGGCTAGAAGGGACATACGGAGGCAATACAACAATTTTGTTTGCTGGGAGGAATAGTATGAAGGTCACCATCTTGAACAGCTCCATCTATCCAACCTTTTTTAGTCTTGACTCTTGAGTTGATATACTTGGCAATCAGGGGAATTATGAAGGTATAAAGGAGTTTTCCTACAACTTCACAGCAAGGTGTGAAGAAATACCTAATAAACTTGAGAGGATTATTAACGCTTGGCCATTGGTTAAAGGTAACAGGCATGCCTTGAGGGTCTATATAAAAAAGCAAGCCAACCAGCAGTTTGAGAAGTTAACAGTTTGTGGGAGTAAAGGCCAGGAGCAGCCTATGGAGGAGACTCTGGGGGTTTGAGGAGGGGTAGGATTTCTCTCTTCCCCCCCCCATTGGCCAAGGCATCTAGAAGTGGAACATCCCTCCAGTATTTGAAGAGTCAGATTGAAAGAGGCACAGTTGAAGGTGCAGAGACCCACAATCCAGGGATCATCAATTGAGGCCAGAAGCAGCTTCAAGGAGTGTTACCTGGAGTAGCAGAGAAGCAAGTCAGTGTATTCAAAAGAGAGGAACTTGAGTTTTGGAGAAGCTGCACAAGCGAACAACCTACCCATCGGAGATGCTGCACTCAATTTTATGGTACAATTTTATGAAGACTCCACATGCAGTGAAAGGACATTGAGGCCTTGTGGTGGCAGGTCAGTGAATTGCCTAGGCCATATCAATCAATCAATCAGCATTTATTAAATGCATCCTAGGTGCTAGGCACTTTGCTTAAGCACTGGGGATACAAAAAGAGGTAAAAAGACAGTTGCTGCCCTTAAGAAAGTTTACATGCTAATGGGAGAGACAATGTGCAAACAAATATATACAAAACAAGTTCTAGACAGGATAAATAGGAACTAATTAACAGCAGAAAGGCAATGGAATCAAGAGGAGTTGCCTTACTATCATTCTACTCTCTTCCCACTGATGCTGTATTTATTTGTGGGGCAATGAACCCCAGATTTATGAAAGGAATGTTTTGTAGTTACTGTTCCATCTCAGTAGATACCTTACTATGCCGTCTTAGTAAATGCCTTTTCTAAGAGAAAATTGTGTCTAATGGCTGATTATTAGGGGCTTGTGAGCTATAGTGTTAATAGTACAGACCCATTGGGTGACCTCTAGAATCTGAAGTAGCAGCCATCCCTTGAGGATCTAGTCTGTGAGCATAAATGAAAGTTGAGAATATCCCAGAAGAGTACAGGTTGAAAAAAAATCTTCTCACCTTAGTTCCTTTACAATTTTATTAAGTGGTTTCCCTGGGCTGATGTGAAGGCTGGCCCCTGTTTTAGGGTGGGGCCAAGATACAAATTGTTTCATCACCTTCAGAAACTACCAAAGGCAAGGAGAGCCATCAGTACCCTCTTCTTGGACTCTGCTCCTAAGACTAACCCCCTTCCCAATTCTCCCAATCCTTATGAAGGTAAAAGAGGACATTGGCAAGCTAAAGGGCTTCCAGAGGAAGGTGATCAAAATGCTAAGAGACTGGAGATCACGTCATACAAGGATTGGTTGAAGGAATTAGGGCATAGGGAATTTAGGTGGGACATGATAGCAGTCTTCAAGTACATGAAGTAGACATGTTTTTCTTGCCCTGAGAGGCCAGAACTAGGTGTAATGGGAGGAATTTGTAGAGAACCAGACTTAGGTTTGATGCAAGGAAAAAAACAAATGAACAAGGTAATAATTAAAGCTATGCAAAAGTGGAGTGTGCTTCCCTGGGACATAGTGGATCCCGTCTCACTCAAGGCCTAGAAGAAAAGGTTCAAATTTCAATCATCAGGAATGGTGTAAAGGGGATCCTTGCTCAGGTATGGGTTGTACCAGATGACCTCCAAACTCACTTCCCATTCTGAGATTCTGTGATTTTGTAAAATACTGGTTTGTTCTGGCTTCACTTCTCTACTCCCACTGGCCTTTACAGGCCTTTAGGGAGGTTGGGTTGGGGGTGGGAGCAAATATTTCAACTACGCTATTGTAATGGTTACCACTGTGTGTTATGAACAGGCCACTCTTTCAGTGATACCACAGTAGCAGTCACAGGCAGCAAGTCATGCAGAGCTCTAAGAGCCTGGTAACAACTCGTACCAACCCTTCCAGAATCATAGCCGAAGAGGGAGTGGTTTCCATGGTGTCAATGGAACTGTAACATATCTATCCCTGGAGAGATTTGGTGGAGTCTTGGACACAATGACCTCTACACAGATCCACTAGTCAGTTTTTAAGGGTGGTTCTAAACACCCAGTAGAGAAACTTGATGTCACACATTATTCTAAACTCAACATCTTAGCCCAGGCTCTCTCCATGACACGTGGCATGGTAGGCACCATTTTTATTTAGAACACTCTCTCTTTTACTGTGTGTGTGTATGTGAGTGTGTGTGTGTGTGTGTGTGTGTGTGTCTGTGTGTGTGTGTGTGTACATGTGTTGTGGGGATGATGAAAGTTGTGGCACATTTTTGCCATTTACCTCCCTAACATCCTACTTTTGTTTTCCATTGTAGTGGAGCTGTGACCCTGGGTCCTCAAAGGCTACAGGCTATGCCAGTGGAGTGAGCACAAGCTCTGACAGGTTCTCCCCAACTAAAAATGCATCAAGTATGGGACTGGCAGTGGATTATTTATCACTTCAAGACTAGTATAGCTAAGCTCCAAGTCTTCTCATAAGAAAGTTGGCCACTAAGTGATAAATTTTTGCTAGTCATAGCAAAATGGGAGGAGCTGACATCTACATAAATCAATAGGTATTTATTAAGTTCTTACTCCATGCCAGTTATTGTGCTTTATTAAGTTCTTACTCCATGCCAGTTACTGTGCTAAATGCTCAAGATACAAAGAAAGGCCAAAAAAAAAAAAGCCTCTGTCTTTAAGAACCTCATACTCTAATGTCACTGGGGGAAGAATCCATCCATAGATTCTTGATTGATTAGAACAGAGACCCTAAGTAATAGATATGTCTTAACAAGATGAGAAGAAAGAAATTTTAGTTTGGCTGTGCACAAGTAATGAACTATTTTCCTTTTGTGAGCAAAGTCCAAGCATTACAATGGCTACTGTATTATTTTATTTGATTGCAAAATACACTCTACATTCACGTTCAGTCTTCACAGGAAAAATAATAAGAGTAAAAATTAATGTAATTAGTGTAACTCATGTAATATGAGCTATAATCATCCATTTATAATTCAAAATCAGATCATTTTCTCCTTTGACTTATGTTAATTTTGTTTGATTTGTTCAACTATGTGGGAAGTCTCTGGAGGGATAGGGACTATGTCTTTAACTTCTTTTTTTAACTGAATGATTAATCGAAACATTCCTCAGCCATGTACAATGTTTTCTAACCCGAGATTAAAAAGAAGATGGCCTAAGCATGCAGCATCTCTAAATCAACCTACTGTTTTGGCAGACAGGTACTCAAGAATGGCACAGAATTTGCAGAAAATCAGTACTCCCAAATGCCCATCACACTCATCCAGAGATAATGGCCAATATGACAATTTGGTTTGCCATATATTCAAAGATGCAGACCTTTATTATGGGGCTTTATTTAAAAGCCTGCTACTGATTACAAGCAGCTATTTTCTTGTCCAATACATCAAAATGGCCTTTATTGTGAAGCATGGTGTTGGCCGCTAACTAAGAGACAATGAGGCCTACTTAGAAAACACACAAATCTGACAGCCTGGAGAAGGAGCACATTCTGTTCTTCATTTGGGAGATTAAAACAGTCAATGCAGGTGACGCAGCCATATAGAAATGAAACATAATTGTACCTGGAGGCTTTGGAATCCCATAAATTGCAATATCTTGAGCAGACTTCTTATTAAACCTCTCCTCTAATTTCATTTTCTTAAGGAGGAATCCTCTGGCTGTACTTTTTTTTTCTCTTTCTTAACTTTCCAAAGGCAAGTTACCAGCTGATCTTTTAGACTGTATAATTTGCTAGTACTGGGGTTAGAAAAAGATACTCAGGAAGTCATGCACAATGAAAAAGAAGAAGCCTCTTTGAAGGTACCCTTGCACACTGTTGTGGGCTTTTTAAACAAAGTAATAGAATTCATGGGAATCCTACCATGAGGTAAGTCTTTCTCTGCCCACCCCCCAATCCTTTGCCTTCTCTCACTCACATCTTTTCTCCCCTTGGTCAGTCCTATTTCAATCCAGCCCTGGGCTCCTCATAGATCCACAGGATTCCTCCTGGAAGGAAAGATCACTGGTTGATGTGTGGAGGTAAGGATGGAACCATAAGTTTAATTTGTCCAGGATCACAGGCCTATATCAGAATAAACCTAATTTTCAACCTACCTTTCCAAATCAAGTCAACAAGCATTTATTAAATGCCTATATGTCAGGCACTGTGTTAAGCACTAGGGATGCAAAGAAAGGCAAAAAATAGTCCCTGCCCTTGAGGAGTTCACAGTCTAATGGCAGAGACAACATACAAACAACTATGTACAAACATGACACATACAAGATAAATTGGAAATAATCACAGACTAAAGGTAAAGGATATTAGGAAAGACTTCTTGTAGAAGATGGAATTTTAACTGGGACTTAAAGAAAGCCAGGGAAGCCAGGAGTTAGAGATGAGGAGGGAGAATATTCTGAGCACGACAGACAATCAGTGAAAAGGCCTGTAATCTCAGGAAAGAGTGGAGTCTTTTGTTCAAGTCACAGTAAGGAGGCAAGTACCACTGGATCACAGAGTAAGGAGTAAAAAGCCTGGAAAAGTAGGAAGGGGTCAGGTCATAAGGGTCTTTAAAAGCCAAAACAGGAGTTTTTATATTTGATCCTGGTGATAATAGGGAGCCGTTGTAATTTAATAAAGAAAGGAGTGACATAGTTAGACCTAGTAGTTCAGGTGTGAGGTGATAAGGGCATGGGTGGTAGCAGTGTCATAAGAGAGAAAGAGACACATGTGAGAGATGTTACCAAGGGAAAATATATAGGCCTTGGCACCATATTGGATATGGAGGATGAGAAAGACTAAGAATAGAGGATGACACCTTGGTGGTGATCCTGGGTGACTGGGAAGATGGTGATGCCCTAAACACTAATAAGAAAACTCGTAAGAGAAAAGGACTTGGTGGCAGGGGAGTGGGGTGGGCAGGGAAGATAATGAGTTCAGTTTTGGACGTGGTGAGGTTTGGATGACAATGGGACATACATTTAAAGATGTCTAATAGGCAATTGGAGATGTGAGGCTAGAGGTCAGGGGAGAGAGGTTAGGGCTGGATAAGTAGATCTGAAAATCATCTGCCTAAAGATAATTGAATCCATGAGAGCTGATGAGATTACTAACAAAACAGTATAAAGGTAGAAGATGGCCCAGAACAGAACTTTGGGGGACACCTATGTTTAGTAGGCATGAACTGGATAAAGATCCAGTAAAAGAGACTGAGAAGTAGTGAAACAGGTAGGAGGAGAACCAGGAAAAAGCAGTGTCATGAACATTTACAGGAAAAAAAAAAGTATTAAGGGGAAGTTGCAGTCAACAGTGTCAATGAGGGTAGAGAATTTAAGAAGGAGGAGGGTGAGAAATATTAGATGTGGTGATTTAGAGATCATTGGTAATTGTTTATAAAACAAACATTGAAAAATGAGTAGACTGAGATGAATTTAAATATAATTTACACATGTAAGCAAGCATAAACTCATGGAGGCAAGAAACTATTTAAATGAACTTGTCATAAGCCTTTGCAGTCTTATTTTATTTATATAATCCAGCAGATTGTTGATATTTCTGCCACTTGGTCCTGGGAATCAGATTCTCTCAATGCAAAATCCATTGCTGGCAATGATTATGTTGGGGACGCCAACAGTAACTATTTCCATTTTTTGGGGGGCCGTGACTTCCACTGCTCTGATATATTTTATTTTTCTGTGTTTTAAGCTGTAAGGCTGTGATGCTGTTACATTAACAAGTAAACTCAAAGCCTTAATGTTGCCTTATAATACAAAAACATTTGTCATAGATATCACCCAGTTAAGTATACTACTTTTTGTGGATTGTAATCATGGAAATCTTTTGAATTTTGAAGAAATACAAATTTCTTTGGAAATTCTTTCATCTAAGGTAAGCAAATGGATTTTCAAAAAACTTCTGGAAAAATTTACCCTTCTTTAAACCATTTATAAACATTTTCTTTGTTGGTTTTAATGCCTCTTTAAATAAAACACTGCGTGACTATAGAGTTGCCTATTTGCATACTATTTTTAATTTGCAACTCATTTTTATAAAAATGCCTGATCAATTTTTATCTTTCAGGGTGTTTAATCAGATATGCTACTGCATCAGTCAAATTTTTTTTATTTTAATGTTTTAAATTTCTACTGCTAATTTTAACTTGATTTTTGTTATATAAAAGTTAAATCACACTGCAAGGTGTAGGAAGGTACTGTTTAAATAAGTCCAATAATGTAGACTTGATTGCTGAATTTTAACTGTTACCTGTGTAACAATTTGTAGACTTGTGGCACACTTGGTCTGTCTGTCTGTCTCTCCTCCCCTTCCCTCCTCCATATCTCTCTCCTAACCCCACCTTCCCCTCCCCTCATCCCTACCCTTTCCTTCCTCTCTCTCTTTCTCTCTCTCTCTCTCTCTCTCTCTCTCTGTGTCTCATTGGTTAGTTGGGTTTGCTTGTATTTCTATACTACACTAGTTTGTCATGTAGCAGTTGCACTGTATAACATTATAATAAGGACTGGGGAAAAAATTTGATGGCTGTAATGTGTCTTAGAGTTTGCAATAGTATTTCTCTCTAGTTTTCAAGGATTTCAATAAGACCAAGCCTTCTGTACTTTGTCACAAAAAGCGGGTATTCCAAGTGACTATTTTGGTAAGTGTCAAAAATAAGAATTTCTGGTGTATCACTATCAAGACTCACTTTGAATTAAAACATGCATCACAGCAAGGAAAAAAAAAAGACAGATCATTGGTAACTTTGGAGAGAGCTGTTTCAGTTGAATGTTGAGGTTGGAAGCCAGACTGCAGGCTTAAGAAGAGAGATAAAATGAATTGGAGGCATCAGTTATAGATGACTTTCTCAAGAAATGGGGTAATTGTCCTATATCTCTCCATGAAAGATGCCAAGAGGACAGTAGCTAGCAAGGATGGATAGATCAAGTGAAGGTTTTTTTGAGGATAGGGAGACATGGGTATGCTTGTAGGCATTCAGGAAATAGTCACAAGATGAGGAGAGTTTGAGGATAAGTGAGGGAGTAGGAACAATAGCAATCTCTTAGAGAAGATATGGTGGAATGTGATCACATGTGTATATAGAGGGCTTTGACTTGGCTTTCTCTACATGAGAGACAGAGTTGAAGGAGGAGAAGGATTCTGATCAATGTGAGCTGAGGAAGAGAGGAGAAGAGGGAGCTCTTGGTGACATATTTATATGAGGCAAGCTTCTCAGCTGAGAGGGTGGGTGGGTAGATGAATCATGGGAGGTTTGAGAATGGATGAAAATATTTTGAAAAGGGGTTGGAATAATGAACTGATTTTTTTTTTGTAAAAGGATTGCCTTGCCACAGAGAGTGCCCAGTTGGGATTATGTAACATTAATTTGTAGTGGACCTAGTCACTTTCATGATTTTCTGTAGTTTCTTTCAATAGCACATGAATAGTGGCAAAGACAGTGGGATAATCCAAGGCTGAGGCTTGGCAGGGCAAGATTGGTGATAGGATAAAGGGGCAAGGGACTGGAGAGAAGATGACAGTGTAGAGTTGAGCTGGTTCACCAACAGGGCAAGATGGGAAATGCAATAGAGTATAGAGTAGAAGAGATGGCCCAGGAAAGAAAGGGATAGGAGGATTAGAGGTCCTGATGAGGATAAAGAGCTAGTTTATAGATAACAGATTATGATTTAATAAAGGAATTTCAGAGTTAATGAGCATAGAAGTGGTGCATTTATGATCAATGGAAAGATCAACCTTATCTCCCATTATTTCCCAGCACCCACCTAATGTTCCACTAGAGTGAGACTTCTTGCTGCCTTCTCGACACCTTTTCTTCTTGTTCCTTCCTCTTTGCAATATGCCTACATCATTCCCTGTCTCTGGGAGGCCCTGGCCCTGTGCCTTTCTCAGTCCTATGAAAATCCTACCAATCTTGAAGTCTTAACTCAAATGCCATTTAGAATCATAAAATTTTAGAGATGAAGGATACTTAGAGATCATCTAGTCCAACCTCTTAATTTACAGAAAGAAAAGTAATACTCAAAGACATGAAGTTAGAAAGCAAAGAGTAGAGCTGAGATTTGAATTTAGGTACTCTGGCTCCATAACCAGGGCTTCTTTCACTGTAATAATAACTAGCATATGTACAGCACTTTCAGGTTTGCAAAGGACTTTACATGTATTAATATTATTTGAACCTTACAGCAACCTTGGGAGGTAGGTGCTATTATCCCCATATTACAGATGAGGAAATGAGAGGCAGGCAAAGGTTAAGTGGTTTGCCCAGAGTTATACAGCTATTAAGTTTCTGAGGCTGGATTTGAACTCAGGTCTTTCTGACTCCAGACCCAGCACTTTATCTACTGTGCTACCTAGGTGCCTTACTATATTATTCTCAAACACAAAAATCAGTTCTTCCTTGTTGATTAAAATTAAATCCAGAGCAGCCATTTATATTCTCTTTCTTCTACCTTCTGAGAGATTAGCTGTCAGAAAGGAAAATGTTGAGATAGATCAGTGGTTTCAAACTCAAAGAGAAATGGATCTTTGAAGGCTGCATATGGTAATTACATTTTAATTGTATTCAGGCTGCCGTTGAGAGTGTAAGGGGCCACAAGAGTTTAACATCTCTGGGCTAAACAATTTTTGAGGTCCATTCCAACTCATGAGTCTATAAATGAATAAATAAACAAATGAATGACTGAAACTTAGCCTGTTCGGATACTGTGGGTATTCTGTTGTCTGCATGGGACATGAATCCAAATATGGTAGACCTAGTTCTTGATCATCCTACTGGTCAAACTCTGATAATAACTACAAAAGGTAATCCCAGAGGTTAGAGTAGACCAAAGGATATATGTGTCTAATATTTAATTTTAATTAATTAGACCGTGGCCTATATTAAATTTTAATACATTTTAAACAGACATATACCAACTAAGTCTTTACAAAACATGGTGTTAAACATGTAAATAGATCCTGATGTTTACATGTAATGAAAATCTAGTCTTTTAAATTGAAAAAGACTTTTCCTACAACCAATACCTCTACCCACCCTTCCCATGTGATCATATATGGGAGAAAGTATTCACCTACAGGTAGGTCTCATTGTAAAGTGGTCAAATGTATTCAGATTTGAACTATTTGAAATTTATAATTATGTAAAATATGGTAAAATCCAGAAATTCAGGAGTGAGGGGAGCTCTGGAGATAGATGAAAACCAATGAGAGCATTAAGAGGTTAAGTAACCTGCCCAAGGTCAAATAGGCAGTATGTATCAGAGGCAGGGCTTAAACCCAGGTATTCTGGCTTATGGTCTGTTCTGTAGACACTATATGACAGATGCCGCATAGGTACTTATGACAGGCACAAAAATAATTACAATACAAACTGAATGTAAGAAGTCAACTCCCACCTCCCCTCCTGTTAGGACCTTCTCTTTGAGATCACCTCCCATTTAAATTGTTTGTATCTTCTATCTTATATTTACACAGTTATTTGTATCTTGTCTCCCCTGTTAGACTGTGAGGTCCTTGAGGGACTGGACCAGCTTTTTTGCCTTTCTTTGTATCCCTAAAATTTAGCACAATGCTTGGCACATGGTTGGTTGGTTGGTTGTACAGACATCTCTTCTGCTCCTGGCATTTCTCCTGAAGTTGTCGGACAGCAAACACCATATTGACCATTCCTCAGTCCTTTCTGAAGCCACACTGCCTCTCAGGTAGATGACTATCTTCAAGGTGAGGGATCAGCCTATTAAGGAGGACTCTGGCAAGAATCTTGCCAGTAATGACTTGAGAGAGACACCCCCTCCACTCCCCTACTCCACCCTGTGACTGTCACAGGGCAACCTATTTCCTTTTCCTTTATAGAGATGGACAATGGAGGTGTCCTTAAACTGCTAGAGGAATAACCTCTTATTGTCATATAACCTAGAAAAGGCTTGGACAGAATAAGTCTTTGATCAATCCAGCACTCTGCACCACACATTGCCTTTGTCACCCTCACATCATGTTTGTCTCTTCTCCTTATAATAACACAGTCTATTAAGTGACAGTGTTTGTTGTGAAGGGGAATCCATGAAGTTTTATTACATTTAGGTAAACAGAAGGCAGTGTTGGTAATGAGAAGGTCACAAGATGCTTGAGTCTTCAGCAGTAAATGACTGTTGCTGTTTCTGACTCCATTTCTCCCAAGGACTCCTTGCCATGTCTGACAGTCTGTGCCTACTCTGGAATTAAAGTCACTCAGAACTATAACCTTGTCCTCTTTCAATACATTGATAATGAGGGTCTCCAAGTCTTCATAGAATTTTTCTTTGACCTCATCAGAGTTCGTTATGGTGGGAGCATATGCACCAATGATGGTGGCATGATGTTTTCCTGCAATCACATTGTCATGAGCCTGTCATTCATTCCGTTTGGGAGGCATACAGACTTGTTGACTATATTGGTTTTGATTGCAAAATCTATACCAGCTTCACAGCACTCCCCATCACTGTGGCCACTCCAGGAAAATGTGCATCCAACTCCAACTTTGGTAAGCTGGGCTTCATTTACAGTCTTGTTTCACTCAGGGCTGCTATTTGGCTGTGACATCTGCTGAGTTCTCTCACAACAAGAGCTGTTCATCTTTCAAGTCTACTAGATTTTGTGTTGTCCATAAGAGTGTGGACCTGGCATGGTACCAATGGTGAGTAGAATCATCTTAAAAGTTTTTGGGTTTTTTTGTGTGTTTTGGCCATGAGGTCGGATTCCTGCCTGCCAGGGTAATTGGGCCAGGATTGGGTGAAGAAGACAATTTTTAGGGCATCTTTTCTGGCCCCTTCCTCATACCAGGGAGTGAGCAAGGTGGTCCTTTAAAAAGGCAGCTCAGACACCCAGGGGGCTGCCAAATCCCACTGCTGCTTCAGTTCAGTGAGAAAATGACCCTATGGCGTGGGATGCCTTTGTGTAGGGTTGTAACTATGGTTCCCAGTATATCTGCACCTGCTGCTTTGTCATTTGCCTGTCACCACAGGATTTTGAGGTAGGCAAAAATGGTAAAATGGTACAACTGACATCTTTTGACTTGCAAATAAATTGGATTTAAGTGAGACAAAGTTGTGTGAAGTCATTGGCCCCACTCTCTCTTCCAGAGTCATCAGAGTCCGGTGGCAAGACAAAAGTCAAAACAACTGGCAATGACTCAGCATGCAGCGAATGACCTTGGCATCTTCAAAGTCTAACAAGCTTTAAGCACTCCACAGAACTTACTTCAGCTGCCTTTATTGTTGTCGGAACAAATTGTTTTCATCTGTCTCTTCTGCCAGGAAAAGTCTTCACACGCTTAGGGTAGACACTCCCCAAACACCAATGGATTTGAGACTCCTCAGTTACTCTCAACCTGGTTTAGCCTATCTGTCAAAATGGTTTGCCACAGCGTGGCTCCTATGTATGCTACAGCTTCTTGGAGTCACAAGTGAGAGTTGGGTGGATCAGGTGGACAACGACGGTGGAAAGCAGCCCTGAAAAGGGGTCAGGAGCCCTCATACTAGAAGTACTAGTTTTCCCTGAATACTCCTACTCCCCTTGGCACTTAACAAATGCTAACTAACTGACATCCAAAGACTTTCAAAATCATGGGAAAACTGAGAAGGGAGAAATTACCTCCAATTGAGGAGATCAGGGATTATGGGAGAGAAGAGGAAGAATATGAAGTAGGTCCCAAGGGTAAGTGGGAAGGTACTCAGGAGATTAGTAAATCACAGTGGCAAGGATGGAGTGGGTGGTATAATTAGATATCATGAACTTCTAAAGAGGAGAGTTGCTAATTTCTAGTGGTATGGCATAGACTTGGAAGTGGCCACCAGGATCGAGGAGTACATGAACTCCTTTTGACCTTATAAATAGGGAAGAAGGAGAATGGTAGTTGTGGGAAGGATGGTGTGTTCAGGGGCAAGTCGGCTTGAGTTACTATAAGGAAAAAGGAGAAATATTGAGAAAAAGATCTAGGAAGGAGGGTTCCAAAGGGCCTGGTACAATGGGCTAGTATTAAAGCAGACAGAGAAAGGCAAAATGGAAGACTAAAAAATATGAATGTGAGAATGAGAGGAAGGAACGTGCATCGGGGCATGTAGTTCTGGTTGACGAGGATTAGGGAAGTAATAGGTTAAAAGCAGCCTAAGAGACATGGTAGCTATAAGAGAGAGGAATATGAGTAGGTAAAATTATTTACCTACTCATATTCCTCTCTCTTATAAAGAATTAACCAGCCTAAGGTACTTACAAAACTAGTGGGTGTTTTTTTAATGGATGAAAAAGCTTGAATCAACCAGCACCAATAAGGAGGAACACTCTAAATGAGGGATGAAGATGTCTAAGACCAAATCTCTTGGGGATATTGCCTTTAGGATTTTCATATAAGGCTTGTTGTTGTTGTTTAGTTATTTCAGTAGTGTCCGACTCTTTGCAACCCCTTTTGGGGGATTTTCTTGGCAAAGATACTGGCGTGGTTTGCCATTTCCTTCTCTAGCTCATTTTACAGATGAGGAAACTGAGGCAAAAAGGGTTAAGTGACTTGCCAAGGATCACAAAGCTAGTAAATGTCCGAGACTAGATTTGAACTCAAGGCTTCTTGACTCCAAGCCTGGCACGCTATCCACTGTACTACCCAGCTGCCCCTCTTATAAGGCTATCAGAAATGAAATTCAAGATGATCTTAAAACTTCTTTCTTTCTTTCTTTCTTTCTTTCTTTCTTTCTTTCTTTCTTTCTTCCTTCCTTCCTTCCTTCCTTCCTTCCTGTCTCCTGGGGCTAGGGATAAAAGGAGAACTGTGGGTGGCAGACCCAGTGTTAACCTGAGAGAAAAAGGCTTGGCTGCTTCCGTTTCCCTGTGTTGGGCCATTGCTAGCTAGGGAAGAACCTGAAAGAGATGAATTTGGTCAAAATTTTAAAAATTGGTTGAAAAGCACGTAGGAAACAAGAATTCCATTATCAGCCTCATGTCCCACAATGAAGGAGGAAGACTCTGGCCTAGAAGGACACATTAGAAGACAATCTGTAGAAAAGAATAAACAGACTTAGTTTCTAAATTAGAAGTAGTGAATTCTTCACTACTTAGAAGGGCTGGAAGCACACTGGGGGAATCAGTTTAGGCACATGGAAGCATTTCCCATCAGTGAGGGGCAGACAAAGCATTTCCCATTAGTAAGGGGAAAATCAAAGCATTTTCCATTAGTAAAGGGTGTTAAATACTGGATTACTGAAGAAGAAAAAGGCTGCATACCTCCTTCTCGTAGATCTTTAAAAATAGAAGAGATGTTCATCTGTCTGGGTGTTTTGGGTGTGGCCCTGCCTCCAGGCAGGGGAGAGCCTGGATGAACTCTGAAAGTCCCTTCCAAGCCTATCATTCTGTGATTATGCAAGCTTGGTTTTATGGTTCCTCACAGAAAATGGAGGGGCAGCTAGGTGGCGGAGTGGATAGAGCACCGGCCCTGAAGTCAGGGGGACCTGAGTTCAAATCCGGCCTCAGACCAAACACTCGACGTGTATTAGCTGTATGACCTTGGGCAAGTCACTTAACCCCAATTGCCTCACTAAAAAAAAAAAAAAGAAGAGAGCCTACCCTGTCCCCCACCCCCTCACCTTCCAAAAAGAGATTTAACAAACTTGCCTGGAACATGCACCAATGTTTACCATGCCATGAAAGGTTACCTCAGGAAATACAGATCTTTCAGGGTGGTTTGACAAGCCCATCTGTGGGAATCAGGCACCCTTGTGCTTACTCTGCTTCAATCCTGATTTGGGATTGGACATTCTTTGTCTCAATTAAATAGAAAAGCCAGGACAGCTGGTGCATTTTTAGGCATTGTGGGCACTTCTGGTTTTCCCTCCAACGCACATTCTTTCTTCAAAAATATCTGCTGGCCGCTCCTCCCCACTCCCACTTCTCACAGACTCCTACATCATCATCACCTCTCTCTGTAACTGTTGATTGAACATCCTTTCTAGGTTCCAGGGTCTCAGAGGATGTTTAGTGGCTTTTTTTTTTTGTTCTCCCAATAGTCTTTCACCCAGGTGCATGGTAATGGTTCTGCCCTACAGGAAAGAAGGTCTTTGTCAGTCAAGGAAAGCAGGAGGGCAAATGGGCTTGGGCTTTCAAAATCCTCTAGCTCTTCCCAGTTTCACCCACCTCCTGCATAAAAATGGCTAGCATTTACATAGAGCTCTCAGGTTTGTGAAACATTCCATTTGATCCTCAAAACCACCCTTGGAGGCAGTTACTATTATTATCACCCTCATTTTACAGATGAAGAAACTGAGGCAGGCAGAGGTTAAATAACTTGCCTGGATCACACTGCTTAGTAAGTGTTCAGGTGGGATTTGAATTCAGGCCTTTAAACTCCAGGTTGTGTTCTATCCACCGTGCTACCTAGTTGTGTCCATTACCTCCAGCGTTCCTTCCCACTGGATAGGTGCTTCAGTTTCCTAAATCCCATTGCAAAGAAGACACCCAGTGCATGCTACATGCAGGACAGGAGGCCAGTTTGCTACATGACAATAGTTTTGTGTTTTTTTGCTGAAGTCTGTGCTTTGTAGTAGGTTTTGCAGGTCTTCCAGTGCTGGTTTCTTTGGATCTCATTATAAAATTATTTGAGACACTTGGATCTTTTTTTTTTTAATCAGTTAAGTTCTGATCATTTTTCACTCCCACAGAAACCACTTCACACCCAGCAGATAGCACAATCCATCCACGAAGAGCCTTCTGCTGTTAAAGAAATTGTCTAGTCTAACTCCCTTCCACTTTACAGAAGAGAAAAAAGGAGGTATAGAGTGTGAGATTAGAAAAGTAGGAAGGGGCCAGGTTGTAAAGAGTTTTTAAATGCCAAACAGATAGATCATTCCAGAGGGAATATAGAGCTATTGGAATCTGATTGCAGTTCCAAGATTGGAGAGTGTAGTCAGTGCAAGGATAATGGCCTGGGAAAGAAGAGAGGGGAAGGTAGAATAGAGGTAACAACATGGACAAAAAACAGGGTTAAGGGCTGTAAGGCATATGAAAAGATGATAAAAGATTATGAGCTAACAAGAGAATTTTAGAATTCATGAACATGCAAGTGAAACACTTGTGGAACATAACATCATGAATATGACATGTAGCCATATGTAGCTGAGGTAGCGTGGAAGGGTAGGTTATAGAAACTGAGCAGACTGAGGAACCAGGAAGTTAGGGTATTTGAGGGGGTCATTAATATGTATGTTGAAGTCTCCTATTAGGGCAGAAATTGGGGAGAAAAAAGATTGTGAGCTAGGTATTGAACTCACTGAGGAAAAAGGAAAATGAGGAGAGGTCAATAGATAATAGCTCCCAGGATCTAGATTAGTAACAAATCTGAATAATTTAAATTTGAAAGGAAGAGAAGCTGCTGCATGATGGTGGGAGAGGGAGAGTCTGGAAATGACAATAGGGAGCAAGGAGTATTCCAAGTCATTCTCATTATGACCAGTGTGATCATTGTGTGGAGGGTATGAGTGAAAGAGTAAATTGTTCCTATTTTTTGGCATCTTTGTCAATACAGCTGGTATTAGGTGAAACCTCAGTATTGTTTTAATTCTCATTTCTCATACTATTCATTCCAATCTATGTTGGAGAGGCTGTGAGGAGACAGACATGCTGATGCCCTGCCAGTGGAGCTGTGAAGTGTTCCATACAAATCTGGAATTATACAAAAAAAAAAAAACCTACTAAACCCACTACATTCTTTGACTCAGAAACTCTACCACTGGACTTAAAACCCAAGGCACTATGCTACATCACCAAAAGTTGAGATTGATTATAGATTAATGGACAGAAGTGCTTGTTACTGATACAGTAGTCATTCCTGAATTAGGTGTGTGTGTACCGACTATTGACTCGTTAGAAGATTAAGACTAACATGATTAAGAAGATAGGAGGAGGAGGAGGAAGAAGAGGAGAAAAAAGGGAAAAGGAAGATGGGGAGAAGTAAGCAGAGGTAAACAAGGAGGAGGAAGAGGACATGTGACTTATAATTAAAACAACTTGGGCCTGAACTGATGTAGATCAATAGCCATAAAGGGAGACCAAAATAGCCTAAAAACCTTCTTCGTTAGCAAACATTTGATCTACTTGCCAAGAGGAGAGTAGCCAGAGGATAAAACTGATTTAGATTATAAACTTGTTTGTAAAACTGTACAGAGAATGATGGTGGAAGATGAGGAGTAATACTGCCTCATAAAATAGCAAGAGCAGTGGAGGGAAAACCCAGTTTGACATGGCAAAATAGTGGGGTGGTTTTTTTTTTTTTCCCACGAACTCATGCTATCAAAAAGCCTCCAAAAAAGAAAAGGAAGGAAGGAGGGGAGAAAGAAAAAATGTCTGAGGCTGGGTTTGAACTACTCCAGGCCCAGTGCTGTATTCATACCCACCTGGCTGCTCACTTGGACTTCATTACTGTCTCCAGAAACTCACCTTCCTGCAAGAGTACATCAACTCTGAAACTCACATCTTCTCAGTAGCCCCCATCCTTTGGGCCTCTCCCTCTTTCTAATTTGAGAGGGTGGAGGGTGGACATTGGAAAGCTTGTCCCACATCTTCTATTTAAGGATGGGGCTCAGGGCAGCCACCTCATCATTTCCCACCTGGCTGCAGGACTTAGTTGTGCCCCTCCCCAGGCCAGTACCCTCCCTCTTCTTTCTTACCCCATTTCTGCTTCTTTTTATGTGCTGTGTTCCTCCATTATATTGTACCTCGAGGGCAGGGACTGTTTTTTGCTATTTTTGTGTCTCCAGAGCTTAGCACACTGCCTGGCACATAATATAAATAAAGAAGATAAAAATAAAAATAAAAAATTGAAGAAAAACAATTGCATAAGTAGAGTTCGGGAGTGGTATGGCTAGACAACAGTTAACAGGCACTTAATATAAATAATCAATGCTTATTGACTGTCCACTGTGCCACCTATCTGCCTACTACCAATTATGTCTGATTAACCTTATTTCCTTTCGTGAAAGGGATACCAGAATGGGAGAGCAAGAGAATGTGATAGGTATAGTATACCTGAATTTCAGCAAAGCCCTTGACAGAGTCTCTTATGCTAGTCTTATGAACAAGATGGAGAACAAGGTTGGGCCATGGTATAGCTAGGTGGATTCAGAAGTAGCTGAATAACCAAACCCAAAGAGGTGTCAGTGTCAGCTTAGACCACGATCTCTAGTGTAGTGCTTCAGAGGATCTTTTCTTTGTTTTGTGCTCTTCAATATATTTTTTCAGTGACTTGGATGTGGGTATAGTTAGCATCTTTATCAAAACTGAAGGTTATATAAGCTGGGATGAGGAGGCAATACATTGGTTGGTAGAATCAGGATCAAAAGACAATGAAAGGTTCATTTAAGAGCATGAAATTTACTAGGGATAAATAGAAAGTTCACTTAGATTGAAGAAAAACAATTGCATAAGTAGAGTATGGGAGTGGTATGGCTAGACAACAGTTAACAGGAAACACTTAGGGGTTTCAGTGGACTACATGCTCAACATAAATAAAAAGTGTGAGATGGCAGCCAAAATATTAAGAGACTCTTAGACTGCATTAATAGAGTTACAATATCCAGAACTAAGAATGAGGGATGTGCTCTGGTCAATTAATTAACAGACATTTATTAAGTGCTTAATATGAGCTGGATATGCTTGCTAGGCCCTGGGAGTATAAAGACTAAGAGTAAAACAATTTTATACTTTCAAGGACCCCATAACTGGATTAGTGTCCAGTTCTGAGGACCACATTTTAGAAAGGACACAACTAACTGAACTTAACCAGAATGATGACTACAAAAGGTGAGAGGACTGGAGACCATGTAGGCCAAGGCTTGGTTGAAGGAACGGGTAATATTTCAGGAAAAGATTTAAAATGGGGTATGATTGCTGTCCTCAAATATGTAAGGAATTATCAAAGGTGGAAGAGGGATTAGGCTTGTTTTGCTTACCTTTTACAGCTTTAATATTCTGTGGTTCCAAGAATGTGAAGGGTTAGCCCATGGAAGAGGGATTACATTTACTCTGTTTAGTCCCAAAAAGAGAATGGGGAGCAAGGAATGGAAGTTGTATGAATGTAGATTTTGGCTTAATTTAAGGGAAAACTCCCCAAAGATATGGTCCAAGTACAGAATGTGCTGCCTTAGGATGTACTGGGTTACCTTCACTGGATATCTTGAGGCCTCTTGTCAGAAATAGAGCGGAAAGCTTTCTTAATCATATATAGATTGGACTAGATGACCTTTGAGATGCTTGCTCACTCTAAGACTGATATTGTGAAAGGATATAAAAGGTTATCTTGTCAGTCTCACTTCCTATTTAATTAAGACAATATAACATCTGTGGTGTCTTTACCTATGGGCATCCACACTCTGTCTGCACATTTTTGGTGACCTTATTCAGTGGCAGCTGGTAGCATAGTAGGTAGAGCCCTGGACCTGGAACCAAAAGGACCTGAGTTCAAATATGGTCTCAGATACATATTAGCTGTGTGACCCAGGACAAGTCACCACTTCTGTATAAAATGGAGATAACAATAGTAGCTACCTCCCAGGGTTGTTGTGAGGCTAAAGACATAATATACACATGTCACTTTGCAAATCTTAGAGCACTATATAAATGCTATTTATTATTATTAAACTTCCTTCAAGTCTTTCCATTGAATTCTATGCAAAAATGTTTCTGTGGGCTTCTGAGTTGTAAAGAATGTACTTTAATGTTGTACTTTAGTATAAACTACTTTACAACTTTAAAACAATAAACTGAATTCATATTCTACACTCTGTTCTTTGAACATATGCTCATTTTCAGAGCCTTCTCAAAGCCAAGAGGAACAATAAGTAAAAGATAATTATTAATATAAACTCAACAGGAAATTATGTATTAAAGTTACCATCCTGCCTTGGTTCATTCTTTGATGTGTCTGAAAATACAAATCTTAAGTTACCATACCCAACTTAAAAAAAAAAAAAGCATTCCATTTGATTTGAAAACCACAACTCATTTTCTTTGTTGCCATGTGATTAATGAACTTTCAAGAGTGCATTTTAGATGTATGGTACAATGGATTAGCCAACTTTTATGAAAATTGCATGTGTAATCCTTCTAGAGAGTACCAAAATTGTGTCTAAGGCACTATTTAAAAAGTTTTGTTCTTAATTAAGCTCACCAATTTAAACAATTAAAGATCAATGGGACAGCACTATTGTATTAAAGACATATGCCTAAGGAAATGCCCACATCTCAAATTTAACAGCTGCATGTTTAAAGATTGTTTGTATTTACTCTTGCTATGTAGTAAGTGGCTTCAAACAGACTAAGATTTATGTATGTCTGTGAAATTTGCCAATCAAGATGAAAGTCAGTGTCATTATTCATTGTAGGACAAATTGTTTATTCCAAGTTCTAACAAGGGTTTACATAAGTTGTTATGCAATATAAATGAACACTGAAAATAAGAAACAAGTTTTCATAGCATGCCATTTTCAATGTTGTTATTAAAACATGTGATTTTGTATGAAAAGAAATGGGGTATTTCCACATCATTCAAGAGTCCATAAAGTATGTTTCAAAGTTCATATCCAAGTCTGAAACAAGAGCACCAACAAAATCTTCAACGGAGAGACACTTTTGAAGCATATCTGAAAGAATGAAAGGGAAAATGGTCACTAGGTAATCAATATTTTATATATTTATGTAAAAATACCATGAAATTTTTAGGAACTAAATCATTATATTAACAACAATTATATCAGATCAGATGAAACTTAGAGATTGTCCAGCCTTTTGAAAGGAGAAGTGGAAAGGGAAGAAAATCAGTATTAATATAGTGCCTACTATGTGTCAGGCACTGTGCTCAGCACTTTTTTACAAATATTATCTCATTTGATCCTCACAAGAACATTGCAAGGTAGGTGCTATATGATTGTCATTTTACATTTTGAGGAAAATGAGGCAAACAGAGGTGAAATGACTTGCCCAGGGTCATATAGGTAGTAAGTAACTGAAGCCATGTTTGAACTCAGGTCTTCATGATTCCAGGCTCAGCCCTCTATCTACTGTACCACCATCTTCCTTTAATACAACAAGGTTATGACCTACTTTTTCTTATATTTTTGGTTTCCACTTTGACATTTGGATTGGCATTTCTGGCAAGAATACTCAAAGCTCAAACTTGGTACTCTATTGATATGACTATTATGTTTGGAAATACTGTAATCTGCTGATATTATGTCAGAATCAATAGTTTCTTTCTTCTAGGCTGCAACTCAACAATAATTCAGTTTAACGAGTCCATAATTATCTTTGGTTAGGATCTTGCTATGTGATAGGAAAGATACAAAATTCATGTAAGCAACACATTCCCTGCTCTCATGGAACTTAGAATACAGGGAGGAAACACACATAGATAACTTCTACATATAGTAATACCTAGAAAGGGAAGGGAATGGAGCATTTATATAGTACCTACTATGTGCCAGGCAGTGTGCTAAACTCTTTATAAATATCTTATTTGATACCCAAGACAAGTACATTAGAGAAATTAAAAAAAACAAAGTGATATGTGAGGTGTGAGTGGGGAAAAGTTTTTACTGACAGAGGGGGAATGGAGGGATGAGTGGAGAGAAGCTTCACAAAAGATGAGACTATTGTTTTCTCTCCACTCATCCTTTAGAGAATGATTCAAGAAACCAACCCTGTCGCCGCACCCAAATTCCAGAGAGCCAAGAATACTTCAGGGTTTGAACAAGATTCTTACCAGCATTAAACTTCAAGGGTAGATTGTATAAGAGAGTATCCAACACTATTACAGAGAAAAAAAGGCCACCTCTCACTCTTCTACTATGTACTCAAAATTTTATAAGAATTATAAATAAATAGGAAAAAATATTTTACTGAAAACTATCACTTAGTTTTTGCTAAAAGACTTCAAAAATGGGGAGACCCTACTACCTCCTGGGGCAGACCAACCCATTTGGATTTTAAAGCTATCCAAACATCTTACTCTTGATCTAAGCTCTATCTTGACTGGAAAACTCATTTCAGACACTAACATTTAGAACTGCATTTCCCTGCAGGACAAATAATTTCTAAAGAAGCAAATTTTCTAGCCCAGCCATGCTAGACCAGCTGTCATTGATGACTTAATGCTTTCTCATTAAAATAGATAAATGTATAAATAATAAACTAACACATACCCTTTGGATACATAACCAGGTGAACCTGGTCTCATTACAAGTCAGAAAGACTTTAAGAAAAAAAAAAAAGGACTGGAATTTGGTGCTTCAGTTAGTAGTAGATAGCACATTGTACTTTTTACAGAGAAAACATGTTTTCTGTATAAAACACAATGGTGGTATGAGGGCATAAGTTATTTTTAGCTGTTGCACTATAACAACACATAACAACTTGTTAGCCTGTTTTTCTTCCTTTTAATATCTGAAATATTTTTATGGTGAAATGACTAGTTACAGGAATTGTTCTAAGTTAAATCTAGTTTATTCGGCGCTAACCCTTACTGTAAGTATAACCTAGTGTTTCTTTGAAGTGGCTCCTTTTCAACTCACCAAACTGCCAGTATAAATATGACCTTACCCTACCCTCTTCCACAGACACACCTAAAGCACCTCCTTCTCCAGTTATACATGTCTTCAAACCATTCCTTTTTCTCAGGGAATGATAATAATAGTAGGCACAATGAAAGAAAAATACTTTTGTTGTCTCCCTTTAATAAAGTCTGGCTAAAGCCAACTGGCTCAGCTCAGTTAGAGGTGATTCTGCAGGGAATGTAATGGTTAAAGATGATGGTTCAAAAAAAAAAAAAACACAAAAAAACCTCAGCAAGAAAAGGCATCAAAACTTGAGGCAAATGGGAGAATGTCCTTGCTCTGTTCTCACAGTATTCTAACTTTAATTAGATTTAAATGTGTTCTGCAAGTATCAACATGAGATTTGCGAATTAAAGACAGTTCATGAATTAAAAGAAAAACCCAATGCTTACAGACTATTCAAAATATGAAAAACAAAGCTGGTTTTTATGTGGGAGCATGGTCAAAAGGAGACTATAGGCCCTGATTTTTAATTGTTGACAATGTTCTTTTTGGCTTTGGAGCTTTATTAAATATGGGCTTAAGACTCTCTGTTCTGGAAGAAAAACTCAGAAATCATGCAGATGTTGGATTCCACAGTGAATGGAGCTAAAAAAAACAGATTCAACTGTGGAAATCATTAAAAATAGGAAGAAGAAACTCTCTACCCTTAGTCCAGAGACCTGAAGAAAACTACTTTGCAAACATGCAAAAACTATTAATAGCAAGTACACAGAAAGGCAAAACTGTACTATTCTTATCTTGAAATACTAACTCAAAAGAAGGAAATACCATAACAAATGAGGATGGATATTTATTTACCTAATACCGGGAAGTGAACGGTATACACAGCAAGGGAGTAGAAAGACTGAGGATTTCCTCCATTTCCCTCCTCATTTTACCTGAGTAGTAAGTGGACTAATCAAAAATTTCTGGAAATTAATACATTTTGTAATCCCCCCTCTTTGTTCAAATTATGTAATTTTCATAACTCTGAGGTGCCAGGGCAAGTGTTCGAGGGGACACCAAAACAAATGATGATATTCAAAGAATTTTAAGCTTTTCTTTAGGTTTTCCAAACTGTACCACATAGCATCTCTTTCTTTGTAATGTCTGTCAACTTAAAACAGATTACGTTACAGAAAAGTGAGTATGAGAACTTGACCCCCTGGAAGACAGTTCACTTTTCAGGTTTTTTTTTTATTAGGGAATCGACTGATCCTCAATATGTCATAAATGTAGAAGTAGGAAAAGTAAGTCAAGCTGGTTTCCAATGCCACATGCACTTTCTCATTCCCTTCTTAAACTTCTCTTTATGTGTGTCATAAAGACTCTGCTTAAATTGCCATCATTCATGCCAGTATACCTTCCCAATTTTTAATTTCAGGTACTGCCCAATTAAATCAATGTTACAGAGTTCATTCTACAAGTAGTCAAGAAAGTAATATTTACAGGCCATGAAGGAGGGAGACAAAGGGAAAGCCTTTGCTGAAAATGATACCAGCTAGTATTAACAAGAACTATGTGGAATAGGACAACATTCAGACAGGTACTTTTAGAAAAACGTGAGTTGAGGGTGTTGTGGATTAAACAGTACAGAGCCAGGCAGACGGTGGGAGCTCAACAAAGCTGTTGCTACAGGGTTCTTGCTATGACTTCAACTTGAACGTTGGCAGCTAATAGATTTGTACTTAAGATGTTTTCTGAGTGCCCTCCAGGTATCTGTGCTAATGCTTCACTTACAGAAGTCCTTACATGTTCAAGGGTCTTCTAACTATGCATACTGCAATGCTATCACTAGGAAAATATTCTCTCCAACCCAGGAATGAGGTTCAATACAGGTAACAAAGTGATAATACTTCAAATTTCTCATGGCTTTTAATTTTACCTTCTCCAATTCTGCAATATATAATCTCACAAGGCTCACATTTAGATGGCAACACATGTATAAATATGAATTTATTTAAGCCTTTGACTATGGGTTTGGATATACAATTGAGGCACAGTGTTTAGCAGTTGTCACATGTATGGCTCTGAATCAATCTCTAGAGCCTTAGGTACGTCAGACATTCCTTGTTTGGATCCTGATAACGTCTATGACTTATCCCCAAGTTTTACCAGTTCTTGCGGTGAGAGGGCTTTCTGTATCATGAACATTAAAAAAATTAGGAAAAGAATATTTCATCCACAGATTTGCCATTTAGCTAAAAGGAAACAAATGAAGGAAATAAGAGTTTTAGGTCTTCTCCAGAAGAAGGGGAATTTTTTTAATACCTTAACTAACACCACTTCAAGCCCTAAATTAAACAGTGAACTCTGCCTGGATAACAAAATGGAAGTGGTTCAATCAGATCAATGACCTCTGCTCAGGTAAACATTGGTATAATACCAGTGACTATAATGAAAGCAGAGACAATTTAAATAAGCAAGGATTAATAAGCAGCTTGCTAGGTACTGCATGAGGTGCTAGGGATGTAAAAGGTAAAACAAAACAAACAAAAAACCAAACATACAACCATTCCTTCCCTTAAAGAGCTTATAAGAAGAGAAGACTGACTTTAAAGGATGCTATAGTAAGAAATCTGGAAAGAAGAGACTGGATCAAGCCCAAATCCTAGTTCCAATATGTGACTAGTTGTTTAACAGCAGCAAATCACTTCTGGGCTTCAATTTCCTCATCTGCAAAATAAGAAGAGTAGCACTAGTACTAATCCTGACAGCTTGCTATGAGGAAAACACTATATAGGATGTCCCAAAAGTTTTAATGCAGTTTTAAGCTATTAAAGCTTCATATTAAAAATGTTAAATTGTATTAAAGATTTTATATTAAAGCTGGTGAAACCCAGGATTAAAACAAGGTCTAAACTACCTAAGGCTCTAGAGATTGAGTTGTCCATACTCCAACTGCCTCAGTTGTACATCTAAACTTATACCAAAGTGTCAAATAAATTCATTATTAAATTTGTTAAATAAATTCATTAATAAAGCTTTAGTAGCGTAAAACTATGCTAAGACTTTTGGGACATCTCATATAAAGGTGAGCCTTATATATAGTTGGTGTTAAATAAGTGTCTGTTAAGCTGAATTGAAATTATAAATTGAAATTACCAGGAACATTTCCATGGTTTTATTCACTTATTTACTCACTCAATTTGCCTATTATGTGCCAGTGCCATGGGCAATATCATCACTACCAAAGTCAGTTTATTAACTATTTGTACACAGAATGATATTAAGAGTTATGTTAAGATGACACCCTAAGATGACTAGGAAATGAAATGTAGCTTTCTCTATGTGTTGGTAGATAACATCTGTATCATATCAGTAATGGTAGAAAAAAATAGGCAATATTTAGCTTAAAGAAAAGAAGTCAATGGGAGATGATGGCTATATTCAAATATTCCAAGAGCTGTCAAGGAGAAGAATTAGATTTATTCTTTTTGACGCCAAAGGCAGATGGAGTCATTCTTTAGTTAACTATAAGGAGGAATCTTTCAATAATTACAATCATCCCACAATGGAATGGACTATCTGTTAAGCAGTACGTTCCCTATTGCTTAAAAGTGTTCAAAGATGAGACGACAACTTTTTGGGAGGATTTGAGGAGGGGGCAAGGGAAAGAGGAGGGTCTGAGATAACCACTTATTAAGGGATAGTAAAAAGAGGTTTGATTAGATGACCTTTAAGGTCTCTTCCAATTCCAAGATTCTACAATAACTATGTAAAGTAAGCCCAAGTTGAAATGCTAAACAAGGCAGATTTATATTGCTGTTTTATTCCATGAAACAGAAATTTGACACTACAAACAAAACAGGAAGCATCACCTTACCCTTATCTAAAACAATGGTATTTCTGGTAGCTGTATCTATATGATGTGAAGTTATGGTTGTCACAACTCAAGTGACTTAACGGAACTGGGAAAATGCCAGAACTAAAATGTATGATCAAAAGGCTAGAATGGCTTCAGGATGAAAACAGGCCAAAATAATTAGGCCTCTTCAGTTTGGAAAAAAAATGACAGCTGACAAATAATATGATCTAAATTGATAAAAATCATAAAGGATGAAGACTACTCAAATAGAGATCTGTTCACCAAGCTCTAAGATACTAGAAAAAGGGGCAACTTTGGAAGCTTAAAGGAGGTAGTTTCAGTATAAAGAGAAGAATGCAGATTTTGATTGGAACTATTTTGGAAGTACTAATTAATTCTATTTAAAAGATTTAAAAGAAAAAAACCTTAATAAAGCCTCTTTCTCATCATCATCCTTATTGTCTTTGAACTTCAGACTTAGAATAGAGTTTAACTAAGTGAATTAGCCCAGTTACCACCCAGAGGGGAGGATCTCCAGCACAGGGACTGCAATTGCTGAGCAATTTCTCTAAAAGACAGGCTAGAAAGGTAAATAATAAAACCTTACACATATATAATTCAATTCCACAAGCATTTATTAAAAGCCTATCATGTCCTAGGTACCATGTAAGGGACTGGGAAGACAAAAACAAAACAAACCTTCTCACCCCCTAAACAGTCTTTGCCCTCAAGGAGATTTACTGCATTCTACTTCAAGGGAAACAAGGTATACACAGGAATATATACAAACTATTAGATGAGACTTATGGTTTTACTGGTATAGGGAACTTAGGATAGGAAACTCCTTCTACCAATGTAGACTGTAACTTCCAGTCTTAATGGGCTGCCTAAAAGGTTAAATGATGTGTCCAGAGTCACAAAGTCAGTAAGCGTCAAGAGGAAGGACGTGAACTTGGATCTTTCTGACTCTGAGGAAGGCTGTCTATTTACTATACCATTCTGCCTCTTCATACAAAGTACATTTTTCTTGTTCAGTCATTTCAGTTGTGTCCAACTCTTCGTGATCCCATTTTGGGTTTTCTTGGCAAAGATTCTGAAATTGTTTGCCATTTCCTTCTCCAGCTCATTTTACAGATGAAGAAACTGATATCAACATGGTTAAGTGACTTGCCCAGGGTCACACAGCTATTAAATGTATGAGGCGGGATCTGAATTCAGTTCTTCTTGACTCCAGGCCCCACAACATACATAGATGTGAAAAAAAAATCTTTTTTTTTTGATAGGTGAGCACAATAAACAAGAGACTCCAGAAAGATCTCTTGTCAATGTCTGAGCTTTAAAGAGAGCCAGGAATGCCAAGACATCCATGAAGTGAGGAGGGAGAACATTCTGTGCCTGTGGCAAGACCCCAGGGCCAGGAGAAAAGTAAGCTAAGGCACTCAGGTGGGGTTGGTGGGAGTCAGAGCAGAAGCTGTTGCAGCAGCAGCAATACCATCTACGACAAACTGTAGCTGCACCTGGGACGGAGGAGCATGAACCTCTATGGAACCTACCTGGTTCCACTTCTTGCTATTCTATCTTCTGGCTCTTTGCTTGTCTCAGGAATGCACCTCCCTAATTTCTAGCTCAAGCTCCTGACCTACTCCTCGTGAGCAATGGGGGAGCAAAGATTTTGGAAAACTAAAGGCTCAAAATGTGCTAATCTACTGTAGTATGATCACATATCACAACTTATGTGTGTGTCTTATAAATGATTTACAAAACAGAAAGTGTTTTCATTTCATCCACACAGCAGCCCAATGAGGAAGGCAAGGCAAGTATTATCATCTTCCCTTTACATATGGGCAAATAGGTTCAGAGGTGAAGTAACTTGATGTCCTGATCTTTCTTTAACACAGATGAATGAAAAAAAAAAACCATTTATTAATCACTTACTACGTGCAAATTACTGTGCTAAGCACTGGGATACAAACAGATAAATAAGAAAGCCCCCCTTCTCAGACAATGAAGCGCTGTTTGCACCTGAAAAAACCTACATTCTGCCTCGATTCACTTTGGGTTATGGAATTTCCTCCATAATAGCCACCAATAAGAACAACAAAGTCATCAAAATCTTTAAAGGGCATTTTATAAGTTAAAGTAGTTATATATGCCAAGCTGAGATCAGACTGATTTCAAATTGAATCTACAAAGACAAACCTGGCAGGAGGTAATACTCTTAAGTGAATTTTATGAGATCAGTATTCTCATTCCAGATCTGTGTCACTCCCAAGCCTAAGGCAATTATATGGCTCATCTCTTCTTTGAAGTTTTTTTCCTTAGTTAGAACGCTGGGTTACCCATACTTTTATTAAAAGTAGTTACCAACTATCTTCAATCACGTGTAATAATTGGGAAAATCAGATTATCTGTCTGAAAATGACATTCCTTCCCATGCGGGTACCTTTGTTATCACATCCTCTCTAGACTGGGTTAAGTTACTATCGTCCTTAAGTAAGTTCATCTACTCCTGGCTGCGGATTAGGATTTCCTAAATAAAAGTCAAATGGAAGATCTGGACCTCGTGGCATGAATGTTGATCGTGTGTGTGTGTCTGTATGTGTACATACACATACACATGCTCTCTGTTTATATATTAGTTTATTTTAATTTCATTGTGGGATTGAGTAATTTCCATTTAAAATTACATTCTGGATTACAAAACATTTTTTCTTTTGAAGCTCAATGTCTTTCTTAAATAAACATGCATACACACCCACACACTAAACACATACACACCCTCTCAAAAAAAAAATCAGTATATTTGTGGAAGGAAGGTCTTAGCTTTGAGAACACAGGTGCTCTCTCCCATTTCATTCTTTTAAATAGCTCTGAGCTATTTCAAGGTCTAAATTAGGTAAATAACTAAACAAACTAGAGATTTCATTTATTTGGCTATTATTCATGTGGCCATTACTTGTAGTATTGAAACTGTGTTGTAATGCTGAAGCTACTCCAAACACAGAACTCAGTGTCATAACTCTACCATGTATATAGTAGAAAAATGCTTCTCCATCCAACAAAGAGGATGCTCTGGTATTAAAACTTGCTATGATGCTCTATTTAAGAACTACTACCTTTCAGATTTGCCAGCAAGAAATCATGTAACCTAATCTAATTCATCTGAATCTAAAAAGTATTTATAAAGTACCTAATCTGTGTAAGGTGTTGTGCTAGATGCAGTAGATACAAAGACAAATTAAAAAACAGTTCCTTGTCCTTAAGAAGTTGACATTCTTCTGGGGGGGGGGGGGGAGGGAAGAGGTGGTGAAATATCATGCAAACATTTAAGAATAAACATATTAATTTGGAGAGGATAATAACAACTGGGGGGAAATTGGGTATACTTTTCCTCAGGAAGTGGAACCTGGGATGAACTTTGAAGTTGAAGATTCTAAGATGCACAGGTGAGGGGGAAGTACATTTCCTGCATGGAGAACAGATTCCACAAAGGCACCAAAACAACAAGTAGGCCAGTTTGGCTGGAGTGGAGAGTGTGTGAACAAAGCAGTGATATACAATAAGCATGGAAAGTTAGGCTGGAGCCAGATTATTTGAAGGGCTTTAAAAGATGTTATCTTGGTATGACTAAGAGCAAACTTTAAATTCATATTGATGATAAAATAAAAAATCCCCAAGGTTCTTTGATTAAGCTAAGACAGCAGATATGATCTCTAGTAAGTCACTGTCAAAAAGCACATGTTATCTTGGATGGCAGGAAGAAAAGGCATAATTGGGATGGCCAGGTCATGGGAACAACAAGATGAATAACTAGAATTTTCTCCAATCCCCATTAACTTTCAACCCACCAAAAACAGTGGAATTACATGCCAGAGGCAGAGCAATTACAGTTATATCCAACAGGACAACAAAGTGAGAAGTCCAAATGGGTAACAGCTTTATGAATTAGCAGTGGAAAACATCAAACTTCAAGGCTCTAAATCAGTACACTACCCCTGCGAGTTTCTATACTCTAGCAGGACAGGCTTGTGCTTTGGAGACTACTTGGAGACTTCCCTGCTACTACAGTCTCTCTTGGCATACTCCCCTCTCTTGTCCTTCTTCATCATCCTATTACAACACGCAGTGAACACTGACTGCGTCCTGCCACCTGAAGGAATTGGGTAGGGGGAGCTTCTTTTCTGTCTGGGGCAACATCTAGCTTGGGAACTCCTAAGGTTACAGAAGCCCTGCCTGGAATACAAACTTTATTCTCCTCCCAACACTGCAAAAAGCTGAGGATGCTAACTCAGGATAGCCAGAGGACTAAAGAATGGTGCGAACTTGGGCAGGACTGGGTCTGAAAGGATTCTAGTTCCCTTTACTTGAAGCCTGGTGTAACCACATGTGTGGACCAGTCTTATCTCTTCAGAATCTAGTTGGGGCCAGAGTCAAGGTTGGCAAAAATTCCCCAGTAGAGACAAAGGCTGAGATAGCAACGAGGTCCAGCCTTGGGGATAAATCCCATTATCAAAGGGGAAGATTAAGAAAGTAGAAGACAGGGTAATATAAGGACGAAAACTCAATTAAAAAACCCAGAGTACAAGCACCTAAATCAAGAGAGAAGATACTAGGATTAGAAGGGAAGATGAATACCAAAATATCCAAAAGATTACAAACTTCTCAAAATAAATATTTCAAACAATAGAAATTGAATCAGCACCTGCCTGATGGAACATAAAAAACACAGTGGGTTCCCAAAAGGGCATGGGACCATCACAGGATGGATCAAGGAAAAAACCATACTACTGAAAGACATCAGAATAAATGGGCAGAATGGCTTGCACGGTGGAAACCATTTCCAGAATAAGAAAACTTGAAATCTATAAGTTGTCTTCAAAGAAGCAAGTGAGAGAATTGCACTTGAGAAAACAAATATGTCAAAGTAAAAAGCAGTGTGAAAGATGTAAAATGTAAAAATAATGTTAAAAGAACATGCAATTTCTATACAAGCAAAATACCTTGGTCTGGAAGAGAAGATGTGCAGAGAAAACCTAAGGATCAGAGGCCTCCCAGAATTACAATGATAATTTAAAAAACCTAAGCACAATAATTTAAGAAATAATACAAGAAAATAGACAAGAACTTCTAAATACAGAAAAGAAAGCATCAATTGAAAGACTCCAGATTGCCTCCACAGCAAAAGCCCTATACTATCCTAAAACCTTCCTTTACAAAGGGTTCACATCTTTCTTGGTAACTCCATTTTCCACCAGCTTCTCTGTTTGGCTTCAATTCCACTGAATAACACGCCCTCCTTATTCCTGCAACCCCTACCCACCTATGATAAACTGATCACCATGAAGAATGACTCAGGTTTTGATACTCTGCACTTTCTCAAATCACTCTCAGTTGCCTCTCCCCTCTGACTAGACATGACTCCTGACCTACTCTTCCCTACTTCTCTTTTCAGCTTCATTTTATGTGTTGTTTCCCCCCCGATTAGATTGAAAGCTTCTTGAGGGCAAGGACTATCTCTTTTTTTCTTAATTTGAATCCTCAGAGCTTAGCACAATGCCTGGAACACAGCAGACACTTAAAAAATATTTACTGAATTGAACTGAATTGCTTCAAATCCATACATATATATATAGATATAGATATAGATATATATGTGTGTGTGTGTGTAGTGGTTAAATTTAACAATTCCAATGACAAACAACAAATTTTACAAGCAATAACCCATCAGAAGTGAACATAGTAATATATTTTGACAAGCAAAATAGCTCAAGATGCAACCTAAAAAGACATACTCACTCTGCAAACCTGACCGTAATCATCAATGAAAAAAGACTGTCATTCAATAAAAGAGAAACCTTTGAAGATTTATGGCAAAAACAAAAACGAGAAACACAAAGATACAAGCAGATTACTGACATGCAAACACTTCAAACAACAATAACACAAGATGTAAATACAAATATCAATAAAAATAAACAAGGAAATAAATTATCCAATCTCTAGAGACTATTTTAAAAACTAGAAAGAAAAAGACATCAATTGCCTTAGTAAAACACAGAAGGCCCATTAAGAGATTTTTTTTTCTAAAAGCACACAAGGGGATACATTTTTTTAAAAGTTGAATTTAAAGACAGAGAAGTGATAGTGGAGGAGTAGGCTTGAAATACCACAGATCCAGCTCCACAAACATCCCTACAAATGAATCATTGTATTTTACGACATAAATTACAGAATAGGAGGATACCTAAAAGGAGAAAGGGAATGTGGAATACAGGTCTGTGGGCAAACTATTCTAGTAGTCTCTCAGCAAGAAGAAGGCTACAGGAGAATGGGTGAAGTGGCAAAAGGAGGGATTGAAACAAGGAGAAAGAAGGGGGTAGTGTCAATCTAATAAGGAGACTGTGTCTGATTGAAGAGAACTCCCATGGGTGAAGAGGTATATTCTGTAATGGGAGATGGGGATCTTATACTGGGTCTATCATGCAGGGAGATAGTACACAAGGAAGAACACTTCCTCAGACTGTTATGCTCCATGGACTGCCTCAGGAGAAGGAAAATTGGAATTTCTGAGGCAACTGGCACCCAGAAGGGTAAGACAGTGTAGACCCAGGGAGGTGATTTCATGGCAAATGGGAAATAAAATAATCACAGGGAGGGTCAGGAGTAGAACTGGATCATACTATTTGAGACATAGAGGAATTTTTATCATGGGGCAGTGCTTCTCTCTTCATTACTTCCCCAATGAATTGATACTAAGAGTGAGGTACAACAGGAAAAAAAAAAAAGGATAAGGGAAAGATCTATAAAGGAAATAAAAATTAGAAGAGGAAATTTAAACTTGGTATTTCAGAAGCTTTTAAATCCACAAGGAACACATAGAAGTACAAAATAAAATAAAACACAACATAAACTATGAATAAAATATAAACCAAATGAATCAAAGGAACAGTTCAGAACAGACAGAAAGGAAAGAGAATTAATGAAAAGAGGAAGATAAATAAATAACTCTTTTTAAAAAGTCAAAGAAAAACTCTAAAAACAAAAGAAGTTGAAGGGAAAAAGAGGAGAGGAGACTGTGAATTAACCACTTAACTGAGAGGGAAAAATAAGGGGGAAATGTGGAAAGAATTAGATAACTTAATAAAATAAAAAAGAAATTTATAATGTAAGTAAAACTCCAAAACTAGGGAAGGAATTGACAAAAGTGAAGGGGGGTTAAAGGTGGGAGAAAAGATCCTGTGAGAAAAGGGTTACCCTAAAGTAAATTAAACAAAAGTAATCATAGGTACAAAATAGTGACTTAAAAGAAGGGGGAAAATCCTAACTAAGGGGAAAACCAAAACAAAATTAGAAACACAAATGGAGGAGAATATAAACCTAACTCTCACAACTTTAAATGTGAATGGATTAAACACTGCAATAAAACTAAAGAAAGTGATAAGAGTGGAAAGAAAAACAAAACTCCACACTGTTGTTTACAAGAAATATATACAAAAAGCAAAAACATGCACAGGATAAAAATTAGACTGGATCAAAATTAATATGTTTGGTGAATTTTTTTGAAAGCTGTCAATTATCCTATTAGATGATGAAGCAAAAACAAAAATTCATAATATAAACAAGAAAATTAAATTATGCTTAAAGCAACTATAGACAACAAAACAATATTAAACTTTTATTCCCCCCATAGCATAGCATATAAATTCACAAAAGAAATAAACTGAATCACAAGAAGGTATATAGCACAAGAAGATATACAAAAATAGAGTAATTGGTACAAAACATATTACTAATATATTCAAATGAATTTGTGCACTTATAAATCTGCATGCTCCTTCCAGCAGTACAGATCACAACCCATCCGTTTGCCCATTCTATGCAACATATGTCCATATTCTCCTATAGGTCAGACACAGGGGGTTGATCTAATGTGCTGGAGGGTTTCTTTTAAAAGATACTTGCGGAGTACTCACACTGTTAACCTGTATCCTTTGCCTAACCATAGGCCTCAGACAAACTGAGGCCTGGGAAAGACCTTAATTTAGAAAGGCCAAGGTCATCCACTGCATCCCAGGCTACCACCAATCAACTTTTGTCTTGCCACTGGACTTTGATGACTCTGGAGAAGAGAGTGAGGCTGACAACTCTGCACAGCTCTGCCTCACTTAAATCAAATTCACTCACTAGTCAAGACATCACCCCCTGATGTTACTGGTACTCTTTGAGAATGAAGGACAAATAACAATGACCAGACTATCTCTCCTCACGCTCCCCTTAGATGTTTCCCTGATGATATCCTTTATTCCATTTCTCCTCTGAAGTTTCTCACTTTTGGAAACGGCAGTATTCTATAAATCAGTTATACAACACTTTGGTAAGTTCTTTTGATGACTCCAGTTTCTTCTAGAAACAAAGGCCATTCCTTTTTTTTTTTTTAACATCAATAATTAACAAAATTATCTCTGCATCAGTTTATCAGATTAGCTAATTATAACTTGAAAATAAGAATGGACCTAGACAGAAGTGATATAGGATAGGTAGATTTTAATGTAGGGTTCAGAGTGAAATGTCTGGAACAGAATATTCTATTAATAGTCTGCCTGGGAGGAGTCCTCAAAAGCTCTATAAAATTATCAGGTACTAGGCTTGGGGGCTGGAGATGAATAATGCAAAAACGAAGGGACAAATTTGGCCCACATTATAATTTTGCTTTGGGCCAACCCTGACAATTGATTTCTGTTAATAAAGAATACTGCTAATAAAAAAAAAGTGACTCTCAATCCACTTGTGGCCATTATTTCTGATGACTCTAATGGAAGCATTTTCCATAACTTTAACAATTATTATTCATTTAATGGAGTGGTTCTTCGGTCTCGTCTGGTATTAAGAGTCTTATTTAAAAATAAAGGACCTACGTAAGAAAAAATGAGCATGAAGTATTCAGACAACGATGGGAAGACTTGTATGAATGTCTTCAAAGTAAAAAAGAATTTGGAGAATAAGATATACAATGACTACAGTAATGTAAATAAAAACAACACCAAGAAGCAGCTGATGCCAGATTAAATGTAATTGATTCTATCTGATCAAACATATTTCCCCTCCTCTCAATAGAAAGGTCAGGGACTATGGGTATACAATGTTGTATATGTCACCAGATCTTGTCATTATCTTGGTTGATTTTGTTAAATTGTTTTTCAAAGTTATGATGAAAGGTCCTTATGGTTCAGGGTGGTATACTGGGAAAAGGCGGTTGAATAAAAAACCCAAAAGGCATCAATAAAAAATAAATGAAATAGAGTCTGGTCTAATATATATCTCCAATTACTTATGGTATTAGTTCATGTACTTGGTGCTTTACAAGTCATAAAACATGCATAAAAACATATACTCACTTCCTGAAAAATTAAGAGTATTACATTGAAAAGCATATGGATTTCTTTAACTTATAAAAAGAACATTAGCGGGGCAGGTAGGTGGTGCAGTAGATAGAGGACTGGACCTGAAGTCAGGAGGACCTAAGTTCAAATCTGGTCTCAGACTAAAAACTTGACACTTACTAGCTGTGTGACCCTGGGCAAGTCACTTAACCATAATTGCCTAAAAAAAAAAACTTAAGAAAAGAACCTCAGCTAAGAAGGGAAATTGTTGATTGGGGGAAAAATCTTTGCATCAAATATCTCTGATAAGGGCTTGATATACAGGATATACTGAAGAGGAACAGGAACATATAAAACTAAGAGACATTCCCCAATGGCTATGTTCAGAGGATATGAAAAACAAATCTTAAAAGAATTACAAACTATTAACAACTATACGAAAGATTGCTCCAAATTACTAGTAATGAAAGCAATGCAAATTAAAACAACTCTGAGGCCTCATCTTTTGGCCAGAAATTAACAAAGATAACAAAAGATAGAAATAGGCAATGCCAGAACAGCTGTGTAAAGAACGGAAGGTACTATGAATTAGTATAATCATTCTGGGAAAAAAAATTTGTAATGATGCTTAAAAAAAATTCACACCCTTTTACTCAGGGATCCTACTGATAGCCATACAACCCTAAAAGTCAAAGAAAGAAAGCTCCCATAGTCAAACATATATACTTACAGTAGATTTTTTTGTGTGTGTGGTAACAAAGAGTTGAAAACAAAGCAGAAGCTCATCAAGTGGAGAATGGCTTACACAAGCTATGGCATATGAATGCATTAGTACTAACTGCATTGTAAAAATTATGAATATGAAAAATTCATAGTAACACGGGAGGACATATATGAACTGATGCAAAGTTAAGTAAATAGAACTAGGAAAACAACATGAACAATGAGTACAGCAGTGTAAGCAGAAAGTACAATAATAAAAAAAGATGCTAAACTATATCAATATGCACTAAGTGATAGCATTAAAATGACTAAGCTTAATACTTATGCACTTAGGTGGCCCAGGAGACAAAGCACTGGCCAGTTACTTAATCTGACTGCCTTCAGTTAGTTTCACCACCTTTTTTTTTTTTTTTTTTTTTTTTGCTTTTCGGTGAGGCAATTGGGGCTAAATGACTTGTCCAGAGTCACACAGCAGGTGTCAAGTATCTGAGGCTGTATTTGAACTCAGGTCCTCCTGACTTCAAGGCCAGAGCTCTATCCACTATGCCACCTAGCTGCCCCAGTTTCACCATCTTTGAAACGAGGATAATAATAGCACCAACTTCCCAAGAGTTGTTTTGAGGATAAAATGAACTAATACTTACAAAGCACTGTGCCTAAAATCCTCTATCAATGCTAAAGTTGAGAAAAATGCAACTCCCCCCACCTCTGCAAAGGTGGGCTATAGGGGCAGAATACTGCATTTGTTGCCAGACTTGGTTGATGGGTTAGTTGGTTTAACTGATTTTTCTTTCTTTTTACATTTATGTAACATTGGGTAGAGGGGGAGAGAAATATATTTGGAAGTAAATGTGATATTAAAACAAAAATCTTGAATAACATTTTAAAGAAAGAATATAAATTGTGAGCATCTCCAAGGTGATGAAGAGGGTTCTTAGATAAGAAGGACAAGGATGCTTAGGGCCAAAAATGGTGAACAGCAATGAGGGAGGCATCAAAGATACCTACGATGAATGGGAGTGAGTGGTTGGGAACTAAACATGTATCAGAGATGCTAAGAGTAAAAGCTGAAATGCTGTCAATCAAATAGATGCATTATCATGCCTCCTGGAGCTGGACAAATGTGTGTGTTTGTGTTAATCATAGTTATCTTAAAACCAAGACCATTACACAAAGTATTTTGCTTGCTACATCTGTTTTCTGTGTACCAAAAATATTTTGGCCCTCAAAACACTTGGAAAATACTTCTGTCATGAAGACATATATAAAGTGAGTCAAAATAACCAATCATTATAACCAATTACAATTCACAATGAACCTTTTTATTTTTCAGTGTGTTTGAAACTAGAGATAAAGATTTAATTTTCCATTAAATTGAGACAATGAGAAAGGTGGGGTTGGGTAAAAGATAATATATTCAGTGGTGAAAAGTGCACCTATTTTGCGGCAAAGTGTAACCTAGCCTCAATAATTTGCTTCTAACAGTACTGTTTTATTTGGCATGGTGTTTCTAATGGTTTTATCTTTAAATGTCTAATAAGTTTTTGGGGAATGGGTTGGGGGGCAGAGGGAGGACAGTGAAGGAATCCTCATAACTCACTTATAGATGTAATGCTACATCCCAGATTATGCACAATGCACAAGTTCTTTGGGCATGTTATAGCATTTATTTGTGTATTTATTTGTGCCTGGGCCTCAACACTCCCAGGAGGTATAGATATTGGCTGGGGCAGCAGGCATCACTTGTCATATGTTAATGCTTATCCACCCCCTTGAAAATTATACTTCATTAAAAAAAAAAAAGGCAAAGGGATATATTTTCAAAGTAAACAACTTGAAAATAATCACTCCAAATCAGACTCCTGATTTTCATTTAAACTTTTGCATAGATAATCCAATGCAGGATAGTTGTTTTTTTTTTTAAATAAAAAGATAACATTTCAACACTATCTAGTTTGCATTTACCATCTATAAAAACAAAAAGATGAGGGGAAACTATATACCAAGATTCAGAAACTTTGTTGAGGCCTTTCTGAGCCCCAAGGAAGAAAAAGGAAATATCTGAAGTTAAAATATTTTTCCTGTCAATTTTTAAGAACATAAATGTCCTTAACACGATGCCTCCTTTTCAAGTCACTCAGCACACATTTTGACAATACTGAAAATTAATCCAGTTTGTCATCGCAAACAACGACTGTTTATTTAGTTTTCTTTCTATAAATGTCAATTATTCCTTTGGTGATAGGTAGGAATTATTGCTAGCTGACTGTTGGCATATCTATACTGTACAAATAATATCCCACCCAGCTGGAGCTGGGAAAGTTCACAGAAAGGGTATCATAGTTCGGGACAGACCTGAAGCAAAATGTAAATTGGACAAGGCAGAAATGTCAGTTAATGGAATAACAAGAATGAAATGGAAAACAAGGCAACAGGTATTATTTGGGGACAATGTAGCTGCAAAAAACAGCAAAGAACAAGCAAGAAAACAGGCCAGGTCAGATTCAAAGAAGTAAGGTAAAAGAACTTAAGTCAACAATTTATACCTACTTTGTTATACTGTAACCTTTAAGCCTCATGATTACATTATGCTCCTTCATTTTCTTCATGGGAAAGAGTTAGGACCGAGCAGTAGGAGATACCATTCTCCACCACAAGGGAATCACTATAGAAGATAGGGTCTAACTCTGGTAGGACAATGATATAAGGACTACCCTCCCCACCCCCCACCCCGATTTAGAAACAGGTTCCCAGAATCTTGTCTCTGGCCTATATCCTTTGCAAGTCCAGGAGAGAGTTCTGATTGCTTAATGAGTCTTACATTATTTGGCATGCCTAGCCATTTTTATAACAGCCTAGGAATTGCCTTGCCACTTTGGTCTCCAGAACTGCGGCTGCGAGGCCCCACTGTCTGGATAAACAACTGTTTCTCTTGGTACACTATATCAAGAAGATCCCAGTCATGCTTCACTTCACTCCCTATTTCTCAGGAATCTTCTTGACAATCTCTCCAACTGCCTTGCCTCAAGACACTTTTCCAACTCCCTTCCCACCCTCCAAGTTGAAAAACCATGATCAAATTAACCCAGTTGTCCTTAGATAGGATATGTTAATCTACTTTCCTCAGGCTCAACTTATCATTGTAATTTTCAGGGCCTTCTTGTCTCCTTCTATACTTTCACTTGACTTCATTAGTTCCCATGGATTTAATTATTATCTCTGAGAGGATGACTTCCAGATCTAAAGATATCCATCTCTAATTTCTCTACTGAACGCCAGCCCAGCATCAACTGCTTACTGAGCATTCTAAACTGAATGTTCAACAACCATCCCAAGGTTCCCTCTCCCCCTCAATTCCATTCCAATCCATCCTACACACAGCTTCCAAAGTAATTTTCCTTAAGTACAGGTCTGATGATATCACTCCTTTAACTCATAAACTCCAGTGGCTCCTTATTATCAAACATAAACTCCTCTTGGGCATTTAAAGCTCTTTACAACCTGTCCTCTTTCTCTTTCCAACCTTATTACACATTATTTCTCTTTACATACTCCTTAGTCTAACTAGACTGGTCTTCTTACAGTCACACATACATACTACTCCATCTCCATGTCTTTGCACAGTTTGTATGTCATTCCTGGAATGCTCTCCCACCTCACCCCTACCTCACAGAATTTTTAGTTTCCTTCAAAATGAAGCTCAAGCACGGCCTTCTGCATGAAGCCTTTTCTGATCCTTTTAGGTTCTAATGCTTCCGTCTCTGCCAATCACTTTATATTTATTTTGTACAAGCTTATTTATGTACATGTTTTCCTCAAGAGAATATAAGCTATTTAAGGGCAGGAACTATTTTAATTTTGTCTTTGTATTTGCAGCTCTTAACCACAGGGCCTGAACACAGAAGGTATAAATGCTTGCTTAATGACTGACTGAAGCGATTACAGATTTGGCTTCTATGAAGAAAACAAAGCTGCCAGATCAGAAAGTCTTGGCATGGTCAACACAGAACTACTGGTCCTGGGTCATGTCCAATGCTGCCAACAGATGCCCTGTAGCTGGGGGAAAGAGAATGATTTGGGACAGCAGTACTAAATCCTCCCTGGTGCTGCTTCAGTTTAGATGGGATATGGGACTGGTAGGGCTAAACCAGTTGGGACAGGAAAGTCTGTAATGGCAAAGTCTCAGTTCATGAAGGGTCAGAAGCAAGAATCATGTTGAATTATGCATAAAGGTCAGTTAAGAGAGTATGGAAGCATTAAACACAAATCAAAGGGAAAATCAAGGAAGGAATTACATGCAGAAGAATAAGATGGCAAAGTTAAGACAATGAAAACCAACAGATTAACCAGAAACAGTTGTAACAAGTTTGATCTTATGCAAAGAGTTAACAGAGGACTTATGCTCAGTGAGGTAAGTACAGAAATGTTACCTTTAAGAATGGTCATTTGTTCCTATCCTGCAAATTTTTTTTTCTTTCTTGAAAGAAATTGAAAATTCAGTTCTAGACAGCTTTTCACTGTTCCTGGTATCTTGTTCATGGAAAACTGAGGTACATTTTATGGGGAGAACAAGAGAATTCCATCTTTAATGCTGGTCATTTAATATTGATAATTCATAATTAGCTGTCAGATTTTGGCCATGGCCTGATATATATGGTCACTAGGACTTTCATTTTTCTCAATATTTGTTTATGTGAAGGGACAAAAGAAGGACAAATAGGTAGAGTATAATACCCCTATGAGTAAACAATTGTAAATCTGTTTTAAAACCTTATTAATTTTGTTCTTGTGGGGTACAAATTCTTTTAGAAATCAGTTTTCAGGAACTCTTTCTAAAGCAAGTTTGAAAAAATATTGATTGCCTTTCTTTGGCGCCCTGATCTCCCTGCAAATTCTTTCTTTCCTTTGGATTTCCAGGAAGGAGGAGATTTATCTCCATTTCCCTTCCTCTGGCAATAATGGTGGACACAAGCATGACATTGGGAAAATCTCCTTGTCTGTCTGAGGCTGAGTACCTGGAAGCTTTCTTCTGTCTTGCTATTTTCTTCTCTAAGCAAAGGCCAATGATTAGTTTAATAGAAATTTTCAGCCTTGACAGCTTCCTTCTGGGTCAAGAGTTCCTGGGTTTGAGACTGGATGAGCTAACCAAAGAGATGAGAGCATCTTAACAACGGGCTAAGTCTATGGTGATTTAGGATCATCCTTTGGTCAAGAGTTCAAATCAGCCCTTGCTGACAAAGAAATCCAGACCTTCTCCCCCTCTGATATTGTCTCCATTCTTTCAGTGAGAAATGGAATATGATTTTGATGACATTTTTTCAAATGAAGGAAACATGAAAGCTATGAACAAACATGCTCAAATCTATAGATTCTAGTAACCAGGGATTATCACTAGTGTTTGAAATGTATATTGTCTATTTTGGATGGTTATTTATAGAGCATGGGGAAATCAGATCTTATCATATACTATGTGTATATATCTACATATGGGCATACACAAGTATTTACACATATACACATGTGTATGGCAAGTATGTATATTCCATACACAAATGTGCATGTGTATAGACACATGTATGCACATACATACACACATAGACACGCATGCATATATATGGGCAGTTAGGTGGTGTAGTGGATAGAGTGCTGGGGCTGGAGTCAGGAAGAATCATCTTTGTGAGTTCAAATTTGGCCTCAGACATTTATAAGTTGTACGACCCTGGATAAGTCACTTAATCCTGTTTGCCTCAGTTCCTCATCTGTAAAATGAGCTGGAGAAGGAAATGGCAAACCACTCTAGTATCTTTGCCAAGAAAACCCCAAATAGGGTCAAGAAGAGTCAGACACGACTGAAAAACGACTGAACAAAAAATGCACACATATTTTGTTGTTGAGTTTATCTACTGAGCCATCTAGCTATCCCCTATATGTAATTCATATGTGTACATATAAAACCTCCCTTTCATTAAAAAAAAATTTAATAACAAAGGCTATCTGTTTTCTGGTACACAATATTCTATCCCCCCTGTTTCAGTGACTCTGCACACACTGACCAGAAGGCACTCCCTTCTCATTCTACCTCCTTGATAGGATCCCTAGCTTTCTTCAAAGGACAGCTCAGGGGCTACCTCCTACCTGAAATCTTTCTTAATTTCCAGAGCTATCAGTACTCTCTTCCTCTTGAAATCACACTGGAGTACTTTGTCCTTACTAACCTGTGTACCTGCTCTATTCTTCTGGGAGAATGTAAAGTCCCAGAGGGGAGGAACTGTTGCATTTTTGCATCTGTATCTCCAGCAGCCTGGCACAAAGTGTTTAATAAGTGTTTGTTGAATTTAATTAGGGTGCATGTAACACTGGGTGTCTTTTAGTTGCACCAGGCAAAACTTAGACTTTCAAAAAATCTTTGCACACGATATCTTATAAATGTTTGTTATCTATACATTGTTATCTTTTTAATATAGTCAATCTTTTTCTTGCTTCATTTCTAAATTTCAGAGGATAATGATTGATTAAAATGTTTCCATTTTAACATATTAATGGAGAGCAATATCACATGTCATATTTACTCATTATGATTCTACAAATACTTATAAAATTATTTCACAGAGTGAAAAAATTGCTAATTGCTAAGAATAATGTCTTCTTTTATAAACTATTATATAAAGAGGCAAAGAAAATGACTGATGAGAAAGAAAGGGATTGAAAGGTTATTAAAAACAATAAAGAAGAGTATAATGACTAAATAAATTTTTCTGATTAGAAAAGACTGTCGCAGTGGATGGAGTGCTGGGCTTGGAGGCAGGAAGACTCACCTTCCTGAGTCAAAACTGGCTTCAGACACTGACTGCTAGCTGTATGATCCTGGGCAAGTCACTTAACCTTGTCTGCCTCAGTTTCCTTAGCTGTAAAATGAGCTGGAGAAAGAAATGGCAAATCACTCCAATATCTTTGCCAAGAAAACCCCAAATGTGGTCATGAAGGGCCAGAAAAAATTGAAGACAACTCAACAACATTTTAACTACATAGCTGTTATTTCTCTCTTTTTGTTTTTAATGTATAGAAAAGACAGCAGAGAAAAAGAAGATATAAGCCTCCCAACTTGATAAGGAAACTACAAAATCAAAGTAAGGTTTTTCTTTACTTGCTGGGCAGGGTAAATAACCTGTAGCTGAAGCAGAAAAAATTAACTGATATTTGAATTGGGAATCAAACAATCAATAAGCATTTATTAAATGCCTACTATGTCAGGCTCTGTGCTAAATGCTAGGGATACGAGTACAAAGAATGAAACAATGCTAATAAGGAGTTTACATTCTACTGGGGAAGACATAGTACATATATAAATATAAAGATAATAAGTGCAAATAAATACAAAGAAGCTAAATGAAAGGTTATTTGTGATGGAGGGCATTAGCAGTTGAGGGAAATCAGGAAAAACTCCAAGTAGAAGTTCTCTTCTCCAAGAAGAGAAATATTCTATGAGGCAGAGGTGAGGAGGAAGTGCATTCTAGGCATGGGGGAGAGCCAGTGGAAAAGCATGGAGATGGGAGATGCAGAGTGTTACGTGTGAAGAAGAGAGGTCAATTTGGTTGGAAGAGAGTAATGTCTGACGAAATAGCAAAGACAAGATGGGATCAGGTTGTATAGTGCTTTAAAAGCTAATCAGAAGTTTATAGTTGATCTTACAAGCAAAATAAAAATGCTGGAGTTGAATAAGTGTTGGGAGTCACACGGTTAGATCTGGGCTTTGCAGCAGTGTGAAGGAGCATAAAACAGGAACACTAATACCCCCATTTTGGAAAGCAATTTGGCACTGATTCAGAGTAAAATGAGCAGAACCAGAAAAACAAATTATACCATAACAACAACACTGTATAACAACTTAAAATCTCAGATCAATGCAATCAGCAACCACTCTTTCTGGGAACTAATAATGCATAAATTCTTAAAGATGGCCAATGTGAGAATTTGTTTTGCTAGACTGCGCACATTTGTTATAAGGGTTTTCTTTTTTCAGTGAGGTAATAGAGACAGAGGGGTTATCCAAGAAGTTGACAAAAAAAAAAATAAAAGAAGGTTACTGAAACATTGTTTTTTCAAGTGCCCAGAAGTGAGCAGAAGGAAGTTCAGAAGTAAACAAAGCCAAACAGGACAGCTTTGAAACTCACATGCTTAGTTTATGACATACCTGAAAAGCAAGCTTGATGTAATAGAGATTTGTAGGTACATGACCTACTTTGTATATGGAATGCCCATTTTGGTGTTTGTTAAGTTCAGAATTTCTTTTTTTAAAAAGAACGTTTTCTGTCCAGACTATGACATGCAGTTTGATTGGTACACATATCTTGAATAGACACGCTGCATGACAATGAGCTGAGCCTGCAAGTGAATGGACAGAGGAGAGTAGGGTGGATTGCTTTTGGGAAATTATGAAGGGCTTTCAATGATCCTAAGTTTCTTTCAGAAAAAAAGGCCCTTTTAAAAATACTAATATCTCACCAGTGATGCTTTATGGCTGTACCATGAAATGTCACACTCTCTAAAGAATTAAAGTTGAGGGTTATGCACAGGGAAATGGAGAGACATATGGTGGGTATAATCAGATTTTTTAACTCAATACCAATGAATGAAAAATTGTACAAGGCAAGAGTTATTAAAGTGCTCATCCAAAAAAGTAACGTTCAGATATGAGGGTGGGCCAATCATGTGGTTAAAGTAAGGAATAACTGAGAGCAAGTTCATGTACTCTATGGGTATCTACAAAATGTCCAGAGACAGAAAGAAAGTTGGGCAGATGTGGACCCCTTGTGGAACAATTACAAGAAGGTATGAACAAGAAACATATGGGGCTAGATGGTGCAGATGAGTTGTGTTCTACATCACTGGCAACATTACCCACATCAATGAGACTGGAGATCCATCACAGTAGCTAAAGCATAAATAGACTATGTAGGGGTTCATATAAGAACACTAAAAGCAAAGGTTAAAAGAGTCATGGGATATGTGAACATGCTTTGAAAACCATAAAGCTATATTTAAAAGCTAATATATCTTATATCAATAGTAGCATTATGACGACTGTCTGAAAGAACTTGAGATAGTGGTAATAAGTCAGTTCAGTAGAAGGCAGCTTATTCTTGAGAATTCTGTTAGTTACTATTCCTTTAGGCATTTTTTTTTTCAGTGCTGTTATCTTGACAACTGGTTTTAATTGAAACTTTGACAAGTTATTACTTTCTTGCGTTATTTCTTGACTGCTTTTGACTACAAAGACTTTTTTTTTCCTTAAAAAAAGGAAAAGACTGCAGCAAAAAAGTTGCTTGACATTTCAAAATGACCTCTTGGAATGCTAACATCTTGGACTTTAACCTTTCCCCCTCCCCAATAAAATCCTTTGTTCAAAGGTCGAAGGGTGATAGCATAAGGAATGCCATAACCAGAGGCATAAATAGAAAAGTGAACTAGTATGTCATACTCATTTGGCTATGGTGGGAATGTCTTAATCAGGATCACAATGTCCAAGTATGACTAAAACTTACTATAGTTTTACTATAAAATTTTAAAGGAAACTTACAAAAAAGGAGAAAGGATATTCTATTGATATTAGGGAAGTTCTAATGTCAGCGGAAACTGGACATGAAATTGTGTGGCTCACAAATGAAAAATTCAATTGAATTCAATACAGCAAATCTTTGCTGGTGATATTACATGAGTGCAAGATGAGGCATGGTCATGATTTCTGCCTTCAAAAAATGTACCATGTAGGTTAAGACAAGTCCACAACTAACTTAAATCAAGGTAGAGTTTTATAAGCGGTATAAAAGTAAAGAGCAAACAAAGCAACCAAAGATGCCTCTGTTTCCCTAAACCTGAAGTAAAAACCAGCTCTAAAACAAAAGGTGAGTTATATACTAAAAAAGGTTCAATCCTAGAAGGAAACTGAAATAAGTACTTTTGTTTAGAGAAAGACTAACTCCCTGAGTTTGTAGTTTTCTCTCCTAATAGATAAGTAATTTAATCATAATAAATGACCAATGATAAAATTATTATGATAAATCACATCAAATGCATGTAAGAAGTCAAAAAGAAACACAGCTTTCATTTAAGGACTACTTACCTCCCCCAGAATACTTTTTTTAAAAAAATCTCTAATTTCATCTATTTTCTGTTCCCTCTGGTCTCTGAGGGGGAGGTAACTCCTTCTTGCCAAGGCTAGGGCCTTTACTTGTGCCCTTCCACCCACTCCCACCACAGCCTTGTTCCTTCAGGGATCAGATCTTTCACTCATAGCCATTTTCTCTTTCTAGTGGCTCTCTCCCCACTGTTTTGACTTTGAATGATTCCTCTCTGCTCCCAACCCTCACACTTAGAACTCATCTCCTCCTCCTTTCTGCATTTCACATGATTTACCTTCCTTATTTTTCACTTCATTCATAAAGCCTTTTCTCCATGGCTGTTTGTCTTTTCTTCCTTCTCAAATATTCCTGGAGCATTTTTTTCTAATTTCTCCTTTACTCACTTCATTCCCTAATTTTATGAGACATATCTGTTAGACAAGTAATCTAAGCTTCTTGAAGGCAAGGCCTACTTCAATTTTATTTTTGTAGCCACAGAATCTAGTACAGTATCTTGTATATAGTACAAGATTATGAAACATATGTTAAACTGAATTAAAACATGTTCAGCTCCACACTATGCAATTAGCCATTTGCTGATATGCACTTAATAAATGCTTGTTCCTTTCCTTCCCTAAAAGTTTTAAGAAACTGTTGGTGTCCAGAGAGAAAAATGGATTTAGGTCTTTATCTGGCAACAGTCCAGGTGGTTGGAATTTGCTTTATTTTTTTTTTTTTACTTTTAAAAAACCTGTTAAAAGTAGGTATAAGATAAATGTAAATTAGAAAATTATTGAAAAGTTTGAATATCTGGAATTTGAAAGCCAAATGCCTCAGCTACTGCATGGGGACAGATTTTCCTGGCCAGAGGCAGAATCACCACAGGAAAAGGAATCATCCATAGAGCACAATGCCACATTCCTTAGGGTTTTTCTCTTGAGCATTAGCAATAAGAAAAACATTTCTTAAAATTGAACACTATGTAATTATAATAACCCAAGCATGGTCTTGGAGAAAATGTGACTCCCCTACTCCTTGCAGAGAAGAAGGGACTTGAGTGTTGAACATTGCTTATGATGTCAGACAATTGGTGTGTTAATTAGGATTATCAAACTGCCTTTTCTCTTCCCTCTCTTATTTTGGTCTTTGTTATAAGGGAGAGTTCTGAGGTGGGAAGTGATTATTTGGAAATAAATGTGATATAGGACAAAAAGGATGCCAATAAAAATAAGATTTTTTTAAAGAAAGAAAAAGGGGTTTGTTTTATTTTTTCCTGTTCTGAGACTAAGTATCATAGCAGACAAGCCCAAGTAAGCTTCATTTTAATAAGGATAAGAAGCAGGTTTGTCACCGGGGGCTTCTCAACATAAAACAACAGTGAAATAAGAAATAATTGCTGCTTGGTGAAATAAAATGGCCTAAAAGTTTTTCTGATCTTGAGAAAAGGTCCAGAATGAATGAATTTGCAACTGCATGTCTTAGAGAATAACAGGGATAAAACAGACTCACAGATTTTAGCATTGTCAAGAACCTTGATGATTTAGTGACTTGCCTAAGGTCACCCAGCAAAGCTCACTTAAGCACAAAGAAACCATTTGGCTTTAAAATCAATTTTATGTTTGACAACTAGTAATCTCCGAGAACTACAAATTTCACTCGAACCTCTTCTCAAGTCCAGGAAACCTCTTGGGCTAGTGTCTGTTCCACAATATATAACTGTTTTTTGAAACCACACCTAAAGCTTGTACTGGGCTCTTGTTATCCTCTCATTGAAAATATTAAAGTATTTGGCCAATCCACAGAATGATAGTCCTATAAGGGAACCCAAAATATCATTAGGTCCCATCTCATTTCACAGATGAAGAAAATGAAATCCAATGAGAAGAAATTTTTAAATTCCTGTTTTCTAATTCCATCCATTTTCAGTGCTCTTTCTCCTACACCATGCATGCTCCTTTCAAGGTATGTTTATTAATAGATGAATGCTTCATACAAGATACAAAGTTGTATTACACTACATTAGGTTATATTATATTACATAAACCACTAAGTTAATAAGTATGTATTGGCTGCCTATCATATGCCACACACATAACAAAATGCTGGGGATACAAAGAAAGGTAAAAGCCAGTCCCTGCCCCTGAGGAACTGATAATCTAGTACAGGAATCAGCATGCAAATAAATTTTTGTACAAATAAGCTATGTACAGGATAAATAGGAATTAACAGAACTAGGGGCACTAGAATTAAGAAGGATTGAGAAAGGCTTTCTGTAGAAAGAGGGATTTTTAGTTGAGGAAAGCAAAGGAAACCAGAAGATGGAGATTAGATGGGAGAGCATTCCAAGCAAGTGGGACAGTCAGAAAAATATTCCTGGAGCTGAGAGATGGAGTTAATCAAAAGGAAGTCTGTGTTACTGAACCAAAAAGTATGTGGGGGCAGGGGGAAAAGTGGTATAGGGTGCAAGAAAACTGGAAAGGTAGGAGGAGATGGCTATGTTATGAAGGGCTTTAGGAAAATCACTTTGGTGGCTGAATGAACTGGAGTGGGAACAGACTTGTGGCAGGCAGATCTACCAGCAGAATATTGCAATTATCCAGATGTGAGGAGATGAGGGCCTGCACTGGGGTGGTGGCAGTATCAAAGAGAGAAGGAGGTATATTCAATAGATGTTGCAAAGATTAAATAGATAAGCCTTGGCAACAGATTGGATATGGAGGGTAAGTTTTATGGTGAGGAGTCAAGGATGACACCTGGGTTGCAAGCCTGGGGGACTGGAAGGATGGTAGAGTCCTGGGGATAGTAATAGTGGAAGAGAGGGAAGAATTTAGGGGCAGGGAGGAGAATAATGCATTAAGTTTTGGACATGTTGAGTTTAAGAATGTCTACAGGACCTCCATATCAAAATGTCTGAAAGGCAGTTGGAAATGTGAGATTGGAGGTTAGCAGAGAAGTTAGAGCAAGCTAGTAGATTTGAGAAGCATCAGCATAAAGATGACAATTAAATCCATGGGAACTGATGAAATCACCAATGAAGAAGTATAGAGGAAGAAGAGAAGAAGAGCAAGGATAATACCTTGTTTAAGGGGAATGAACTGGATAGAAATTCAATGAAAGACACTGAGGAATGATCAGGAAAGGGAGACCCAGGAGAGAATGGTGTCCTGAAAACCTAAGGAGAAGAAAGCATAAAGGAAAAGAGGTTGATCAACAGTGTCAAAAGCTGCAAAGAGGTTAAGAAGGATGAGGACTGAGAAAAGGCCACTGGATTTGACAATTAGGACATCACTGTAAACTTTGGAAAAAGCAGTTGTGGTTGCATGATGAGGCTGGAAGTCAGACTGTAGAGTTAAGAAGAGAGAAAAAGGAGAGGAAGTAGAGGTGCTTATGGTAGACAGCCTTCTCAAGGAGTTTAGCCACAAAGAGCAGAAGAGAAATGGGATAAGAGTTAGTATGGATACAAGAACCACGTCAGGGTTTTTTAAGAATGGGGAGACATCCATATTTATAGGCATAGGTAAATAACCAGGAGACAGACTTCAACCTGAAACTTCCCTCAGTGCCTGGGGCCTCCTCTGTCCTAGAATAGTCTATTCCCCTCTCTTACACAACCCATCCCCCCAACCCGCCAGTTCACTTAGCTATGAATCTACCCTATCTATCTTCTCCAAGGCCCTGTTCCTGACTTCCTCTAGACTACAGAACTTCTATCCCTCCTTTAACCTTTCTCACCCTACTTTTCACTTTTATGTGTTACCTTCACATACTAGAAATACCTTCTACCTCTCTAACTGCCTGATTGGATTATCTCCCCCTAGAACCTTTGTTTTATTTCTCTGCTTTGTCTCTCCTTGGTATTACAAGAGTTAGCCAGATTCTCTTCTTTTCCTATTTTACAAAATCTGTGTGGTGTTGGAATTGTTCTTTGAATGTTTGATAGAATTTATTTTAAATCCATCTAGTCATTTTTTTCTTTTGAGAGTTCATTTATGGTCTGTTCAATTTCTTTTTCTGAGACTGAGTTGTTTGCATTTTCTGTTTCTTAGACTCTTAGTCTGGATATTTTACATTTTTGTAAATATGACTCCTTTTTTGTTGTTAGTTTTCAAAGGTATATTGCATATAATTTTTCAAATAACTTTCTTTATTTCTTCATTTATTGAGAATTTTTTTTCATTTTTGATATCTGAAGTTGGGGTTTTCTCTCTTTTTACTCAGATTAGTTAATGGCTTATATAACTTATCAGGTTTTTTTAAAGCTTCTATTTATTAATTTGATGAGGTAGTTTTTTTTTTGCTTTCAATTTTGTTAATATTTTTCTGATTTTCAAAATTTATATTTTGGTGTTTTTGATTTGCTGCTTTTTTAGTTGCATGCCTAACTCACTGATCTGGTCTTTCTCTTTTTTGTTCATGAAAGAGATATAAAATTTCCCCTGAGGGTTGCTTTGGCTATATTCTCAAAATTTCAATATGTTGTCTTATTGTTGTCATTTTATTTGATGAAATCACTTATTGTTTTTATGATTTATTCTTTGACCAATGATTCTGTAAGATCAGATGATTTATTTTCTATTCACATTTGACTCCTTTTTTCAAAGAATCTTTATTGATTATAATTGTTAGAGTGTTTCTGGTCAGTAAAAATAGCATTTAATATTTCTGCTTTTTTTCATTTTCTCATGAAGTTCTTATGCCCTAGAATATAATCAATCATTTTCAATGGTGCTATGCTCAGCTAAGAAATATGCATACTTCTTTCTATTCTTAATCACTAATAATTAGGGATCTATCATATCTAACTTTTCTAAAATTCTATTCATATCTCTAACTACTATTGTTTAGCTATTTATTTCTTGGGCAACTCGACCGACTTTTCACTTAAGTACTTAAATATCATCATCTCATTATCAACAAGCATTTATTAAGCCCATACTATGGGCCAAACACTGTGCTAAGCACAGGGAAGACAAAAAAAGGTAAAATAAAAACACCTATGTATGTACAAAATATAAATAACTTTAACAATTTAAAACTGTCCTAAGACTTTTGGGACATTGTGAAGAGTAAAAATGGAAGATAATCTCAGAGAGAAGGCCTCAGCAGTACGGGGAACCAGGAAAGGCTTGTTGCCAAAGGTGGGATTTGAGCTAAGTTTAAAGGAAGCCATAGAAACTAGGGCTGACAATGAGGGTGAACATTCCAGGCATGGGGAAAGCCAGTAAAATGACATAGACTGGAGATGAAGTGTACTGTTAGAGGAACAGTAAGAAGGCTAATACTGTGGATCAAAGAGAACATGTAGGAGAGGAAAGTAAAAGAAGACTAAAGAGGTAGGAAGAAGTCAGGTTGTAAAAAGGCTTTAAAAACCAGAGAGGATTTCATACTTGATCCTGGAGGTGACAGGGAGCTTTTCTGAGGTGAGGGGCAGCTGAGTAAAGGATGTGCTGGAGTGGGCAAAGATATGTGGCAGGGAAATAATCCAGAAGGCTACTGTAACAGTCCAGGTGATGAGAGTCTATACCAGAATGGTGGCTGTGTGAGTGAAGAGAAGGAGACAGAGGACAGATGTTAAGGGAGAAATAGTAAGACTTCAAGACGTGCTGTATATATCCTGTGAATAAGAGTATGGAATCAAGTATGATAAGCCTGAGTGATTGGGAGGATGGTGGTCCCCTTAACAGTAAATGAGAGACTGAAGGTCAGGAGAAATATTAGGGCTAGATAAACAGATCTAAGAAGCATCTGTATAGAGATGACAATTAAACCCAGAGGAACCAATGAGATCACCAAGTAAGACAGTACAGAGGGAAAAGAGGGCCAAAGACAGGTTCTTGGAGGACACCAATAGTTATTCAGTATGAACTGAATGAAAACTGAGTAACAAATTGAAAAGAAGTAAGCAGAGAGATAAGAGCAAAACCAGGAAAGAACAGTGTCATGAAAACACAGGAATATGGAGTATCCAGAAGGAGACTAGAGAGGTTAAGAAGGATGAGGGCTAAGAAAAGGCAACTGGAATTGGCTATTAAGAGATCACTAACAATTTCTAAAGAGAGAGGAGAAGGGAATAAGCATTTATATAGTGCCTTCATGTCAGGCACTGCACTAAGCACATTACAAATATTATCTCATTTAGTCCTCACAACTATCCTATGAAGTATTAACTATTATATATGAAGTATTAACTAGTATATAACTATTATTATCCTCATTTTACAGTTGAGGAAACTGAAGCAACAGAGGTTAAGTGACTTGCAGTTCAGAGTCACACAGCTAGTAAGTGTCTGAGGCTGGATTTGAACTCAGGTCTTCCTGACTTTAGACCCAATGCTTTATCCACTGTGCCACCTATCTGAGAAATTTCAGTTGAATGATGAATTCAGAAGTCATACTGCAGGGGGTTTAAGAGCGTGAGAGTAGAGGAAATGGAAACATTTACAGAAGGGGGCTTTGTCAAGGATTTTAGGAAGGAAAAGGAAGAAACAGAACAGTTGTCAATAGGGAAGGTCAGATAAAATGAGAGCTTTGTAAGGACAGAAGAGACATGGGCTTGTTTTTAGGCAACAGGGAAGGTGCCAGTAGATAGGGAGAGTCTGAAGATTAGTTAGAGAATGGAGATGACAAAGTGGGCAATCTGCTGGAAAAGACAAGATGGAATGGGATCAAGGATATATATATATGTAGAGAGAGAGAGAGGGGCTTGTCTTGGCAAGAAAAAGGCCTACCTCTTCAGAAGAAATGAGTGTAGGAGAAAATAGTAGGGGAAAACATCTGAGTTACATGAAAGGAAGAGGAAGGGAGAAGAGGGAGCTCTCAGTGAACGGCCTCAATTTTTTTAGTTAGGTAGAAGGCAATGTCCTCAACTGAGGAGGTGTGAGGAGAGGCATAATTGAAAGTTTCAGGAGGGATATAAAGGTTTGGAACAGCCAATGTATTAAGTGGGATGCTGAACTGATTAGGGCAGTGCAAAAGGACTGCCTTGCATCCATGAGGCCTCATTGAGATGATGTAACATGAATTTATAGCAGGCCCAGTCAGCACGTTTCACAATATCCTCTATTTTTCTTCAGCAGCTCATGAATAGGAGTAAAAGTGGCTGATGGTAGGAGTAATCCAAGGTTGGGACTTGGCAATGCATGATCAGTGATAGGATAAAGGGGCAAGAGACATGAGTAAAGAGCAAAGGTGTCAGACTCATGCAGCCCACTAAACTCCAGTGGGCTGCAGGGATCTGTTTCAATCTGAGTTTGACACCACTGGTATAGAGGATAGTGTAGACTTAAACAGATTCACCAAAGGGTTGAGATAGGTAAGTGAGGAGATTGTAGCCAGTGCAGGGCTGAGGGCCTTGGGAAAGAGGGAAGGGTATAAATAAATATTTAAGTACTACTGTGTGACAGGCACCATCTTAAGCACTTGACAAGTATTATGTCATTTGATTCCCACAATAACCCTGTGAGGTAGGTGCTATTAATTTCTCTATTTTCCAGTTGAGGAAACTGAGGCAGATAAAGGTTAAGTGGGGACAACTAGGTGGCACAGTGAATAGAGTGCCAGCCCTGAAGTCAGGAAGACTCATCTTCCTGAGTTCAGATCTGGCCTCAGACACTTACTAATTATGTAACCCTGGGCAAGTTATTCAACCCTGTCTGCCTCAAGTTCCTCATCTGTAAAAACGAGTTAGAGAAGGAAAGAGCAAATCACTCCAGTATCTTTGCCAAGAAAACCCCAAATGCGGTCCCAAAGAGGTGGACACAAGTGAAAATGACTGAACAACAAAAAAAGGTTAAGTAACTTGTAAAGGGGCACACAGCTAGTAATCTCTAAGCCTGGATCTCAACTCATCTTCTTGACTCTAGGCCTAGTGCTCTATCTAATGTACCATCTAGCTGTGTAAGAGAAGGGATTGGAGGTCACTTTGAGGATAAAGAAGAGTTAGGTGGGAATAAAGGAAAAGATAGAATGACAAAAAAAAATTATGATTCAAGGAATTCTGGAATTCACAACCATGGAAGTGTAACATTAGGAGGCAAAGATCAAGCCTATGATCATCTCTAAATGTAGTTGAGGTAGAACAGGCCATGGGAATTGAGTCGATTGAGGAACTGGTTCAGGGGTGGGGAACCTGCGGCCTCGACATCACAATTGGCCCTCTAGGTCCTCAAGTGCAGTTCAATCTATTGGACTTTGATCTAATTGTGACCTTGAGGCCACAGGTTCCCTACCCCTGAGTTGTTAAGATATTTGAGGAAGTATCGATATGTACGTTTTAGTCCCCTAGTAGGAGGGCAGCAATCGGGGCCAAGAGAAAGACTGTGAGCCCAACACTGAAATCACTGAGGAAGAAAGGACAGTTTCCCAGGAATCAGCAGATAACAGCAACCAGTATCGTGATTAGGTTTGAATGAACTTCAAGAAAGGTGAGGTTACTTAGGGTTAGCTGTAGCAAGGCAGTCTGGAAGGGTCTGTGGGGGAGCAGAGTATTCTGACTCTCCCACCATGACCAGTAAGTTGCTGGCTATAAGTGAAAATGCAACTAATACTAGAAGGTTGGCCATGTGATCAATCAGAAAGAAATCACATCTCAGTGAGAACCAGAAAATGGAGAGGGTGGGAAAGGAAAAGGTTTAAGATGATAAGCAAATCTGTTCACTATGGAGCAGGCAGTCACAATGAAAGGGGCAGGTAGATCTATTTCTGGGGATGGGAAAAGGGAGGTAGTAATAAGGGAAAAAACTGATGCTACTGCTATTTGGTACATATCTGATAAGCATCAAGATTGCATGATATACAAGAAAGAACAAGTACTTGGAATCAGAAGTCCAGTGTTCAAGTCTGAACTCTGCCATTTATTAGTTAAACAACTTTGATCTGTTTACCTCTTATAAAAATGGAGATAAAAATAATCGTTTACTACTCATTTAATAAAGCTGTGGTGAGCAAAGTGCTTGGTAAACTATCAAGGACCTCAGAAATGTAAATGTAGTAGTTTATGTCATTAATTCATTCCTCATGAAAATTCTAATTATCAATACTAAATTCATGTTACAGGGAGAGTTTAAAGTGACATGTCTAATATCACACAGCAATAGAGAAAGAATTCCACTATAACATGCTAAAAATGTCTGAAATATTCTGGAAAAACCACAAATACATGTGCTAAAGCATAACCAAATCTAATTGTTACAAGGTATCTAACCATCATCAAAAATACTACAAATTGTACAAAATACATGTAATATGCATATAATGCAATCTGGTCTGGTGTAGAGTAATAATAGTTGCCAAATAAAAATTTTTACTTATTACAAGTAGCAGAAAAAGCTTCTCCAAAAGGTGGGAAAAAAAGGGGGGGGGGCAGTGAGGTGGTGCAGTGGATAGAGCACCTGCCCTGGAGTCAGGAGGACCTGAGTTCAAATCCGGTCTCAGACCAGACACTTGACACTTACTATCTGTGTGACCCTGGGCAAGTCACTTAACCCTAATTGCCTCGAAAAAACAAAAAAAGCAAAAGGTAGAAAAATGCAAAAAGTTATATTTTGCTTGAAATGATAATGATAGTTATTTTTAAAATTATTCCATTCATACTAAAATTTTAAAATGTTTTATAAGAGGAAATACTGAATTCACAGAGAGCTTATGTTATTTACCCAAACAGAAACATAAATGAGCATCAGAGTTAAGATTACAGCAGAGGTATCATAACTCAGTCTGTTACTCTGTTTCTTATATGGCTTGTAGAATAAGTTAAACCTACTTCTGATGCTGCTCAAGAAATGCCACAAGTTCAACAGAACAAACTGAGAATTTACCTACTGACTTTCAGAGCTGCGTTGAAATGATTTCAACAGGTGAAGAATAAGAGCCAGTGAACTTAAACAAACAAACAAAAAAAAAACTTAGAGGGATTCAAAGGCACAGAACTTTAAATATACGTTATAATTAGTGCCTTGGGGAAGGGATCACCGAGAGAGAGGAGACAGGGAGACAGAAGGGAAAAACTGTTGCAAGAACCACTACATTTTAACAAAACTCCATTTCACAGTCTAAAACTGAACGGTAATGGAAGAAAAGACAGTATAGGTATAAAGAGGTTTTTAGAATGGTATTCAAATTAGAAAAGACATAGATGAAGTTAGAATGTACCTTTGACTTTATTGCTATTTCTATATTCTATACTATGCTATTTCTATATTCTATAATTGACAAATAAGACATTCAGAGCAATAACTATACATTAGGGCAATAATGGCTAATTTTAGGCAACATATTTTAATGGGTTTTATAAGACTTTTATGACTGAAGCTCTAGTTCTCAATGTATTATTGTAAAAATAGTAAATTTAAAGTCAAAGCAGGCATTATAGTATGCCATAAGAAGTTTTAATTATGTTCTAAATTTCCAATGGGGAAATGGTATAATTTAGTGTTGAGAGATTTTTGACAAACATACAATATTAGAGCTTCTGCTATAAAAATATATTGCAAACAAGGAGCTTTTTGTTTAACAAGTACGTGTGAACCACTGGCTTCCTAATCACCATTTTTAGAATTGTATATTTTGCTGTATGATAGCAAGACATGGGACACAACTGTTTCCAAAGAACGAAAAATGGATATCACAGAGAGGGCAAAGGGATATGGTGAGTATGAGCACGCTGTACCATATTATCCATGGGGAACTTTGAAGAACAGGAATAAAAGGTGTCATAAGGGAAATGTATGATGGGAAGAGAAAATATGCTGGTCCTGTATTGTGAGGGAAAAAGATGGCAATGAATAGCCCAAGGGATGGCAAGTGCTCTACTCATATCCTTGTAACATCAGTAGGAAGCCAGGAAGGTCCAACATATTGCATGGGCCCCCAGAAGCAAATTTCTGAGAGGATACAGAAAAGTGTTACACAGGGGCAGGCATAGATGGGCTGCACCAAAGTTGATTAGATTACAGATCCACTTGAATATTTGAGTCTTAAGCATGCATATCTTTAAAACACGCATAATTTTGCAAAAAATCCAATACAGTTTCCCACTAAAATGCTAGTAAAATTGAGAAAAAACTTGAGTTTTTCTAACATCTAAATGAATACTACTAACAGTTATCCACATTATAAGTTTAACATGCCTCTTTCAATCTAAGGGAGAAAAAAGTTTAAGTAGGTTTTTATATAGTCTGACGTCTGTATATAAAGAATAAAGCGCTCAACAAAATCAGTACTTTTAGAAAAAAAATGGGTGAAGAAAACATATTCATGATGGTGGTACAAGGATGGTTACAAACATATTTATAAAATCACTCTCAATGAGGTACTCCATATAAACTTTTTCTAATTTTAAAAAAGCATTATATTATCATGCTTTCTGCCTTTAGATAAAACCTAATACAAGTAATAGAACACAACTCCTGACTAATGATATTGTTCTCCCTTTTTGTACGTTAAAGCTCTTCCACAATTCCAAATGTGTATGAGCTCTATTGATGTCAAATAGCTCTGAAACCCTGATTAAGTGAAAGATTTGACCTAAGAATAAGTTAAAAGTTTTTAGTCCTATATATCACAAGTGCTGATGGCTTGCCAAAACATATAAACTATTTTAAAAAGGAAAGATCAAGAAAATAAAACAATCTTAATTTTATTTTACCTTGAACCATGAGCATGGGCTCTTTGCCACCACCGTGTGCCAGCATCTCCCTGCGATAGCGCTCCCCCATAGCCCTGGAGGAACAGACAGATAAGGTTACAGCCACCTGCATTTGCAACCTGTTCAGCTTCCAGTCACAGCTGTCCCAAGTTTCCCAACTGAATTGACAATGATATATTAGTAATATATACTTTGAAACACCTTAAGACAATTCCTGACTTCATTCTTTTCCTGTTTCTAAAAATCCAATTCAGATTTTCAATTATATCTAAATAAATCCAGATGAACTACACATTAAAAATTATTTTGTCCACTATGCAATATCTTTTATGAATAACATTCAATCGATGACAGACTTTTAATTACTCTATCAATGTAGATCATAACCATTCCATGTCTTAGGTTCTTTTGTGACCTATTATGGCCAAAAAATTCACCAGCTGGTAGGTAACCTTCTTGTAATGAGCTCCCCTGAGCCTGACCACAATGGTCTTGGCCAACAGAAATACAATTGCTAGGTAGGTACTCAAAACCCTTTCTAGCTTGGTGGTATCTGCAGGAACTTTTGCTCTGCTTGCCTTTGAGAACAGTTCCCCTCCACACTACGACTGTAATGGAGGACGCACCATCAAAAGGAAGAATACAATGTCATATAAACTTCCATGTAATACAATATAGCCTTTAAAAAAGAATAAATCTGAATTCATGAAATTCTTACAGATAGAAATTCTTCCAGTTAATGAAAATGTGATCCATAGGGGAGCCAATAATCACCATGTTTTGCAGGGGGGAGGGAACACTATGAATGATAGAGTTGAAAAAACAAAACTGGACTGCTTGATTCACTTTGGTAAGTCAATGAACCTTCTCTGGGTCTGTTTCCTCAAGTACAAAATGAGGGGATTGGACCAGAATGGTCTCTCTCTCCTTCTTTCTCTACACCTCATAATCCTAACTATTTGTTCAAAAGTGTTTGTCAAATTGGCATTTTTTCTAACCCAGCTGACAGTAACAAGTAAACAACTTTGTTTTAAAACCAATGCTTTCATTGTAATATTTTACCATTTATCTAGCCTTATAGGCTAGGCAGTTTGTAAAGCAAGGCCCCTGGTCATAAAGTTCTACCCAAGTTACACAGCAAGGACAGAATGTGGCAGGATTGTTACAGGATACATATTCTGGCAACTTTTTGTCAATTCAACAATCATCTCTTAAGAGCTTACTGTATGCCAGGAATTGTTCTAGACCCTGGCAACATAAATACAAAAATGAAACAGTTCTTACTCTCAAGGGGCTTACATTTTACTGTAGAAAACGATATATACAAAGGTAAACGTATACCAAATATGTACGGGATAAATGCAAAGTAATTTTGGGAGGGGGGCAAACACTAACAATCAAGGGAAAAAGGAAAAGACTCTTGAAAAAAGGTAGCACTTAAGCAAGGTTCTTACCCTAGGGTTGGTGAACTTGTTCTGTTTTTTAAATAGCTTGATAATAAGTATTTCACTATGATTAGTCTTCTTTGCAGTCCTTTGCATTGTATACATTTAAGAACATAATTCTGAGAGGAATCCATAGGCTTAACCAAGGTACCACAGAGGCCAAAAACAAAAGTGGTTAAGAAGCCCTGCCTTAAAGAGAACAGGGGATTCTAAGAGGCTGAGGTAAAGGAGAAGAACATTCCAGGCCTGTGAGAAGACGTGAAGGAAGGGAGAATAGGCTCAGGCATGAAGGAGGCAAGAAGAGAAAGAAGTAGCAGATTTCAGCAGGTAATGGCAAGGTATGCATTTGGAGTTAGTTGCAGCAGCAGAAGTACAGTTCAGGAAATACTGCTTGATGCACCTAGGACTGTTGGGTTTGACCTCCCATTTGCCTTCCCTGGTCAATCACTCGCAAGTCCATCTTCTGGCTCTTTGCTGGATGCAGTTTTCCACTTACCTAGCTTGTGGCCCTTGGGAACAACAGAGGCAATAAAGACTCTTGGAACCCCAAACCTGAAATGTGCCAGCATGTTGTGTTTTTGATGAGAGCACACATTCACATTCTCATGTGTGTGTATATATATATACATATATATATATATACACACACACATATATATATATATACATATATATATATATATGTATACACACACACACACACACACAAAGGTATGTTACAAAGGCAGTTACTTTGACACTGCTAAAAACCATGTATGTAAGCATCATATCAGAGAGAAACAGAGGAATCATCAGCAAAGGAACAGCACATATGCAATGGAAGACGAGTCAACAATGTTTTAGTAATCTCTTTCTTTAGATTAGATAATTTTTTTCTACCTATTTTACAGAAAAAGGTTATCTCCCAGCTGTTTTGAGTTGCATCTCCAAAAGCTTATCTTTTATAAGTCAAATTACGGCTTTAAATGCTTTGAAAATAACAAAATGAGACAAGCAAAACATCTGGTTGCAGTCTGCAAAGGAGTATATAGAAAATAAACATGCTGGTGCCAAACCATGAACACATTTTAACATTATGTTAAATCAGGTTCATGTAATGCATTAAAAAAGTTTTGGTCAATTAACGTGAATAAAGGGTCATAGCAAGGGGAAGAAAACACAATCTGAAGTTGTAGTGAATTCTCTGAGAAAAATGTGGTATAAGGGAACAAAAATTCCTAGGTTACGAATCAGAAGACTTCCATTTGATTCCCAGGTCTGCCATTATTATCCCAGACACTTCTCTGAGCCTTAGTTTTCTAATCTGTAAATGAGGATAACGGGATCATACCCTTGGCCTCCTTTGCCTACCTGATAAGTAGTGAGAATTAAGAGAGATAATCAAAACAAAAAATGTTTTGAAAATTGCAAAGCACCATCTAAATTTCCTCCTCTACCTTCTCCTCCTCCTTCCCCCCACTTAAGGAAGTCATGTAAATAGGTTATTGTAGATGATCAGAAAATTCCTCTGGGAAGGAATACTTAACAGGCAGGTAAACATTTTAAATCAATCAACCAAAAGCACTTATTGAACAGCTATTCTGTGCCAGATACTATGCTAGGCTGTAAGGATACAGGACAAAAATCAAATTATTCCCTCCCTACAGAAGCTTACATTCTAAAGGGGTAGACAACATGTATACATGTAGATTTATGCAAAACATACACAAAATAAATACAAAGCAATTGGTTGGAGTAGAGGGGATGGATTAGTAGCTGAATCTGCAAAGGCCTTATGGAGGAGTTAGTATTTGAATTGAGCTTTCAAAGAAACCAGGAATTTTAAGAACGCAAGCAATGGTTATTGTACTAGGTCATAACTGTAGTATGCTGCAGTTGTGGGCAATTTCTCTTCAGGTGCAACCTTAAGACTGTTTAGAGGGGAACTTAAAAGTGGGACCACCAGTCTTGGGCAATGAGGTTTTTTAAACAAATCTTCCCATCTTTTGTTACTGTTTTCCCTTTCTCTTTTGGCAACCCATTGTATGTTTCAGTATTTCTAGGGATCTATGACTTCATCAGTGTGACAAAAGAAGATCACCTCTAACTGGGCACATTACAAGCTTTGGTTACAAAAAAAAAATTCATCACCTGGTGGTCAACTCTCACCATCAAAGGAAAAGCTTTTTCCTAATGTCCTGGTATTTTTTCATCATTTTCTGAAAACCAGAACTGGACTCCATTTCCCAACTCCAGGTTCCTGTCTACCTCTGTAACTGGTACCCATCTCCTTAGCTACCTGGTAAATCCCAAGGCTAAGCTTAATGGTACCACAGCTCTCTCCCTAAGAACCTAAAATAGCAATGTGCTAAAGTGACAAATAAAACTATGCAGTTATGTGAAGAGCAGCATCATGTAGTACGGCAATAGGTAAAGATATTATCCTTAAGATAAGTAGCTACGTGGTCCAGCAGATAAGAGTATTTGGGCTTGGAGTCAGGAAGACCTGAATTCAAATCCATTATCAGACACTTAGTAGCTATGTGACCCTAGGCAAGTCATTTAACCTCTGTCTGCCTCAGTTTCCTCAACTATAATATGAGGATATCAGCAGCACTTACCTCACAGGGTTGTTATGAGGATCAAATGATTGATGTTATGATGATCAAATATTTGTAAAGTACTCAGCACAGTACAAAATGAAGGATAATAATAGCACCTACCTCCCCAGTTCTTGTGCGGGTTGACACGATATTTGTAAAGTGCTCTGCAAATGTTAAAGTGCTATATAAATGCTAGCTGATATTACTGTCCCCATTTTACAGTTAAGGAAAGTAAGACTATTAAGTGACTTGCTCAAGTTCAACCAGTTACTAAAGGTCAGAGATGGGATTCATGACCAGGCCTCTTCACCCCAAGTTCAATGCTCTGAGGGTTAACTATCTTCAAACTAGCACCGAATTGCAGAAAAGATACAGAGGGAGGGCAGTGTAGAACTTCATGAAGAAAAGTTGAAAGGAGTTGTGCTGAGCCTCCTTTTGGTTAGCACTAGTCACTGAAATGTAATTTCCTAAATTAAGTAGGAATTCCTCATTTATCTATAATTACCAGAGAATGAGGTAAGTTAATTTTCCATAGAAATGAAGTTTATATTTTGAAGAGCAAAACTCCTGACTTGAGAATTTACTGTGACGGGAATTCTAAACAAAGTATACTGGATGTAATTTAACCTTCAATAGATGCCTCTGAGTTATTATTATGATGAACTACCATACTATACAGTACTGGAGAGTATGAAAGCTGTTGCTGTTACATGTACTGAATAGCCCAGAGAGCCATTTTATATGCTTTTATAGAGCATTGTTCTGCCTTTTTTTGTTGTTGTTCTTTGGCCTCTTCCACGTGCTGTTAAATGTAGCTTTGCTCTGCTGCCAGTGTGCACTAATGCTTCTCATCAGCTACCAGATTTTATGCAACAATGATCTGAGTGAGAAGGTCCCATGAGTCATTCTGTCTCTTAAATGCCATAAACTGCATGGGACTTGCAATAGTTACTTGTCAGTAAGAAGACTCACTCCCAAGTTTGGAACTTAATTCTTTATGACTAAGGTTGTCCAAAGTGAGACATCCAGACAACTGGGGTCTTCTATAATTTAGGATATTGACACGATGCATTTTTTCTTTTTTTTAAAATTTATTTTAGTATTTTATTTTTTATTTTCCCCCAGTTACATGTAAAAATAACTTTCAACATTCGTTTTTAAAACTTTTGAGATCCAAATTCTCTCCCTCCCTCCCTCCCTCCTCACTCCTCCTCACTGAGAAGGCAAGAAGTTTGATATAGGTTAAACATGTATAGTGATGCATTTTTTCTTACCTGCTAAATGGGTCCTGCATAAAACATTCTTTCCAAACCATGGAGGCTACTGCCCTAGACATGAGGTAGGAGTAGTACTTGGCACCATAACCTACAAGGTGACTGAATCTCAGTTGCCAGGCCTGCAATGGAAAGAAGAAAAACAGCACTATGTTTGAGATTATGAAGTACTAATAAGAAAATGGAAGCCTTTAAATAAAAACCTCAAACAAATGCTGCCATTCTAAATTGTAGCCTGGAGGGAAAAGTCAATCACTATAATTAATGTGTTTAACATTTTATGTTCTAAGGGATTTTTTTATATCACGTAAATACAGAATTTGGTGTTTTACAGATAGTTCTTTATTCCTAAATATTCATTGTTAAATTTTTTTGACTAAGTGAGTTCAACATGACTCTGAAAAATTTTATTTCATGAGTGTTTATTTATATACACTAGATGAAGTATCTACATTCCTTATTTTAACATGGGTTTATAAAAATGATAAAATATTTAGCTTAACATACTTTCAATATTTAATAATGAGTCATTTCTCATGTGGATCAATTCTTCTAACACTTCCTCTGCTTTTGCCACAATTAAATTATAAAAACAGCACAACTTAAGAGAAAGTAAGTGAAACAGCAGAGTTACTACAAACATAAAAAGTGGTGATCTGGGATTGAAATTTTTTCAGAAGGGACAAATTCTAATGTCCTGAGATATGGTACAGAACTAACTCTTCTTTGTCAGTAGTAAGAGAGCAAAGGCTGCTTTATTCTCCTCTAATTTATTTTGTTCCACCTCTTTTATGCTTCTAGGATCAATACAGGTATCATTCTAGTTCTGCAGAATATTGACCATTCTTGCTTTCTTATCGTGTTCAACTGTTATGTGATTCTTGACCATCCAAGACTTCATGTTTGTGTATCATTGTGTAGATACCAGTAGAGCATGTGGACTGCCCATCCATAATCTTTCCTGTCATTCTGGAATTGTCTTTTAGATGATATTATCATCCTCTTTCAAGGAATATTGTTAATTTTTTACTCTGAGGATTATTGCTAAGAATTATGTTCTCATTATCCTCAGCTTCCTAATTATAGGCTAAAGGAACTGAAACCTAATTAGGTTTCACCATGTATAGAAAACTATTGGGGAGGTAACATGGTGCCATGGGAAAATCACTGGACTTGAATCATATGACATATGTTTGGGTTGGTAGTCCTGGCTCTGCCACCTATTAGCCATGTGACTATGCCAAACACTTTACTTTTCTGATCCTTAGTTTCCTCATCTGTTACATGGAAATAATGATACTCATGCCACCTATCTCAAAGGGTAGTTGTGAAGAAAGTGCCTTGTAAACTATAAAGTCTATATACATATAAACTATATAGGAGAAGTATTACTATTTCTTGATTAGGAAGTAAAGCCAGGTCAAGACAGCATCAGCAATTTGGGGAAAGATGGGTAGGCATTCATAGAATTGGTTTATCTCCTGATGGCCAGCTTGGAAAGATCAGTTACCAGCAATGACTTAAATAACAAGAAATTTAGAGTTTGTAAAACACTGTTATTCTTCCAGTAATATAGCTATGCTAGGAGGTTTTTTCCAGAAACTAAGCCCAAATTTGGGCCTCTTCAGTTTTCAAACACTGTTCCTAGTGCTGTCCTCTAAAGCCCGGCCAAAAAAGTCTAATCTTAGTCTTGGTACATAGTCTCCTTAAAAATAAAGAGTGCAGAATAGCCTTTTAAAAACTTGAAGACAGTTATCATGATTCCCCAAAGCTCTTCTCTAGATTAAACATTCCCAATTCCTTCAATGAACTAGTATGAGTTCAAGGCCCTTCATATTTCTAGTTAACTTCTTCTAGATAATCTCTTAATTTATGTTTACTAAAATGTGATTCCTAGAATAGGACACAAAATAATTCCTAGATAATGAGAACATAATTCTTAGCAATAATCCTCAGAGTAAAAAATTAACAATATTCCTTGAAAGAGGATGATAATATCATCTAAAAGACAATTCCAGAATGACAGGAAAGATTATGGATGGGCAGTCCACATGCTCTACTGGTATCTACACAATGATACACAAACATGAAGTCTTGGATGGTCAAGAATCATATAACAGTTAAACACAATAAGAAAGCAAGAATGGTCAATATTCTGCAGAACTAGAATGATACCTGTATTGATCCTAGAAGCATAAAAGAGGTGGAACAAAATAAAAATAACTCTGAGATTCTACCTGACACCCATCAAATTAACAGAGATAATTCAAAGATGATGTGGTTATGTTTTTTAAAAACAGGCAAGCATTATATCACTGGTGGAACTAAAAAATAGCTTTAAACTTTTTGGAAATAAATATAGGGCTGAAAAAGGATCCCAAAAATAAGCATAACCTTTGACTTAAAAGTCTCCCTACTAGTACTCTATCAATGACCTGATGGATCTATCAATAAGCAACGAATCTATCAATCAATAAGATGATTAAAAAAATCAGCAACATTAATTGAAATAAAAAAAGCCGAAATCAAGTTTTCAATGCTTATGGAATGGTTGGAAATAATTATGGTATGTAATAGAATATTACTGTGCCATAAAACATGTAGGATCACATACAATAATTTTCTTTTTGGTTATATTGTTCATTATTTATTCCTTTCTTTTGTTTTTGTTTCTGTATTTCAGTGCTTGTAGTATATTTCAAAATAGGTTTCAATAAATTTATTTTAAAAAAGAAATTCAAACTTTGAGCATTAAATATATTCATCTTTGCTGAAAAAAAGGATTTACTTATTAAGAATATGTATTTCATATAAAAATAAAATACTCTATTCGAGAATTCTCCCACTAAAAATTATTCTTTTTCTAAACACAAAAGCTGGAAACACCCACATTCTGATTTATTAATAGCAGAAACCCTCTCCAAGTATAACTACGTAAGCCTATTCCCTATAACGATGGAACACGAAAAATGAAATTGTAAAAATAAAAGCATTCCCAAGATACATTCATGAAATTTCCACATGTAAAAAAAACCTCTCTTCTACATGACCTCTGTACCTGACACTTTATCTAGATTTTCTGAAAGAAGAGAACCAATCTCTTCTTTTTTTCTGCCCAAGGAGCTCCCTTCCCTTTTCATTTGTGGATAGTAAAATGATATAAAATCACAGATAATCTTCACAAAGAATACTGTGAGTTACATCAATAGATCATCTCTATTTAACAAATGGAGAATAACTTTTTCAAAGTGGAGAGGCAAAACTCAGAACTTACAGCCCACCAAAATACTTTACTGCCTTGGACAGTCTTGTACCAAGGGTCTGAGTTTGGTCATTTGCCTTGATTTAGAGAAATGGGTTGTAACTAAGTGTGTCATGAGATAAGAACAAGGAGGAGATGTTCCAATGTGGTGCTTAGAGGTGGTGGATGTGTAAGAGTTATATGGTAGCTGTAATTGGCAATAATAACATAAGGGTGACAAGAGCAGTAACTCATATGCATCTGGAGCTTTAAGGTTAATCAACTCTTCCTCATAACCTTGTGAAGCAGGTCAAGGAGAGGGAGGAGGGATAAGCAGTGTCTACTATGTGCCAGGCATTGTGCTAAGTACTTTACAAATGTTATCTCATTTGAATCTCATAATGACCCTGTGAGGTAAGTGCTATTATTATCTCCATATACTTGAAGAAACTAAGACAAACAGAAGTTAAATGATTTGCCCAGGATCACACAACTACAAAGTTTCAGGCCACGTTTGAATTCAGGTCTTCCTAATTCTAGGCTTAGTGCTCTATCCACTGAGCCACCAGCTGGCTCAGCTGGTAAGGAAAGTACCATCATCACCATTTTATAAGTGAGGTAGGGGCAGAAGAAGAGCCTTGGAACACTGGTACAATCCGAACGACTGTTAACCCTGAACTCAAAGATGACTTTGTGCAGTTCTATCTCACTTAAATACAATTCTCACACAAGTCAAGACATCATCACCCTGTGATAACGTTGGTCTTCTTTGAAACAAAGGATAAACAACAACCTTGAACCCAATAGCTTAGAAAATGCTACAGATAAAGTTTCATCATAACAGACTTGAAGTTGCTATGTTAGTTCTTTTGCTGTATTGAAATTACATTGTATCAAATATTATCTGAAATCTGTGGCAAATTTGTCACACGGCTATTTAGTTGGGATGTTGGTGTTATTTTTCAAACTTGCACATGACTTAGAGTTCTTGCTAAATGTATCAATAAAGAATCAACTGATCTGTTAGCTACATCCTGGATTATAAATCTCTGATGTTATAACATACCACTTTGTTTCAGGGCTCTTCTTTGTAACTTTTTTCCTTGGTAATCTGCCAAAACTAGTTTGGCTGCCTCCGAAGCGCAGTGTGCGGAGTTTTAATTTTGTTTGGTTTTGAGCTGAATACCATTTTGTTTTGTCTTGAAAGCTGGCCCACTTCAAGAATTGCTTTGGTTTGTGCTATGAAATTTCAAAGTGACTTAAATTCATAAGCCTGTAGCTGAGGTCCCAAATAAACACAGCAATAAAAATGAGATCTTCGGAATTGCAGTGAGAGACTTTAGGGTTTATGTAAGGCTGAGATAGGCCCACTTCCTGAATTGCTAGGGCAGTTGTCTTTTCCTAATAACCTACCAAGTGTATGCATAGTCCAGGAGAATGCACACTGTTGTGTCTTAGGACTTAATTATAGGTTTGGATTCGGTACTACACACCTTTCCACATACCTAAGCATGTGGTAAATGAATTACATTCATATGATACCACTATTTGGAGGATTTGAAATATATTTATAGTGAATTAAAGCCTAAAAGTTTATTCTTCTTCAAATAAGGCTCTCTAAAATAAGACTAGCAAAAGTAATATAACTGCCATTAAGTCTTTCTGGACTTCATCTGAAAAATGGGGTTAAGAGTACTTGTAATACTTACTCATGGTATTGTTGAAAGTATAAAATGAGATAACATACATTAAGTGCTCTGCTACCAACCCATAAAGTACCATATGACTGTCAGCTATTATTAATAACACAGATTGTTAGTCCAGTTTACTGTTAACTATTTCATCATGAAGAATTATAATTTAATAAAATATAGAATTTTTCTTCTCCATCAATTGGTTAGACAGAAGTTTTGACCTTTCATTCTAGACACAATTTGCAGGTCTGATTCCAAAAAAAGCATGTTCTAAAAGATAGCAAAAAAGGACTCTTTGTTTTCCTTCAATTTTCACTAGAGGGGGCAACATGATATCCTGGAGAGTAGAAAGAACTGGCTTCAAATCCTGCCCCTGACACAAACTCTCTGGTGTGGGCCTCAGGAAGGAATCTCTCAGGACCCCAGATAACTCTCAGACTACGTCACACAGAAGGTCCTGATCTACACCCATAGATGGAGGTACTCTCTGGGAACTCCCTATACTGATGGTTCTAGTGAAAAAAAAAGTCACTAGAATCTCAACATTGTGAATGAGACTCTCACAAGTGAAAAATACTTGAAAGGTTATTTAGTCCAAATCTCAAATTCCCTCAATCATTGTCTTGCACAACTATAAAATACACCTTTGGGACCCATGATGGCTGAAGAAATCAGCCCACTTCGAGAGTGGTATTAGGTTTCTGCTAAAAAAACTTCAAGGTGACTCAGCTTCATAACCCATCCTGGAGAAGGCAACAAAGCTTCCTTATGTAAGGAAGGTGATTTTAACAATATACTTCTCCCATTGGTGAGTTCCTCCTGGGGCCTCCATTTGGGGGAGGGGAGAGGTTGTGTTAGGTCTGCCAACCTTCATTCCTTCCCAGGTGGGCTTGCGAATTTACAGACTTCAACTCTATGTCTCATCTGCAATCTCACCTGGAACATTCTTGTGCTATGCTGTTCCCCCTCTATAACTGATGAGCTCCTCCTGGGACCTCCATTTGAGAAGTGGCCCAGGTCTCCTCACTACTTTTAAGTTCCCTTGTATGTTATCTTCCCCCATTGGATTAGAAGTTCCTTGAGGGAAAGCAGCTTATATTTGTATCCTAAGTGCTTACTACAGTGCCTGGCACATAAACAATAAATGTTGGCTGCCTTGCCTTGACTAGCGGTTATTACCTTGGTTTTAAATCATAGCAGCAAAAATTTAGAGAATGGGAGGCTCTTTTCCCATTTCTTCACAGATTTCCTATTTCCATATCATTGATCTTCTCTTGGTAAGATGGAGCCAGTAAAGCATATAACTGCCATTAAGACTTTGCTACTCCCACCTTTGACCCTCCATACTAACCTCTTTTGTCATCTCTATAATTCTTCACAATTTTAATGGCCATAGGCAGCATGAAAGCAGGATTTGAGGACAAGCTCTACCACTAGGTTGCTATGAGAATCTTAGGTAAATCATTTCTCTCAGCTCCGTTTCTTCATCTGAAAACAAGGGACTTGGACTGGAAAGTTCCTTCTAGCTCTAAGATTCCAAGATTTTATATTGTCCCCATTCCTAGCAATGTTTCCACAAGCCATGGCTGGATTGTAAATTTCTTGAAGATAGAGATCACATTCACTTCCTTTCTAAATTCTATAATAAGTATTGATTGGCTGGTTTACTTTCTGCCATACAAAGTTCCTGGTATAAATGCCCAGAGTAGACAGTATGGCACACATGCTACAAAGACTTTAAGTCTGCTCTGATATTGGACAGCAGGCTTTTTTGTCTAGGCTTTGCTGATACATTTTTATAGATTTTTGATTACTAGTATAATACTGGATAGCCAATATGCTGCTATGTTTATTTTTAGCCTGTCAGTTTGGGCTATACGCAGGGTTTGCCTAGAGCACATTAATACACAATCACAGGCTTCTTTAACTGCCAAAACCGTAAGCGAACAACGGGCTCACTTTGTTGTGCAAGCTCATAAAATTCCACTTGTTGATAACTGTGCTGTGATAATTGATGTAACTCACTGTAAGAGAGCAGAGCAGGAAGAAGTAAGTGTCTCATCTAGTTTTTATGGCTAGGTCTCCAACTCTTTTTTTTTTCTATTTAATACTCTCTAGGTAATATAATTTGTTCATTTATTAAACAATTTGATATTAAGTATCACTCTATGCAAAGTAACATGTTTTGCAGTGGAGGAGATACAAAGATAATTAAAACATGGTACTAATCTACATGTAGATTATTACAATCTAGCACTGGGAATATGATATATAAATAAATGTGAAACTAATATGAAATACTTACTATAAAAGATTATAATGTACAAAAGAAATCTTGAAAATTAGAGGAAGAAGAGACAAATTGGAAAAGACAATAGAATTTATAAAACTAAAAAGCTGGTTTTTTAAAAAGACTAACAAAATTGATAAACCCTTAGCCAACCTCATTAAAAAGGGTACAAAATTAAATCAACAAAATAGAAACTGAATAGAAGGAAATCACAACAAAACCAAAAGAAAAAAAAAACCAGAGATCTTACATAATCCAAACACAAATCCAGAAATAAGATTAACTATAAAGCAAGAGTTTTTAACTTAGGGTTCAAGTTAGATTTGGGGGGGGTCCATGACCTTGGATGGGAAAAATACATTATTTTCATTAACATGAAATGTAGTATTTCTCTTGATTACGAATACGGGCAACAAATATTATTCTGACAAGGCTCCACCAGACTACCAAAGGGGCATATCCACAAAAATAGTTAAAAATTACTGCTGTAAAGGAACTACCAAATGGGGGCGGAGAGGAATTTCAGGTCCTGATGAATTTACAGGAGAATTCTACCAAATTTTTAAAGAGCAATTAATACTAATTTAAGGAGTAACTAAAACTAATTATTTGCAAAAATTGAAAAAGCATTCTACTAAACTATCTTCACAAGATGAATACAATCCTAATACCTAAATCAAGAACAAAGAAAAAATACACTATAAAGAAAAAAAACCACTATAGCCCAACATCACTAATGAATATAGATACAGGAATTTTAAAGAAAATCTTGGCAAAAACTATGGTAATTTATTCACAAACTCATATGTTATGACCAAGTAGAATGCACAGAACAGGTGAAAGGATAGTTCAACATTAGGAAAGCAATTAACATAATCATTACAAACAAAAACACCTTAAACCACATGATTATCTTAAGAGATGTGGAAAAAGCCTGAGATACACGCTTCTGGCCAAGATGGCTACCTGAATGGGAGGCAGACAACCGACCTATAACATACCTACTTCAGAAAAAAGTAAACTGAATAATGATCAAGAAATCCAATAAGAAGCTTCAGCAAGTGACTTATTCTGCCCCAGAGCTAAAGAAGAGATCAGGCAGAAACCTGAAGGCAAAAGAAAAGGGAGTCCTCCAGCAAAGCCAGTACCAGTGCAGAGGAGCCTCCCAGCATGACCACAAATGGCCAGGACACACGTAGCCTTCCTGGCTCTGGGTACAGGGCTCCTGTAAAAAAGCTTCAGAGTGTTCAGGAAGCCATAGGATAGGGAACTTGGAAGTAAGAGAGAGGAATCAGGACTAACCATCTAACCAAAAACACAGCAGGAGACCCAGCCTGGTCCTGATACAAATCTCTGGTTTAAGAGGAGATGAATCAAAGAAAATGCCAAACAATATATAAAAAATGATTGCAAGAAAGACAAGAAAGCGCACAGAATGATGTGAGCAAGATTAGGAGAACAATTTGCATAATAACAACTTCGCAGAAATTAATATCTTGGAAAAACTTAATTGTTCCGATCAATGCAATGAACAAACATGATTCTAGGTAGTGAGAAATATGACCTGTTTATTTCCTGATAAGTGCCAAGTCATGTTAACAAGCATTTATTAAATACCTACTATGTTCCAAGGAGTGTAGTAAGTGCTGGAGATATAGAGAGACAAATAACAACAACAAAAAAAGTCTTTGCTCTCAAAGAATTCACAGTGTAATGGGGGAGACAACATGCAAACGACTATGTACAAACAAGATATATTCAGTATAAATTGGAGATAATCTTAAAGGGAAGACTTCAGCATTAAGGGAGCCCAGGAAAGGTGGGCTTTTTAGGTGGGACCTGAAAGAAGCCAGGAGATGGAAATAAGGAGTGTGAGCATTTCGGGTATGGAGGATAGGAGTTTCCTGTTCAAAGAACAGTGTTACTGTTATCACAGATGGAAGAGAATAAGGCATAAGTATGGGTGATAAGATGGAAGAGAATAAGGCTTAAGTAGGAAGGAAGGAAGGAAGGAAGGCAAATGGGTATGACAAGCTTTAAAACCAAACAGGGGATGTTATATATTTATATTTTGTATTTGATCTTAAAGGTAACATGGAGAAATTTACTGAGTAGGGGAGTGACATTGTCACCTTAAGAAGATCACTTTGACAGCTGAGTGGAGAATTGCCAGGAGTAGGGAGTGAATTGATGCAGGGAAAACAACCAGAGAGCTGTAGGCAATTGTCTAGGCATGAGGTGATAAGGACCTGTACCAGGGTAGTGGCCATATCAGGAGAGATGTTGATATTTACAAGCCTTTATGATAGTCGCTACAAAGGTAGAATCAACGAGACTTGGCGACTGACTGGATATGGGGAATGTGAGAGAGCCATTAGGATGGTAGTGACCTCAGGAATAGTTGATGAACTCAGTATGCAAAATAAGACATAAATTTTTGCCATGGCCATTGCGAGACCTTGTTTTGCTTAACTTTGCATAATTGTTACAGGGCTTTCACTTTTTTTAGGTTTGTTTTTTTTCCCCCCAGTATGGGGAAGAAATGGGAGGGAGAGAAAATAAATGTTTGCTAATTGAAAAAATTTTTAAATTAAATAAAAGGATACATGAAGCTGGAAATTATGAATTTCTCATAATTGGGATACAAAGGAAGAGTAAACAAAGTGATGACAATGGGCATCAGATGAATTTCAGTCTTATCTGAAACTGAGAAAGGAGGCTTGACCACATACACAATCTGATGTAGAAATATGACATTTTAAAGAAAAAGAACTTTGAAAGACTTAAGAATGTTAATCAATGGAATGACCAGTCATGTCTCTGTAGGACCTATGATGAAATATGTTTACAGAAGTGACAGATACAAAGTACAGAGACATGTTTTTTTGAACATGACCACTCTGTGGATTCATTTTAACTATGTTTATTTGTCACAAGGTCCCCCCCCCTTCATTTTTAATTGGGGTGGCTTAGTCAATAAATATTTAATAAGTATTTTCTATATGCCAAGCATTGTGCTAAGCCCTGGAGATACAAAAAAAAGGCAAAAGACAGTCCCTGTCCTCAAGAAGCTCACAATCTCATGAGAGAAATAATGAGCAAACTAAAATGTGCAAACAAGCCATACACAGGACAAGCAGGAAACAACTAAAAGAGAAAAAATACTAGAATTAAGAGGAGCTGAATCAGCAACAGTGATGAAAAAAAAAGAGGGGCATTGTAACATCGTTTAACAGGGGTTTGGTTAGCAATACTGATGAAAAAAAAAAAAGAGGCCACTGCAACATTTTTAAAAATGCAGAGAGGAAAACAGAAAGTACTTCAGAGAACAGCAGAGACAAATAACATTAAATTTATTATACAATTTTTAAAAAAGCAAGCTGAACGAAATGGACATTTATGGTTTTACATAGAATCCTCTTTTTGTATTCTGTTGTGAATGCTCTTTTTTATATTTGATTTTATTGTTGTTGTTTGTTTGTTTGTTTTTATGGGCAGCTAAGTGGTGCAGCAATGGATATAGCCTTGGGTCTGCAGTCCAGAAGATGGGAGTTCAAATTTGGCCTCAGACACTTACTAGCTGTGTGACCCTGGGCAAGTTACTTAACTTCTGTTTGTCTCAGTTTCCTCATTTGTAATATGGAGAAAATAACACCTATCTCCCAGGGTTTTTGTGAAAATTAGATAATAATTGTAAAGTGCTTAGCACAGTACCTGGTATATTGTAAATGTTATATAAATGTTAGTTATGATAGGATGATAAAGAGGAGGAGGAAAAGAGGGAGAGGGAGATTTTTTTGCCACTATGCCTTTACTTAGCACAGTTCCCTATGCTTAGGTTATACATCTTAACAAAAGACTCCACCGGAACTTTACTAAAAAATAAACATCCATGGAATACCAGACAAATTTTAATGAACTCAGAAACTTGATTTTTAGTTTTAAATATTACTACCGTGCAAAAAATTAAAAACTCTACTTGAAAATCTATTAAGAGAGAATTTACTTCCCATACAGAATATCCTCAGTAACAGCTGTATTGTGCTCCTGTGTTCTCATTTTGAAAAATATATCTTGATTTTAAATTACTTAGCTCATAAAACAAATTTTCAGGCAGCATTTTGTGTTTATGTTTAACACCTACAGTACTCCTACTTAATTATAACTATGTCTGTTCAAATATATGGCAACATAAGCTAGAAAACGATTATTTTTAGCTGAAAACACTTATTCAAGGGGTAACAGGAAAAGTCAATTTCTATTTTTAAAGGCAATAATTCTCTGCACAATGTGGAAATTTTTCAAGAGTGTTATGGCCTTTTCTCTGTGTATTTCAAATACCAGTAAGTTACAAAAGCTCCATATCACAAAAATTAAAGAAGTTAAAGATGCTTATTAGTGCACTTTCTCTAAGAGAAAGGCAAGAAGTATGCAGACTGTCTTAAAGAGAGTATTCAAACTAATAATAAAAATCATCCTGACAACCTGACAATTTCCCTTTGTGTGGTTAGCAGGTATGTGGCTAATGGACCATCAAAACAGTACGTATTTAGTTTGTTTTTTACCAACATTTTTTTATCAATTATGAGCAGTGAAAAGAGTATTTTTGCTAAAAGCACTGGTGGAATCAATCTCATATGAAAAGCACCCCGTGGGTGATGATTCCAATGAAACACAAACATTTGTGTTATGCAACACAGAAAAAGTACATCAATGAAGAGGTTAGCAAATATATTCTTTTCTGCTCTCTCAGTTTACCCTACTGAAGTTGGCACATATTTTGAGAGCAGGCAGGACAATGTGGCTAAGGATCTCCCAAAACCTAAAGTTCCTGACCTAATACAATGAGCTACTTAGAATGTGAGTTACTTGAGGGCAGGGACCATAGTTTTATCTTTCTTTGTATCTCTAGCACTTTAACACATAATAGATATTTAACAAATGATTGTTGACTGGTCATTACAGGAAGGAAAATCCAGAGATATTAGTACGAAGAGAAAAAAATTAGCACAATACAAAGCAGAGACAACGTTGGGCTGGGTTGTAAATGAGGCAATATTTGTCCACATCACCTTCTTATGAGCCCCTTTAAGTGCCCTTCCCACTATAGCAGGGGACCCTTCTAATTTTGTACTTCATGTTTTAAACTTTTCCTTCCCCTTATCAAAATGTAGCCTATCATTTTTCAGATAATTGTCACAGTGTAAAATACTCTCAAAAGAAAAGAATCTCCCCCATGCTATTAATGACTGATAAAGGATATTAAAAATTTCTCTTCCAGGGGCATTTTCATAAAAAAACACAAGACTCTTTAAATATACACATCAATCCCACAGATCCACCAGGGGAGGAGCAGAGGAAATATTTTTGCTCAGGAAGGCCTTTCTGGAAGCCTTTATATGAGATGACTGACACTTACAACTAACTCAGACCACCAGAGGGGACCAGACTGACAAGAAGATGTAGCACCATCAGGATCTTCCCTAAGCTATTGAGAAGCAGGTATGTGGAACGATCTGACTCAGAGCTCGAGCCAAGCTCTCTGAAGGCTCATTTTCTGCCTCAATAACTGTGTGTGGTTTTGTGAGGCAACACTAGTTGTGGGCCTCAGTTACCCTCTTAGCATTTTGCAAAACAACTGATGCACCAAGTCAGAGCTAACTTGGCTGCCATGTCTCTTGGCTTGAAAAGGAGACTCTTCTAAGCCCCTCTGGCTTTTGCACTGTTGGGACTACTTGGCATTTGGTTAAATTTCTCTAAATGTCTAATTTCCATTTCCACAGTCAACAGCTTATATAAATAAGTCAGGTCAGAGCAATAGTACAGCACTTTCTTCTCACATCTCTTCTTTGTTCTGCTTTGATATCTATTTTAACCTCTGTTCTACCATGCCAACAACATGACTGCACACACAGACACTGACAAGGAAAGGACTATGCCAGTAATCATTTGTTTCCTGACAGTTAATAATACACAGCTGATTTCATTTTTATGATGTTATTCAGTGTTCTCCATGTCTGGCTTCCTCCAACTCACTTCTCTTAAAAAGTATTTGTGACATACATAAATGATGAGATTCTTTAGCAGTCTTCAAACCTTTTGGCATCTTTCATTTTTAAACCACAAATTGCATTCTCAACATGGTTTTCAGTTGTATCCCCCTGTGCTCTATTTTCCACTGAAGTTCCTGAGACCATCTAGGTGTATGCTAACTTAGTATGGAGGATCTTATTAAATTCCTCAGGAAATTGTTGCTACTTCTCCAGCTTATGCTACATGATAATGGTGTGTAAGCAGCAGTTAACTCTGTAGTGGACTGCTTACAATCATCATGAGTCCTTCAAGGCCTTTCAAACACATGGGGAAAGCAACTCAGCCAACTTTTTTATTCACCTCTACAAGGAAAAACTAGTTATAAGCTACCCTTCTATATTACTACAACTTCCTTATATTTTCTGCTTTCATTTATAGCAAGAAGATAGAATGCAAATTTGATAGAGCTCTTCCCATAATGTGTCAACTTACTGGTCATTTGGCAAAGGATGCATATTAAGAATATCAAAATTATTGTTTGCAGATAGTCTATCAAGAGTGCATTTCCTATTAATTTCCCAATAATATTGTGGAGACAGAAATTGGTCACACAAAGTTTAGGGCCAGCCAGCTTGAGTTTTCGATGTTTTATGGGTTTCTATGGCCAAAAAAAGAGCATCACTTGTTGGCTGATTTTCTGGTGATGAACCTCTCTGAATTTAGGGGGGCTAATGCTTTCCCCCATTAGATTACCTTACATTTACTCTGTATATAACTTGTGTTATCTTTAGTGAACTTACTTATCTTAAATGTTTTCTCTCCCATTAGACTATATTCTCCTTGAAGACAGGGATGATTTTTGCCTCTCTTTGCATCTCCAATATTTAGTACAATATCTAGAACAAACTAAGCACTTAAAAAAATGTTGACTAACTTCTCCAGGAAAAAAAAAAACACATGGTTTTCAACTGGGAACATTTTCAGATTGGTAGAATCTGTCTGAAGATTTTCTATGGTAGGAAAAGCCTAAAAAAAAGTCACCTGTTCACCATAATAAAGCATGGAAATAGTGCTTTAGGAGATGACAATAAAAATCTTAGAAAAATTTTAGCAAGTAGTATATATGTTATTCTGTCCCTAGGTTTAATAATTACTAAGACTCTAACATTTAAATACATAAACTAAAAAACGCAAATGAGATGATTATGCATGATATGGTTCTTAACCTCTGAAATTAGTGATAAAGCAACTTTTAAATAAAGATATTACCTTTATTTATTAAGAATTCACAAGGTCAACTCATGACATACATATATTTTAAAATAAAACGAATGCTGAATATATTTTCTGAATACTGCAACTTTCTCAGTTGGATTTTGCTCTTTTTTTGTAACAAGGCAGATTTCAATAGGAGGTAATCTGGGTATGGGTAAACTAGAAAATGATTCTAATGTTTGAAAGAAGGCAAAAATAAAATTTATTAGCTGGAGTAAAATACAAGTCATTAGTCCCCATATTCCCTTTGCTAAAAGATGTCTTCAATTTAATTTTAAAATCCTACCCATTAACTTCCTCTTAAAGTTGCCTAGAAGGCATAAAGGCTTAACATACACAATTAGGAAATATATCTTTCTAAAGGCTATGTTGTTGGTAAGATATAACTAAGTTAATGAAGATGGCTAAAACACCTTTAACTCTAGGAACATAATAACCTCCTCCATAAGTTTCATGAAGACATTCCAGAAGTTTATTAAATAGCTGCAGATTCTGTAGCCCAGGGCCTACAATAATATGTCATTTGCAGGTCATGTTACTGCCTATATTCTGTACAGTGTAACTGACATAAATAAGATATGTGACTGATCCAATGAAATTATTAAAGTTGCCTGGTTTTTATCAACATATCATCAATCTTGCCTGATTATCTTGTCTGAAAAACTTCCAAAATTCCTCATGCAGCAGTGTTCCTCCCCATGCCCCTTCCCCATTTCTATTAGCAAGGGGAAAAAAAATCGTACAAAACTTTGGTTGAAATCTATGGAAAATCAAATCAGTCTTGAAGAGCTCCTAATGTAACCAAATAAGCCAGGCAATATTAATCATCACCATCATTTTTAATATGCAGTTGCAGGGTATTAAACAGTACCTAAGTATTACTGAAAAGGATGGACTGGAGTGGGGAGAAACTTGAAGCTCAGTAGCCGACCAGCTGATGATTACAATAGTACAGGTATGGAGGTGATGAGGGCCTGCACCAGAGGAGTAGCAATGTTAGAGGACAAAAAGGGCCAGAGATGTTATATGAAGGTAAAATCAACAGGACTTGGCAACCAACTGGACATGGGGTTGACAAAGTAAAGAGTGTTAAGGATAATATCTAAGTTGTGACCTTGGAGGGCTGGATGGTAATGCCTTTGATAATAATAGCAAACTTGGAAAGTGGGGAGGTTTTGGAAGAAAGATAATGAGTTCAATTTTGAGCATGCTGAGTTGAAGATACTATTTGAGATTTCCAAGAGGCAACTGGAGATGCTATGGATGGACCATGGGAGCAGATGAAATCACCAAGTGAGACAGCATAGAAGGAGAAGAGAAAAGGACAAAGGACAGATTCTTGGGGGATACCCATAGTTAGTGGGCATGATCTGGATAAAGATCCAGCAAAAGAGCCTGAGAAAGAGTAATCTGGTAGCTAAAAAGAGAACTAAGAATGAGCTGTGCTGCAAAAAGCTGGAGAAGAGAGAATATCTAGGAAAAGATGGTGATTGGCAATGTCAAAGGTTATAGAGAAGTCAAGAAGGATGAGGATTGAGGCAATTAAATCTGGCTATTAAAATCCAGAGTTCAATATCATTGGGGTGAATAGACAGATAAATAAAATATAAAATTATATAAGTAATTCCAAAATACAGTTGATTCTATTAACCAGTGTTTATTTATAGAAACCTATTCCGTGGTTTGGAAGAGATAAATGGTACTTCTGTTAATTCAATGGATTCAATTCAACAAGCCATTTTATTAAGAGAAGTGTTAGGTGCAGATATAAAACTTAAATACAATGCTACTTTTCTCATGAAACTATGAGACTAGTGAGAGGACGTGATGTATCTAATAACTAATTATGAGTTCTTAGCCTTTATAATGTAACTCAAAGCCTTTATGCAGGAAGTGAGACTTAAATGATAAGAGGGTTTACCTTAGTCATGAGAAATAAGCATATGTAAGTACAAATCTAATGACATGATCTACATCTAAATCTATGACCTTACGCTCTATGACAAGAAAGTCTGACAATTATTTAGGAGAAGATAAGAAAACTGAATAATATGAATAACACTTCATAATTTTGAAGCATACTGACTTCATACAGTGGATTACCTATAGCAAGAGTTCAAACAGAAATGGGGGCCACTAATCCACACCTATACTGACAGTTTTTAAATGTAATGTTATTAAAAAGGTTGAAAGGGTTTTTTTTGGCATCTAAGAAGTAGGAGAAGCACCCAACCTGCCCCACAAGTGAACCCACCATATTTTCCTTATATGACTGGGCTCCTGGGCAGGGGAGGGTTTGGCACTGGGAACCTGAAGTGATTATGGAACAATGACCACAGGGGATGAGAGACTTGGGGGCCAGCTGAGGCTGAGCTGTAGGGACAGGGTAGGTTCCTGCACAGATGGAGGAGGAGTGCCCTCCTAGGCCACGTCCCCTGGGGAGGTTGGTTTGTGCTGGGGGTGGATGGGAAGCTAGAGGCGACTCTTAAGAGCCCTGGGGAAAAAAAAAAAGTAATGTTACTTACATTTTATTGAACTTTAATTTATTTTGTTAAATATTTTCCAATTATATTTTAATCTGGTTTGGGCCACCATTGGGAGTGTTGCTAGACATGTCTGACACCTCTGACCTACAGCATAGTGGAAAAAATGAGCCCACATGGCTTTACACATTAGTACTCTGAAAATATTTATAAAGTATGTGTTATCAAAATAATATGTTTTCCTGGTCTTGCCGGCATCATGTAGCTGATATTATCACATTCAAGAAGGTCAGTTAGTATATTTTAATATTCACATAATCACTGTAAAAGAGACTATTATAAGTCTGAGTAATGTACCAACCATTGTTTGTACCACTTTGTGACAAGAAAGGCAACAATCTATTTTGAGAATAAAGTGGTTTTAATAATAAGTGGTTGGAAATTTTAAAAACAGTTCTGACAATAAGTACTTTGGGGCTTCTTAAGATCAGCCATGGGGGCAGGTAGGTAATGCGGTAGATAGAGCACCGGCCCTGGAGTCAGGAGGACCTGAGTTCAAATCTGGCCTCAGACACATGACACTTACTAGCTGTGTGACCCCGGGCAAGTCACTTAACCCTGATTGCCTCACCAAAAGGCGAAAAAAAAAAAAAAAAAAAAAAAAGATCAGCAATGAAAAATTATTAGAGTCAGCGTTAGAATTCAGTTTCTAAAGCCTCAAACCCATATCTAAGCCCAGCTTGACTTTGAAGTGATCCACCACACTGATCTCAAGATCCATTCTTTCTTAATATCCCAACTTAACAACAAATACATCTGACTTCTCTTGCTGCAATTAAGGAGTTCAATGTTATCTACTGTTATCCTACTTCTTTTGAACGTTGTACTTTTCTTGATAATTAAAACATCCATGAAAGCATTTTAGTCTTTTCAATATTTTTTTTCTCTATGTTCATCTGAATCCTACCTTTAACAAAGGTTCAGTTTAAACTTTTTAGATGGCTACATCATGTTTTAAGAGGGAAAATTAGTTGAGAAAAGTGGTTTGGAACAAACATAAACTATCACTTGATTTGTAGACATTCATTGCTTTCATTTCATGGAATTAGTACTGTGAAATGTTGTTCAAACTGCATTTTGGCTTAAGTGGAAAAAAAGTTATTATAATAATTGTACAAATAATTTCAAATACTGTTTGATTTTGGATTTTAAGTGTCTGGACCTTTCTAAATGGTCTATGACAGTCTGGTTCACTCTTCATTCTCTATCAATCACCAAACTATTTCAAAGCTGCCTTTAGACACAGAAAAATACACATGTGACAAGAACAAATGCATGATCCACAAGTCCGAAATCTGAAGATAATGAACATTAAGGAAAGACAACTTACTGGGTGATCTCTTTTACAACTGATTAATATATACTTTATAAATATAGGTATATAAAGGACAACTGGTTGGGTGTATTATACTTGAAGGCAAGTATAAAGTTTCAGAAAGCTCCTTATGGTGCAAGAAATTAGCCAACTTTCTCAAGGAGATGCCTGGTGGTCAGGCAAATCACCAAGAACAATCAATGTCTTTGTTGGAAAAACAAAACTAAACCTGGATCTCTACTTGTTTAAAGGGCATCTTAAACTCTCCAAGAGGTTCTATCTGGTTTTCTCCTTCACTGATCTCTTATTGGTCCATTTCCAATTATTCAAAGATTTTGTGATAATTTCCCCCAAATACCATTTTCATAGAGTAACTCCCCCATTTAAAGAAGTGTCTATGCTGGATTTCTGTGTATTTTATTCAACCTTACATCGATATAGCCTTTGAAGTCTCTTATCAATTATCTTCTACCCATATCTTTACCAACTTTGTTTATCTTTGCTCCCATATGTAAGTCCAGACAAACCACCTGAATTTTGTACAGAAGTCATTCACTCCTAAGTCTGTATTTTGAATTTTCCATTACTTTCCCCTTGTAATCCAACATGAAAAGAATTTCCACCATAACAAATCTGACAAACGGTCATCTGGCCTTCCTTAAAGACTATTAGGGAGAGAAAATGTCTTGAGGAAGCTTATTAAACTTTTGGACAATTCTAACCTTTAGTGAATATCAGACCATATCTGGATATCCTGGATTTCCTCTCCTCTACTACAAACTGTAGGAGAAACTGATCACTTCCCTCCAAGTTTCAAATCATTTCTGCCTCACCAACCAATTCCTCCCTGGTTGGTAATCATCAGTTCTAATGGGTTCTTTCAGTTTTTAACGATGAAATTATCACTAAGCCAGGTCAAGAAGTTATCCTGCCTGCCTTTGGAAGAAAGAGAGCTCTAGAAGATATCTGGATAACTAAAGTCTCACATCACTACTCTATCATGTTTGGGATTTAAGCTTGTGAACTATTTTCTATACTCCCCATCTGTCTCCTCTGTTCTTCCACATGATCTATAGTATGCTTCAACGACAAAATCATTTCTATCTTTCCCTCCATTGACTTTTACCCAAATATTATCTGTCACGCTTTGCCTGTTTCCTAGATTTCCTCACACGAATATATTTTCTTAAACCAACCCCACCTTTACATAGTCATAGTCTAAGTGTCTCTTTATCTTTCAGGATCATTTGTTAATTTTCATCTGATCTTCTTCCAATTTAATGCCATACACACTAAAACATATATATAAATAGGTGAGGTGTACTGGTAATTAAAATAAAACATAGCACTTAGGTTTATAAATTAACTATATCAATATTTGAGACTATGTAGTAAGGGTGACCCTGGGATCTCACAAGTAATACTAGAAAATCACATGCTCTGGCAGCTTCTAGCAAGTTAGAAAGGCTTTAGGTAAGGGCTCACTGATAACTGGTATGCCTGTCATCTAAGAACCTGCAGAGCTAAGTTGCAAAAGTTTTATCCCAAGGAGACTGTCAGTCACACAGTGAATTGTTGTTCATCACAACTAAAGGATGGAAATCTGCATTAGTCTAGGAAATACTTTCATCAATGAAATTATGGATCTTGCCCCCTGAGTCTAACACTTTCTAATTCCTCCAACCCCCTATTTTTGATGATCACAATCCTCTGACAAAACACTGCTGTTTTTATGAGGTCAGTGATTACCCTGGTAAGTCCTCAGTTAAGTGTCCTCTCCTAAAGGACTATCTGCAACTAGCACTGTACTATGAGGGCTGCTAATGCTACAAGAGGTATTGTAGCTTCGGTACTAGTCATGTCTAACATGAAATAGCTATAGATATAATACTACCAGAGACCTAGAATGCTGAATCTTCTGTTAAATATTTTTTATTAATATCTTTTCTTTTTACACCATTTTTATTCCCAAATATAATTTATCCTTTCCTCCCCTACCCAGGGAGCCATCCCTTATAATAAAGAATAAAAGAGAGGAAAAAGTTTAGCAACACTGACCAACACACCAACTGGGCTTGACAGTATATGCAATGTTCCACATCCATAGTCCCCTACTTCTTTACAGGTAATAGGATATATATTTCCCATAGTCCTTTGGGGCCAAGCATGGCCACGACAATTACAACACTGTTCAGTCTATGTTGTTTTTGGTCTATCCACTTGCACTATACAGTTATTGAATATGCTGTTTTCCTGGTTCTGCTTACTTCACATTTTATTAGTCTATATAATTTTTCCTGTGCTTCTCTGAATTCTTCACATTTACTATTTGAAACAGACAATGTGATAATATTCCATTAAACTTACATAACACAACTTATTTAGATATTCCTCAATAGAGGGGCTTAACAACCTTCTTTAATTGCTTAAACTTTTGACACAGACAGGAAGAGCATAGGAAAACTGAGATGTTCTGTCCAAGAGTTTGGAATGTTGATTTTTGAGTAATTGTCAATATCGATGTTGCTTCTCTATCTTACTGACCATAACAACATGTAAAGACTACCTAATATTTTAAAAGGGCATATTTCTATTCATTTTTTCAATATAGTATTAAATGTAAATGTCCTTGAAACAAATAGGATTAAAAATATTCATCTAAATATAAATATATAAATGTTGTCTAGTTTGTCAAACATTTATTCCATAGAATTATAACTGGCCGTTTGACCTCAAGGAGGCAGCTAGGTGGCTTAACAAACAGAGTACTGGGCCTGGAGTCAATAAGACCTGAGTTCAAATCTGGCCTTCTACACTTATTAGCTGTGTAACCCTGGGCAAGTCACTTAGCCTCTGTTTCCCTAAATCTACTGGAAAAGGAAATGGCAAACCACTCCAGTATCTTTGCCAAGAAAACTCCATGGTCCACGGGGGTCATGAAGAGTCGAACATGACTTAACGACTGAACAACAACAAAATTTGACCTTGAACAAATCATTTCATTTCAGGAGGTCTTAGTTTTCTCACCAGTAAGGATGATGGAGCTGTCCCAAATAATCTCCAGGACCTTTACTCATTAAATTTCATAGTGTTCTAATAAAAACTCTGTCTTTAAAGAAATCTCTGCAGTGCTAAAGATGTTTTAACACTTCAATATAAAGAAATGTCTCCAGAGATGGAAATAAGGTTCCCAAACCCACAATCATCATTTGACTATTTACAACAGTACCTACAGAGCACTTGTTATGCAATTCAAACAAAGGATCAAGGGCAGTATTTGTGAAATAAAGCCAACATAAATATAGCATTCACCTCATCTCAAGTTTATACAGAATAAGGCTCTTAAGTGGTCTCCAGTGTGATTATTTCGAACTGGGTTGTAACCAGATGGTAACTGTTAAAACTGTTATGATTAAATGAGTTATCCTATTTGGGAATGGACTGAGGGCAGGAGGGGAAGGGGTTACTAAGAATCTCTGGACTTGACTATATCTTTTAATAGAGACAACCATTGTTCAGTCCTTTCATCTGTTTCTGATGCTTCACGACCCCACTGGGGTTTTTCTGGCAAAGATACTAGAGTGGTTTGTCATGCTCCAGCTCATTTTACAGATGAGGAAACTAAGGTAAACAGGGTTAAGTGACTTGCCCAGGGTCACACAGCTAGTAAGCGTCTGAGGACTCATCTGAACTCAGGAAGATGAGTTTTCCTGACTCCAAGCCCAGCGCTCTATCCATTGCACCACTTAGCTGCAGAGATAATGGTATAAATACTCTCAACTCTTTGATAATAATAACTCTTACATAGTGGCTTAAGATTTATAAAATCTTTTCCTCATAACTCCCTTGAGAAGCAAATAATAAAGGTATTATTACTTCCATCTTACAGATAAGAAAACTGAGACATGGGGAGGTAAAGTGTCATACATACAGAAAATCACACATAACCATTAAATGGCAGAGTTTGGAGTCAAATCCAGGTCCTGTAACTAACTCCATGTCTAGCACCTTCTCCATGCTACCAGGATGATGCTAAGAAATGAAATAACACCACATTTACATAGTGTTTTAAGGCTCACAAAACACTTTTTAAAAAATCAACTGAGGGAGAGAGGTAGTACAGGTGTGGCTCTCCTCATTTTAGAGATGAGGAAAACTACTGTTTTTTGTTTTTTTGGGGGGTGGGGTGGGGCAATAGGGGTCAAGTGACTTGCACGGGGTCACACAGCTAGTGTCTGAGGCCAGATTTGAACTCAGGTCCTCTAGACTCCAGGGCTGGCACTCTATACACTGCATCACCTAGCTGCCTCTACTCTGCTAGGCTGATGCTAAGAAATGAAATAATATCACAACAATATAGTGTTTTAAAGCTCACAAAACATTTTTTAAAAATCAACTGAGGGAGGGAAGTAGAACAGACATTGATCTCCTCATTTTATGGATGAGAAAAACTGCTGAGATGACACCCCAAGATTTTGTTAAGAGCACATGATTAAACAGGGATAAGTGGCAAAGCTGGGACTCAACCCCAGGTTCTCAAACTTGAAGGCCAGTGCTCCACTATTTTATAATGTTGCCTTTAGTGTCCCTGAAACTTGTAAGGAAGTACAAGGACGACCTTGTAAGGAAGACCATTTTTGTCATACTAGATTGGTGACTTTTTGCCAAACTCGGCCTCAAATAAGTTCTTTTTTTTTTTTTTCAAATAAGTTCTATAGCAAATCTTATTGCTCTGAGTTTTCTATGCATTCTTCACATATAAAAAGCATAGAGTTTGACTTAGGGAATAATCATTTTTTAAAAAATGAAACTGAAAAAAAAGTCTAAGATTCGTATGTCACAAGGTGAAATTTTACTGGCATAAGGAAAACTTTCTACTATTATGCCAAACTATCTGTCATTCTGCAATATGCGTGAAGGTCCTTTAGAATCCCCAGAGGCCTAAGTAGTTATAAAATAGGAGGAGAATGAAGACAAACCATTTTTTTTTCTTTTTAAATGTAGTACACTAGCCTTCAAAATGAAAACAAAAACCTAAGGTGTTGACTGGAATTAAAGGACTTAGTATAAAAACAAAACCAAAGCAGTGATTCAATTTCTGCATGCTTTAAATCAATGAATCTAAAGCTGCAGCTGTCAGACAAACTGAAACTATTTAAATTCTTAGAAAATGACTCAATCAAAAGATTAAAGTTTCAATTTATAACACTTCTGTGTTTTAGTTACAAAGTCATAAATAAATCCAGCATGACAGAGAATGTAAATATTTTATCAGTTGTTTATGCTGGCAAAGAGGAAAGGAATTTTACATGCAATTAACCACTTAGGTGTTTCGAGATATGCACCATATGCTCTTCGTATTTAAGATGAGATAAACACAAATAAGGATTGGTTTGTTTAATCTCACATTTGCCTAGCAACATCAAAAACATAAAAATAATTGAGATCTTTAGCCAGACCAAAGATAGTTTTCCATTTAAGGGGAAACATTTAAAAAACAAAACAAAAAACCTTCCTTGTGCCAGTGTGGCTATGAAATCTCATTCCCAGAAAAATATTAAAATAGGAAGGATACCCAATTCTTCCCAAGTAGCTTACTTTGAATGCTTTATGGAAGAAAGGAAAACTCTACCTGATTGTCAGGGGTTCTATTTTAACATTATTTCAGAAATGCATTACTCATATTTCAAAAATGTAAGTATTTACAACTGTTACAACCATCTAATAAATGGCATAGCAAAAGTCAAATACAATTTGAAAATTTATATTCTTATTTTAAAATACCACACAAAATAAATTCTCTATAATTTTTAGATAGATGGTAGAAATCATTAAGAGATTCAAGTCTTCATAGCAGAGAATTTTACAAAGAATTAGGCTTCTAAAATAAAATTGGCACTACCACTTCTTGTTGTTATTCAGTAATTTTTCAGTTGTGTCTAACTTTTTGTGACTCCATTTGGGTTTTTCTTGGGAAAGATACTGGAGTGGTTTGCCATTTCCTTTTTCAGGAAAAGGAAACTGAGGTAAACAGGGTTAAGTGACTAGCCCAGGGTCACATAGCTAGTAAGTGTCTGAGGCCAGATTTGAACTCAGGAAGACTGACTCTGGGTCGGGCACTCTTCTACTGCACCACCTAGCTGCCCACTACATGGTAAGTAAGATAAGAAAAATTACAACTCAATTAAAGTACAATCTTCTCTGGGGCTGCTTGAAAACAAAAGTTTTCATCTCTCTGGGATTTCTGGTCATACAGCAAGAAGAAAGGAAAGCAGATCAAAGCTGCATCTTGCACTAGTATGTACAAAAAATTTTAAATGAACCGGGAGAAGGAAAGCCTTTAATATTAAGGGATTTGCTGACACACTAAACTAAACACAAACACACATATGACTGTAGACTTTAGTTTGAATTTTAGGAAATGTCTTCAAAAAAGACTTGTGCAACACACACACACACCCTCTTAGCCAATGAAAGGAAGAGCTATTTCGGTGAGGAAGTGTCATTGGACATGGGGTTGTTGGCTGAATGTTTCTAGAGCCACAATTCATCTGGTCTCCTATCAATTCCCTTTCCAAACTATAGGAGAACTGGGAGAACTACACTGAGTGTCCCAGGAAATGTAGGAATTGAACAAGTTACGTATGGTTGAGGGGCAGAACACATGACCTAAAAAGCTGGTAAAGAAGCTACATTTAACTGTCATCCTGCCTCTCTACTCTCATCCTAAACACTGGGGTCTGGAAGGACAACTTAGTGTCTCACTGATACCTCAAACCCAACAGCCAAGAAAATGCACAATTCTCCTTACAAACCACTCTCTCTTCCTAGCTTCCCTTTTACTCCTAAGGGCACTAATATTTTCTCAGTCATTCAGAATCAAAATCTTGGAGTTTTGTGGCTTCTCCCAGTGGAGCCTGCCTTTACAACATCTATCTGTCCCTTCCTCTCCATTCTCACTACTAACAATGTAATTAAATGAATGAATGAGATCCATTTTTAGACAGTTAAGACATAGCCAAGAACCCTTGCTAAGTGTGTGCTAGGGTTTGGAATATAAAAGCAGAGACAATCTCTCCCCTCAAGAAGCTTAGTTTTAAAGGCACAGAGAATACATGAGAAAAGTGATAGCCAGGGAAGGGTGTTTTTGATCAATGAAGTCATAGGGATGTTAAATGGAATAACAGGACTATTGACAGACACTTAATATAATTCCCAGAGGAATAGTGGAGGGTGGGGACAAAGGGTACAGGCAGAAAATAACTGGGGGAAAGATGGGTTTTAGGGAGTAGAGAGACCAGAGGCTTAGCTCATCCCAGGCACAGTCTATGAGAAACTAATCAGGAGATCACTGCATTAGTCCAGAGAAATTGGACCACCATAGACTATCCCACCCTCATGAGTGATTTTTCGCTCCTTGAATCCTTTCTGCCACTGTGTTTAACCTTTTATTAAAACAATTTTTAATTGCTGTTTTCTCTATCTTATATCACCATAGAATTCCATAGTATTTACCTGCCGCTGCCACCCCCTCTCCCCACCTTGAGAGCCATATGGATGTTTATTTTTGCTTTGTTTGATAGCATGATAGCAATTCCCGCTTTTCTGGATTCACTTGAAGCATAGTCATTATTTTTCCATCCCTTCAGTTTTATTTTGTGTATGTCTTTTTTTTTTAATTTGTTTCTTGTAAGCAACAGACTGTAGGACATTTTTCAATACAATCTATCATTCTTTTTCATTTTATTGAATTGTTTAATTCACTCACATTTAAAGATATAAGAGGTTTATATTTTCCTCCATCTATATCTAAAATTGTATTTTTAACTTGTGGTTTTCCCTTCTTCTGCTATAAACACAGGATTGTGTTCCTTTAGTTACTTTAATCTTTTTCTAAAAGGTGGCCCTGTTACAACTGGCTCTCTTCCTCTTATCCCCAATCCCCTCTTCTCATTTGTTACTCTTTTCCTTTAGGGTTTTGTTTATTAGTTCCTCTTTCCTGCTTTTAACTTGTTATATATTTCTTCCTCCCTCCTTTTTTTCTTCCCAGTCAGGTAGATTTCTCCTTCCTCTCT
>NW_020954591.1:16564157-16676657 GCF_900497805.2 Vombatus ursinus | reverse complement strand
ACTCCTAGCTTCTGGCTTCATCTAGATATAGAATTATAGGTCTAAACTAAATTTGAGCTTTCACCAGCTAAAATGCAGATATTTCCTAAATATAAATATTGACTTTGTCTAATGGCTACTGCACAGCTACAGTTCAATATAAATTTTTTGATTCTCTCTCCTATAATGGGATGAAGTGGAAATAGCATTGGATCTAGAGTCAGAGAACCTGGGTTCAAATCTTGGCCAATTGTGTGATTGAGGACAATCATGTAATACGAGGCACTAGTTTCTTCCTCTATAAAATGAAGTTTTCAGACTAGATAACAGCTATAAGCTGGAGAATATATCTTCCCAGACAAGCCATGGCTAAACTCTGCTATAAACAGATAATTCTTTTGGACTGGTCCTAGATTCCACATAGTAGCTACAATTCATTTAATAGCTTCAAGATCTGTGTAACCTATTACAATGTGTTGTACTTTGTGTGTGCTTGTCTCAAATGTCTGGAAGGTAGGAATGAACAACGCATAGCAGGCCTTTGAGGGCAAGGATGACTGCCTCATTGACCCCAGGAAAATTAAATACTTCTGTGAGCCCACCATATTGACAGAGCACCTTCAATAGATTGGTATAAATCAACAGATTCACAATATAATTAGTACATAATTAATTCAAGAATTAATGATGTAAATTCAAAGTTCTTCATATACAAATACATGGACAACCTATACTTTAGAGTGAGGAACTGAAAAATACATCAAATGAAAGAAAATGAATAACAAAAATTGTACCACGCTTGAAAAAATAACTATGACTCAAACATTTCAGGTGACAAGATGACAAGGACAAAGACATTATCTTTAGTTTTAATAATCATTTACATTCAAAACTGCAAATTGTATCATATCTCAAGGAAGATTACACTCTATATTGTTGCACATAAACACCAGAAAAAAGGTACAGAGCTTAGGCTGGTCTGTAAGATAAACTGGATACACTAATGCTTCAAGTTGGTAGAAAGCTATTCTGTATGACATGGATTATCATGGATTATTATTACGTATGTATTATTACGTATTCAATACCACAGAAAGCCTACATTTGGAGGGGAAATGCTAAATGCTACTTTAGGACCGCAAACTTGCAGAATACCATTTTAAAACAATGTATTGTTTTTTTTTTAAAAAAAAAAGCATGCTAACAATTTCAAAAAATGTTTAATCTGTTTCTAACCCACTCCTTAGAAATTTGAAGTAAGTCTACTCTTTCCTAATTTTTGTTTTGGCTCCACTGTACAAGCTTCTGTTGTGTAATACTAAAGCTGGGCAAAAGAAAATATGCTGGCAAAGATTTTTTTAGAATGGTTTTTCTTTTTAAAAGAAAATATTAAAACATTTGTTCAAGAACAGAAAGCCACAATATGGGCTTTCAAAAGGCAGTATCCCCATAGATGGATAATGGCAAAGACAGATTCATCAGTCATAACATGCTTTTTATTTTTAAACTATTTAAAAGTTCTTAAAAACTCATTTTTATCTTAACATACTATTTCTATATAGAACAAGGGTTCTTAAATCTGAGGTCTATGAACTTGTTTTTAAAAATATTTTGATAAATGTACTGCAATATTAACTGATTTCCTTTGTAACTTACACATTTTATTTTATGCATTAAAAATATTATTTTGATAAGGATTCCATAGGCTTTATCAGACTGTCAAACGGGTTCATGACACAAAAAGGTAAAGGACACCTGATACAGACAAAAGTTGAAATCTAAAGTAAAAAACAGTGTTCAGCCTCAGACACTTGACAATTACTAGCAGTGTGACTCTGGGCAAGTCACTTAACCCCACTGCCTGGTCAAAGGAAAACAAAACAACCCCCCCCCCCCCCAAAAAAAAAACCTATTAATTTTTATTTCTATGTATCTTAGACATTTTCATTTCTGAAATAAAATTTAGAATGCAACAAAAATAGGGTTGATTTCTTTATACTGTTTTTATGTTCTAGGAACTGGTCTTGGGGAGAAAATAGAAAACTACAGAAAGATGTTTAAGCCACTGGCTAGAACTTTTAAAATGAGGGCACTGAGGCTATGCCTACATTACAGACTTCCATATTAAAATTGAAATTTCATCAAATACTCCAAATTGTAAGTGTCCAAACACCTGGTTTCAGGAGGTCATGACAGAACATCAGCATATTTCATTCAGTTTTCCAGACTTCACCTGAGTGTTTAGTGTCAGTTTACTACCTGAAAAATAATGTTAATTTTTGTTTAAATTTCATGTTTAATATTTACAAAAATATGTAAGAGGTTGAGGAGATAAACCATAGGATTTGATTTTTTATCCCTGCCATTGATAAAATAAATGATTTGAAGGAGTTTTGCTTTCTATATGCTTTGATTTTTCAATTTGAAAATGAGAATAATTTTACTTGTCATTTCTTTAATGAGGACATTGTAAGAACTGAACATGTCAATTTTTGTAAGATTCCTGTAATTCAGATGAAATATGTTTTAGAATTTCAAGTGTTATTCTAATAAATGTGCAGCATTGGCAATAACCTAAGGTTTATGTTTATTTTAGAGAACTACTCTGACTAACCATAGAATAAAGGCACATAATACAAACCTGAAGTTGCATATCAGCTGCAGCACAGACCTTTTTAGATTCACAAAGTCGAGACACCATATTTTTTGGCAGTGCCTTGAAAAGAAAAATACCATAAGTACTGAGTAAATTATTGAAGAACACATTCGTTGCACTATATTTATTAGTCAGAATCTAAAAAATATCATCAAGTGAAACAAAATGCATAATGGAATTTTATACTTTAAAAATAATTAAGACTTAAATAATTCAGGCGACAAGATGACAAGATTAAAGACATTCTGTTTAACTTCCAAAAGTGGCAATTTGTCAACTGGAAGTTTACACATTCAGATACACTTTTAAAAGATCCATTTACAACCTCAAGGGTAAAGAAATATAGCATTATTCCTTTGTCATTTATGAAGCCCATTTAAACATTGTATCATCACTTTTTAAAGCACATCGATACAATAGTGGTAGGACTAAAATGTCAAAATGCAAGGAAATAAAGTTAGAATTGGGAGTGCCAGCCATACCTGAAACTGAGTTGTTGCAATTTCAAATAACTATAGTAATGAACTCCTACTTTCCAGCCTGAAAGAATGAAAATGCATATTTACTGGTCCATATACTGGACCATATTTATGATTTAATATAATTTATGGCTTCCTTCATGTAACTAATGAAGATTCATTCTCTATGCTGAAATGGGCTAAATAAATTATATTTATCCTCAGAAATAAACTAATTATTGACTTGAGAAAGTGTATTTTGCTTATCTAATATGCATAATCAAATTTATACTTTAAAAATAATTGTGATTTTTAAAATAATTTCCTTAGCAAGATGACGTTGTTGAAGACATATCTCCAAAGTATGGAAGCCAGGTGGTTAGAGTGCCAGATGTGAAGTCACGAAGACTCATCTTCCTGAGCTCAAATTTGGTCTACTAGCTATGGGACCCTGGGCAAATCACTTAACCCTGTTTGCCTCAGTTCCTCATCTGTAAAATGAGCTGGAGAAGGAAATGGCAAGCCATTGCAGTATCTTTACCAAGAAAACCTCAAATGGGGTCACAGAGTCATACACAACTGAAACAAAAGAAAAACAACTTCCAAAGTACAAGCTCTAGGTTAATTGATGTCAATCATTCAGCATTTATTTAACATTTCACATCATTTTACCAAAATAAAAAGGTACTATTGTGGACAACTATGCTTAAAATAGGAAATAAACAGGAATGATAAGTCAATTGTTGATTATTTCAAAGGATATATTAAGTAAAAATTGCAGGAAGACATGCTAGAACTTGAAGAAAAACATAGATGATGGCAACCAATATGGACGCAAGGTAGAGGGGAAGGGATAGGAGGAAAAAAATTAAGAGTACCATTAATGCCACCTCAAGATATAGACAAAATAATGAAAATTTGTTAGGACAAACCAGAAGCCACATGCCTTGGCACAGCACTGGGTACCACAAATCCAGGAGTACCATAAATAAATAAAAGCACAGTGTAAAGAATAATTTGACTAATTTTTAGAGACTGACCAAAAGGATTCATAAGAAAATAGGAAAGGATTGATAGGAAAATGTTACTTTGATAATGATAATTTATCATCAATACCACAACGAACATTGCCAAAAAGTATTTAAATTTCAAAGGTAAAATCCTACATTTGGGTTCAAAAATAATTGCAAAAACATAAGATGAGGATTATAGTTAGATAATATTTCATGTGAAAAAGATCTGAAGACTTTAACTGAACTTCATTATGCTTTAACAGTGTGATATAATAGCCAGTGAAGGAATGCGATCTTAGGCTGCTTTAACAGAAACAGTGTCTAGACTAAGGGAGGCAATGGTCATGTTGTCCTCTCCTCTTCTCAGACCCAGTATGACTGTCTTCAGTTCTAGGCTACTCATTTTAGGAAGGACATTGACAAAGTCCAACAGCTCAAGTGGAAGATAACCAGAGTGGTAAAGTGACTATAGATCCCTGAAAGAACTGGGAAAGCAGCTAGGAGAACACTTAGGGGTAGAAAAGGCATATCTTCAATTATTAGAAGGGCTATAAAATAGAAGAGGGGAAAGACCCAGCAGGCAATCATTGGCACCAAGATGTCTGTCTCTCTTTCAGTCTTGCCCTGTATTGCACCTTAAGTTTGTATCAAGGTATGGTGACTTGAGCAGTTAGCTGACTAGTAGAAAAAAAAAAAAAGTAACAGACTGGATAGAATACTCTTTTTCTCTTAGTTATACATTAGAGATATCCCTTTCACTGGATTCAAGTAGTCAAAACTATTTTCATGTGGAGATAGCTACCTCAACTTTAAACATAGTATCTTTAAAAGAATTGCCTTAAAAGCCCAAAACTATAAAATAACAATAAACATCAGAGTCTACTTATACAAGATTCTCTGTTAAGCATTATTGTTAAGAAACAACTGTAATAATATAATTCTTGTTTTCGTGGTGCTTAATCTAAACCAGACAATATAAGGAAAAAACAAAAAACAACAAAACATGTGTAGAGATAAAATTATAATCAGCTAACAGATCTATTTTTAGGGCACTGTAGGGGGTATAAGAATACGACGTGGTCTGCCCCTCACCTTTAACAAGCTAACGACTTCAGTTGGCGTAGAAAACCCTATAATACAAATGAAAAATTATTCGATAACACAAGGCAGGGAATAAGGGTCAAATACGAGTAGTGAAATAACTAATAAAAGAGCTATAGGATGGAACAAATGTCAAATTAATAAAATTATTATATCATCATTACATGGAAGTAAGGTGGCAAGTGCCTTTGTATTGTAGAGATCTTTCAGGTTAAATAAAGATATGCTATTTCCACATAGTTTAATTCTTGGGATAGCTCACTGGAATTTGGAAATGTACTATGACTCCAGGAATGGAGAACAGTATTATTTTCATTCTGTAGATAACATCTTCCATTGCAAAGTAACACAAATATCACCCTAAATGTCATAGAAACTGTTATTTCTTTTTAGTTTGTATATAAACTAATAGAGGTTAAAAAAGGGATAACGATTGCAGGTTAAATCTTGAATACTACTATTTAAAATTTATCTTCAAGTAAGAACAAGTGTTTATCAGCCAACAAATTCTTCTGTAAATATTGTTTTACTGATCAGTCTTGGTAACCAAATAACTCAATTCTTACTATAATGGCAAAAGTAGTAATGTCTACAGGATAGCACAGATGTTTTTTATTACAGTCTCCTAAACTTAAGACTTATATTTTATAATGTGTTGAAGTGATTGTGAACTAATACAACACAGCTTTCAGATATAGCCATGTGTATAGTTCCTATAATAAGTAAAAATATTATTAAAAGTTTTAACTGTTAGGGGAAAAAACAGTACCATAAGGAAAGCCTGAGGTTATGAGCTTCAAAAAAAAGTTTGTACCATCCACATGCAGCACATGATCCATGCCAAGAAAAAGGTGAGTAAAGTGAGTAAATAATATAATTGATTCTTATTTGGGGCAATGAGTAATAAAGTTCATATACAAGGCATGGCTGCTATCTAGGTGACTCTATAGTAAGCAAGAGTAAAAGAGCAAAGCAGTCACCAGCCACAAAAAAGAGGTGTAACTAAATAATTTTACTTTGGGTAACAATATTCTGGCAGAGACAGTACTCTACACCTAAGCATCCACTCTTCTTCCAAGGGAAAACAGTCACACCAGACTACCATTGAACTCCTGCCCTACAAATTAAGTGGCTGACTTCAAATAAGCCAACATGTCCTAACTAACTAACTAACGCAATTGAACCCAACCAAGAAGAAAAGGGTTCAAGAGGATGAATGCCTCTGACTCAAATGGACCTCCTTTGCTAGGGAGGAAACATAACATCAATAGTGTGTGGGGCCTAGATTAAAATGGGTAAGGTTGATCTCTGGGACTAATCAAGATGGTCATGGTTACTCTTTAAATACTCTGCTCATCAGTATCAAATGAGAAGCCAGGCCAGTCAGAATACATAGAGATTCTCAAGTTTTCCCCATAAATTCTTCCTATATCTAAACACTGCATTAAAGTTACAAAATCTAAAAATTGAGAGCTGGGAGAGGGCTTAGAGATTTTAGAATGCAATCCCCTACTTCTAATGATAAGGAGACTGAGGCCTGAAAAGGATAAGACTTTCCTGAGGTCACAAAGTTAAAAAGCAGCATAGCTAGGATCTGAAATCAAGTCTCCTAAATTTAGTGTTTCTTGTATTTCATAACATTTGCATAGTAAATCCCAGCATTATTGTAACACATCAGCTTGCAGGCTGTATTCTGAGGGTAGAGGAATGAAATGCTAAATAGTAGAACACTAAGGCTAAGGGCCTTCTCCAACCTTTTCCAGGTTCTCCAGGCTCTTCAAACTCTAATAACCCTGACAACTCTCATAAGTCTGGCAAAAGTGCCTCACTGCCCTGAGGTAGTATCACTTATCTACTTACCTTTCAATACTTAGTTGCGTAATCAATGCAATTTTGTTGTTGTGTCATTTCAGTCGTGTCCAATTCTTCATGATCCCACTTGGGGTTTTCTCAGCAAAGATACTGGAGTGGTTTCCCTTTCTTTCTCCAGCTCATTTTATAGATGAGGAACTGAGGCAAACAGAGTTAAGTGACTTGCCCAGGGTCACACAGCTAGTAAGTGTCTGAGGCCACATTTGAACTCATGTCTTCCTGAGTCCAGGCCCAGCACTCTATCTACTGTGCCACCTACCTGCCTGATTCTACTTCAGTCTTAATCTTCCTGTTCCAAAGTAGGGAATGCAACTACTGAATGATTTCAAAATTTCTGCTTCAGTAATGATTGACATATTGTTATGTCGACTATTTTTAAATAGTTCTGCTATTTTTTCATTTATAAAAGATTTTTTTTTAAAGTCATATGAATTCTATGGCATCAAAAGTAGTCTCACAATTAGTTATTTCAAGAGTTGGAAAATCTGATGCTTCCCCAAAGCAGCAAATAATACTGGACAATGAGTCAGAAGATGAGTTCTGCTCTGTGCTCTGCCACTACCAAGCTGTATGACCATAAGTAAGTAATTTATCCCCCTATTAGGACCCTAGTTTCCCCAAGAGGGAACATGAGGGAGTTTAGATTAAGGTCCTTTCAAGCTAAACATTCTGTGATTATGACTCTGTAATTCTCAATGATCATATCAGTTTCCCATCACTGAAATACATCTGGAAATCCAACATTTACCACAAACCTTACAAGAAAAGATAAGAAAGCTGATGGCTTAAGTTGTCATCACCATCCCATCTAAATATGGAAGTGACATTACTAATCTGTATGAAACATTACTTTCTATTAACAGGCACTTACTTTGGACATCTTTATGCTACAAATACTATCCACTCAGGTTTTATTATAGTATTCTGTTATCTGTATGTATTTTTCTAGATGTTTAGAAAATAGGGCTCATGGATAGCTATCGTTCTCTCTATGCCACTTAATATAGTACCAGCACACCGATCCACAAAAGTATGACAATGCCTTAAGAGTGGCTTCTTATACTTTGTGATGTTCTAAAAGGATGACAAGGTTCAAAACAGTACAACATCCTTAACCCCTCACAGATGTTTATCTCCTAAGTCTCACTATTTTAGAAAAAGATGCATTATGGGCATAAAAATTATCTGACAAGAGAATTCTTAAATAACTCTAACTAGGAATTGAGAAAAGAAAATAGGAAGGAAAAGATAAGAATTGAAATAGAGTTAATGAAAAATTCAAAAGAAAAATTTAGGGCTTAGAAAGAGAGCAGGAAAACCTTAGCAAAGCAGAGGATACCCAGAAAAAAATGGAAGAAATGAAATTAAAAAACTCAATACTATGATAAGAAATATCAGCACAAAATCCAATGATGAAAATCAAAAAATGCTTTAGGTATCTATTATCTAAAATGACTGATGTAGAAAACAGAGCTCAGCAAGTTAAAGTAAAAATTATTAGTCTCCCACAAGAACCTTATGAAAAAAAGTTGAAATAGAAAAATTACTGGAATGCACTGGCCTCTAACAGGAAGAAATACAAGATCTAATTAATCCATAAATATGACTGTCAAGCAACAAAGCTCCCACATCAAAAATAAAACATTATAAGCAGCCAGGAAGAGAGATAAATCATGTTCTAAGAAATTTCAATCATAACCACAAAGGATTATGCATCAGTAATAAGAAAAGGAAGGATAAAAACAAATATAAAGAAAAGTAAGGGAAAATATTTGCACCCATGAATGAAACTCTAAAAAGCTGAGTATAGTCCTAGATTTGGGCAGCCTTTTAAATGTAAACACTGCAGACAAAAGAAATTTAAAAGTCTGCATAACTCCACAAGGAGAAATAAAGGTGGGGTCTTCTTATACCTTATACACCACACTCTGATCCAGTGACACTGGCTTCCTTGCTATTCCTCCAACAAGAAACTCCCCCATCTCCTGGCATTTCCATTAGCTGTCCCTCATGCTTAGAATGCTCTCACTTCTCATCTCTGTCTCCTAGATTCCCTTCCTTCAAGTTCCAACTAAAATCCTACCTTCTACAGAAGTCTTTCTGACTTCCCTTAATTTTAGTTCCTTCCCTCTGTTGATTATTTTCAATTTATCCTGTATACAGCTCATTTGAACATAGTTGTTTTTATGGTACCTTTCCCATTAGACTCTAAACTCCTTGAGGGCAGGAACTGTCTTTTGCTGTTCTTTATATTGTTAGCACAGGGCCTGGAACATAGTAATCAATCAATTAATAAGCCCTTATTACATGCCAAGCCCTGTGCTAAGTGTTGGGGATACAAAGACAGGCAAAAGGCAGTCCCTACACTCAATGAGCATACAATCTGATGGCAGAGTAGGAACTTATAAATGTTTATTAGATTGACTGACTATATTAATGTTATATTACTTATGAACACTGCCTCTCTCTCTAATGTCTGGTTTTCTTTCATCACAATATACTAAATTATGCTGCCAATAACAGCAACCAATTCAGACACTTAAGGTGAACTCCCTTGAGGCAACTCCCAACACTTTAGGTGTGCAAATTCACTCTTCAAGTTTATTTGGAAGTGAATCGCTCTTACCCTCCCTTATTAACCCCTGAAAGTCCAGAAAATATCACCCCAGGAAAAACCCTGGAACAGCTGAACCAGAAGAAAGATGGGGTGCAGCAGTCCAGTAACCCAGGTAGCTTGAAGGATTAACGGGAAAGGCCCTTCTTACCCTGAGGGAAGGGAAGCAGTACAGAATATGAGGCATCCCAGCAAGCTAGTGGAAAGCCCCACCTCAGCATACCAGAAGGAGATTCTGAAGCCCAGGTGGTGAAGCAGGCAAACAGCAACACCTGGACCCCCAAGAGCCTCACTAAGGGCGGGGAAACTGGTGGAAACCAGTTTGGAAAACCACCAGGTGCCTGGGCATTCTACAGCAACTGGCTCTCCCAGTGCCTCAACAAAACTAAAGGAAGCAGCCCTCCAAGAAGCCCCAGGTGGATAAACACCCTACAACATCCATCTAAAAGGAAAGACAGGCAAGGGTGAGCAGGAAATCTCCAGCAGCCACACTTCCCAATCCTACCCCTGGAGTTCCAGTGTTATTGATTCCAGCCCAACACCAGGTAAGCTACCAGAACCCTACAGCCTCCAACTGCCAACACTGGAGGCCCCAGCACACAAAGCCAGCAACTCTAGGCTCCCAACACAAGAAGCTTGGGTCAGTGCCCTCTGCTCCCCAGAAAGACAGCTCAATCTCTTTAAAGGCCAGGAAATAAAAAAACACGATAGATTCTTCTTATGGGAAGAGTAAAGATCAAGGCAGAAATTCTGAAGAAGACAACACTGTCAACAAACCCACATCTGGAACCTCAAGAGGGAATAAGAACTGGTCTGAAGCCCAAAAAGCCTTCTTAGAAGAGCTCAAGAAGGATTTTAAAAGTTGAGTGAGAGAGGTAGAAGAAAAAATGGGAAAAGAAATGAGAGGTATGCAAGACAGAGTCTTGGACAAGAAAAGGACAAAAATTAAGTGTAGAAAATAAGTCCTTAAAAAATACAATTGGCCAACTGGAAAAAAGTACACTGAAGAAAACAAGTCCTTAAAAATACAAATGGCCAAATGGGGAAGGAAGTACAAAATCTAATAGGAGAAAACAATTTGTTAAAAATTAGAATTGGGCAAATGGAAGCTAATGACTCCATGAGAGAGCAAGAATCAGTCAAACAAAAACAAAAGAATGAAAAAATAGATGAAAATGTAAAATACCTCATTGGTGAAACAACTGACTTGGAAAATCAATCCAGGAGAGACAATTTAAAAATTATTGGTCTACCTTAAAATCAAGATGAAAAAAAGGAGCCTGGACAGTCTCTTTCCGAAAATCATAAAGGAAAACTGCCCTGAGGTCCTAGAACCAGAGGGTAAAATAGCCATAGAAAGAATCTACCGATCACCTCCTGAAAGAGATCCCAAATTGAATATAAGACTCCAGAGAGACATAAAAAGGTAAACTGTACAGAAAGAAACAACATACTATTAATAAGGGCAAACTGTTTACATCCCTACAAGGGAAGAAGATACTTAAAACTCTTGAGAACTGTATTGTTATTACACCATGTTAAAGGGCTATACATAAGGGGGTGGGTATAAATTAACTTTGATGTAATGATGAAAAAAAATCTAATCAAGTGGGTTAAATGGATCCAAGTAAGTGGATTAATCTGATCTAACTAAGAAAATGTACTGAGAGAAAAGGAAAGGAGGAGGCAGACAAGGACAAATTACATCACAGGAATTACATCACAGCACAAAAATCTATTACAGCAGAGGGAAAAAGGAAAGGAGATGAATATTGTTTGAACCTTACTCTCATCAGATTTGGCTCAAAAAGGGAATAACATAATCAGTTAGGTATAGAAATCTAACATGCCCTGTAGGCAGTAGGAGAGAAAAGGGGGAAGAAAAGGGAGTGGGGATAGAAGGCAGGGAAGAAGTAATAAGGGTAAAGGGGAAGAAAAGGGAGAGGGTTGATAGAAGGGAGGTGGGACTGAGGGTCCAGAATATCAAGGGAACTAATGAAAAGAAATGCAGGGGAAGATGGCCTAGCAATTCCAGATCTTAAATTGTATTATAAAGCAGCAATCAGCAAAACTGCTTGGTACTGGCTAAGAAATAGTGATGGATCAGTGGAATAGGGTAAATATGCAAGACACAGTAGTCAATGACTATAGTAATCTACTATTTGATAAACCCAAAGACCCCAGCTTCTGGGATAAGAACTCACTCTTTGAAAAAAAAACTGCTGGGAAAACTGGAAAAGAGTATGGCAGAAACTAGGTATAGACCAAAATCTCACACCACATATCAGAATAAAGTCAAAATGTGTTCAGGATTTAGATATAAAGGCTGATACTGTAAACATACTGGGAGAGCAAGGAATAGTTTACCTATCAGATTTATGGAGAACAGAAGAATTCATGACCAAACAGGAGATAAGAGAACATTACAAAATGGATAACTTTGATCACATTAAATTGAAAAGGTTTTGCACAAACAAAGCCAATGCAACCTAGATTAGAAGGAAAGTAGAAAATTGGGAAAGAATTTTTACAACCAATCTCTCTGATAAGGGCCTCATTTCTAAAATACATAGAGAATTAAATCAAATTTATAAGACTACAAGCCATTCCCCAATTGATAAATGGTCAAAGGATATGAACAGACAGTTCTCAGATGAAGAAATTAAAGCCATCTATAGTCATATGAAAAAATGCTCAAAATCACTACTGATTAGAGAAATGCAAATCAAAACAACTCTGAGGTCCCACATCATACCTATCAGATTGGCCAACATGACAAAACAGGAAAATGATAAATGTTGGAGAAGATGTAGGAAAATTGGAACACTAATGCATTGCTGGTGGAGTTGTGAAATGATCCAACCATTTTGGAGAATAATTTGGAACTATGCCCAAAGGGCTATAAAAATGTGCATACCCTTTGACCCAGCAATAGCACTCCTTGGGCTATATCCCAAAGAGATCATACAAATGGGAAAAGGACCCACATATACAAAAATATTCATAGCAGCTCTTTTTGTGGTGGCAAAGAATTGGAAATTGAGAGGATGCCTATCAATGGCTGAGGAATGGCTGAGCAAATTGTGGTACATGAATGTAATGGAATACTATTGTGCTATAAGAAATGATGAACTGGCTGACTTCAGAAAAACCAGGAAAGACTTGTATTGTCTGATGCTGAGTGAAGTGAGCAGAACCAAGAGAATGTTGTATACAATAACAGCCACGTTGTACGATGCCTAATATTGATAAACTTAACCCTTCCCGGCAATACAAGGATCTAAGACATCTCCAGAGGCCTTGTGATGGAAAATGCTATCCACATCCAAAGAAAGAACTATGGAAGTTGAACTATTTTTTTTTCTCTTCTGTTGAGTTTTGTTTCCTCTTTCTGATGGTTCCTCCTATTGGTTTTAATTTTTACTTACAACATCACTAATGTGAAAATATGTTTAATATGAATGTAAATGTATGGCCTATATCAGATTGTGCGCTGTCTTGAGGAGGGTGGTGGGGAGGAACGGGGAGAAAAATTTTAAACTCAAAAGCATATGGAAGTGATTATGGATAAATCAAAATAAATTAATAAAAAAAAGAAATGTATATGTATAGCCTATATCAGATTGCGTGCCATCTCTGAAGGGAAGTGGGGTGGGAGGAGGAGAAAAACTTAAAACTCAAAAGCTTATGGAAGTGATTGTTGATAAATCAAAATAAATTTTTTAAAAAAGTTTATTTACCCCTCAAATTCTGATCCTGCCCTTTAGGTAGACTGCCACTAGGTAGTAAGTAGCAGTGTCTCCACCAGACCTTCAATCTTTCCCCTGGGATCTAAATTACACCCATACATTTTGTATTCCTTAAAGACACATGGATTTTTATTAAAACAGATAAACAACTCTGACCAGTAGATAATTTTATCTTCAATTGCTGTTAGATTTACCTCTCTTATTTCTTTCCTTCTTGTTTGACACCCTTCTGCTCGCCTCTAATACCCTCCTCCCCTTTCAAAGTCATCTGCTACCTCTAATATACCTAATCATTTTTATTCTTTGCTTCACTAATTTCAGAGTTCCAGATGTCTTCTTTCTGTGGGATACTTTTTGCTATTTCTTATAATGTGTTTTTTTCAATGTTACATCTACTTCTTCAAAATATACAAACCAAAGTTGAGCAGTAACCTAGGTTTGGAAATATATGTGATAATGGAAAAATCTGATTCAAGATTAAACTTTCTGAAAGTCATTATCATAATCATTTTCCCCCCCTTTCTTTATCTTTATGGTATTGCTAGTGTTTAATTTTAAAGTAATTTATTAGCTAAAAAGCCTAAATAAACTGTTTCCCATTAGTGTATTCAGTGCTATGCATAAATAGGACTAAGGGAGAACTTTGGACTCAACATTACATATTAAAAAGTCAATAGATATGGTTGTTAATTCATGTTTTGATGTATAATTTGTAGTTTCTTGAATTTACCCAACCAAAAATAATTTCTACTGTTCTGAATGATTAAGAGTGTCCAGAAGGAAAAAAAAAATCAAGTTAATTTTAACGGGCCTACCTAAGCCTAATTAGGCTCCACAGTCTTGTTACAGCACTTTTCTACCAACTGCATTCTATCATGGCCAATGCAACTAATTCATTTCACAAATTCATCCATCAATCTATATAGTACTCTAAGTTAAAACTCTGTGACATGAAGCAAAATTTTATAAAAAGACTCATCCCAGGTTGATCATATCTATAAATGTCCTTTTCATACATCATAAGGACCTCTCTTTCTTTTTGTGTATTCTAAGCTTTGCAAGGACTTCCAGGTGAGAAAATGTAAGGACCACACCTAGGATGTGAACCTGGGTGATGGAGAGAATGGTGGTATCCTTCACAATAATAAGGAAGTCAGAATGAGGAAAAATTTTGAGGGAAAAGATAATAAGTTCAGTTCTGGACATTTTGAGTTAAAGATGTCTATAGGACATCCAGTTCAAGATGTCCAATAGGAATCTGAAGATATGAAAGTGGATTTGTTTTGCCCCAAAAGTAGCAATAATAATAATAATACTCCTTTTTCCCCATTTCAAACATCTAACACAAAGCATAGCACAGAGCAGGGATTGAATAAATGCCATTGATTCACTAATTTTCCAAAGCACCCAACTGTAAGAAGCCCAAAACATTTATGTAAACATAATCAGAAAGGCCTAGAAGGCAAAGGTTAGAAAATAGTATCATTCTCATTTTTATTCAACTGAGTAAACTATGACTCTGAAAAGCTATAGTGATTTGCTGCCAGTAACTAAGTGAAGCCATGAATGCCTCTATTCCAATCACTCACAAACTCAGGCAATTATCTGTATAAGTTTCTATTTACTCAGTCTGTCTCCCTAACTCAAAGCATTCCCAGTTATAACTGAAAAATTGATGGCACAGAATTTAATCACTTGTTCTGCCAACACAATCATGTATTTGCACCTTGTAGTTTCAAGAAATTCAAGTCATAGTCTCTGACATATCCCATTTAATTTTCTAAAGAAAAGAAAGCTTGCTTTTTCAGTTTACTTTTTTCCAGGGTTAACATATGCAATGGATAGTAACAAGAACAACTTGTTTATTCTTACAAAACACAAAAAATAGCGAAGAGGAGAGTCTCTTCCATTGAGAAAAAGGTTGCATGAAAAATGACTACTGCGAAAGGAAGCAAGTACTTTAGTAAACTTTTCATTGCCCCAAATCACTGCAAAACCTACTTGGGCTCACTGAATGTTAATTTACAAAGTTTCAGCTAAAGGTAAACTTGATAACCATAATTTTCCTTTCAGAATTTCAGTTGTCCAATCCAATTGGGCTGAAAATTTGGCATTTAATTCATAAAAAGCAAGCAATTTATTCTGAAGATTACTCTATTAAAGTCATTTGATACTTATTACATAAAGAGGTTGTCAATACGTTGAACATTAAGAAATTCCCTGGTAGAAATCCCAGGTATGGTAATTCTCCAAATCCTCCTAAAGCCAAGAACTCCAACCACAGATGTTCCCGAGGAACATGTCGAAGTTAAGGTAAGACCTGTTGGGACGTAGTCAAATACAAATAAGAAAACACTGCAAGGGCATGAAGCACAGGGTTCCATGGGAATGGAGCCTGAACTGGAAGTCAGTAGCCCTATTGTTTAACCTGACTTCTATGCTGGCATCCTGTGAATGCAAATGAACTAAATTAAAGCCCATGTCCACATAGGGAAAAACAACTGGATTGCAGTGTGACAAAATCAGTCAGTTTGGTTTGTCCTGGCCAGTGATTCAGGCAGATTGTCAACAAAACTAAAATAACTAATTTTGCCAAGCCACAGTGGGTTTGTTTGGCTGAGCGAAGCATCGCCTCAGTGTCTCGATCTGCAAAATGAACATAACACTATTTGCCACATACCTGTTTCCCAAGGATGTTTTATAGATTAGTAAACTAAGTGTTTTGAGATCATTAGATGAAAGGAACTTTAGAAGTACTAAAGTATAATGGGACCACCCAACAAACGACTCAGTGAAGCAATCAGAACAGAGAATTAAGTCAGATTTTGATAGTACATTTTTAAAAATCAGAAAACATTTTCATGTACGTGACAAAATATCTAATAATTTTCACTATTTTTACCTAACAGGCTGCTAGTAAGCACCCACACACAATAGACAAGCATTAAAAACTGCAGTATGATAAATTTACTAAAATTATACAAACATGCCCAAACTTATTTGGTTCTAGTCATAACACAAGTTTTATCTCCAATTTCTATTCATAACTTCTCAGACAGACAGAAGAAAATTCATAACAAGCCTGTAAGAAGTTATTTAAACTTAGTAAGCAATATAAGCCTTAGGCCTAATTTCACAAACCCAAGGCAGAAAACCAAATCTTTGGCAAGATGCAAAACAGAAAAGTTCAGCAATAAAAGCACAAGAAAGAACTTCCTTATATTTCACAACTGAAGGGCAGAAAATCAGATCCTTATAAGGTAGTAGTAGAGAAAAAGTCATTACTAAAAACATAAAAATTTTCTTAAGTCAAAATTTCACTATCCTAAAATAGCTGTCAAAATGTAAATGTTTTTATTTTGTGAAATAAATGTCTTTGGAAGCATAGTATATATTCTTTCAGGTCAATTTCCTATAGTGTTCAGGATTGTAAACTTAAGGAACAATATTTGAAAAGTCAACACTGTACCGGTAATCAAATACATTTTTCACACCTCTTTAAGCCAGTTCCAAAGTAACATTGGAACATTTGCAATATGGAGGTATATTCATGTTATTCTTCTTTTTGTAAGCACCAACAGACTAATTAAGTTCCTTTATCCAAGCCAGGGTTTCTTAGCCAAGGACTGTAAACTTGCATTTTAAATATCTGATAACTTTATTATCAATATAACTGGTCCCCTCTATAATCCTACATATTTTATTTCATGCATTTAAAAACATGATTTTGAAAAGGGGCCATAAGGTTTACCTATAGTAAAGGTATCCATGATACACACAAAAAGATTAAGAACTCCTCATGTAAGTCAAGGTTGAGGTATTTCTCAACTCACTGAACCTTCTGTTGAACTGTTTAAGAATGAAGAGCTCTTCCTCATGACAGTTTAGATTGTGGCTTTATAGTCATGACACGATCTAGGGTTCACAGGTTTAGATGATAAATAGTATAAAGCTACTATTTTTCAAACAAGCTACATGTTCAATCAGTTAATAATATTACATTCAAAGCACTGTCAGACATTGTAGGAAGATATAAAAGAAATAGGATCACAGATACTAAGTTCCCACCCAATTGTAAAAGGTCATTTAATCTAAACTCCTACCCAATATAGGAATATGTTCTATAATGTCCCTGATAGATGATATAATTTCTGACTGAAAATTTCCAATGATGGAAAGCTTACAATTTGTACTTAAGGCTCATCTCACTGGGGAACAACCCTAATTGCTTTTAAATTTCTTCTTTTGCTGAACTGAAATCTGATTATATTTCCATTCTTCGGTCCTTCTTCCACATAATTGCCTTTAAATATTTCAAGAAAGCTATCATATCTTAATCCTCTCTTTCCAGGCAAAATGAATCCAGTTTCTTTTTACCATTCCTATATTACAACATTTCCAGATTACTCTTCTGGATGTTCTCCAGTTTACCAATATTTCAATATTCCAAAAGATCTGTAATTTTATTGGTGTGGTCACTGCATTCTCCAACACAGATTACAACTTCTCTAAAAGTTACTAGATGGTCTTCAAGAGTTGGTGGGAACAAATTATTTATCCCTCTATGGAGAATTCATTAATGAACTTAATGAACTCTTTGAATTTAGGTTAGCTCACAGATAACACACAGAATCTGTCCATGGGCTAGTACTTAAAGCCCTTCTGGCCTGGTAGGGTCTTCCAGATATTATACTTCATGGGTGCAGCCTTTGTGAAAGCAAGGTAACTTCAACCACAAAATGAGGTACAATGAGGGTGTTAGTGGAATTTAATAATACTTCTCTTAAAACACAGGATTGGACCCACATGGACAAAAATATTTATAGCAGCTCTATATGTAGTGGCAAAAAAAATGGAAATTGAGGGGATGCCCATCAATTGGGGGATGGCTGAACAAGCTGTGGTATATGAATGTAACAGAATACTATCATGGTGTAAGAAATGATGAGCAGGCAGACTTCAGAAAAACCTGCAAAGACTTGTATGGACTGATGCTGAGTAAAGTGAGCAGAACCAGGAGCTTGTTATAAACAGTAACAGTCACAATATGCAATGACTAACTTTGATAGACTTAGCTTCTCAGCAATGCAAGCATCTAAGACATCTCCAAAAGTCTCATGATGGAAAATATTATCCACACCCAGAGAAAGAACTATGGAGTTTGAATGCAGATCAAAGCTTACTATTTGCTCTTTTTTTTTTCTCTTCTATTTTGTTTTGTTTATTCTTTCTTGTGATTCCTCCTATTGGTTCTAATTCTTCTTTACAACATGACTAACGTGGAAACATGTTTGATAGGAATGTATATGTAGAGAATATATCATACTGCATGCCATTTTGGGGAGGGAGGCAGAGAAAATTTAAAACTCAAAAGCTTATGGAAGTGAATGTTGAAAACTAAAAATAAATTAATAAAATTAATAAAAATAATTTAAAAAACAACAACATCAACACATGATTGAACAGAATGCTCAAAGATACAGAGTAGTGCAAACAAAAGCGGGACTATTATTTTCCATTATCTGGATATCATCTTTCTATGAAGATAGTCTAAGAATGAGTTAGCCTTCTTAATATGCTTCTCAGACTAATTGGTTATGGTTATAGTTCACTAAAGTCTTCAGATTTGCTTTTCACATTAAGTGTTATAAAGTTGTCAGCCTACATTCATGCAGATGATTTTTCTTTTATCTAAATGCAAGGCTTTGCTCAAATGCAAATGGCATACAATTTAATCTTTTAGTTTCAAAACTGTCAGTATGATTGAATTTTGATTCTGTCATTTATAGTTATTGTTATTGTTCCTAGTTTTGTGTTACATATTAAACTAATAAGCATACTTTCTGTATCTCCACACAAATCATTGAAAAAAAAAATTCCGAACAGAAGACCAAGTGTCTGTAGCATTCTATTAAATATCACTATCTAGGCTGATGCTCATCCATGCTGATGAGACACTGATCCATAACACTCTTTTACATGGCTGTTCATCCAGCTGTGAATCTACCTAATACAAATATCTGGCCCAAATTTAATCATCTACAAGGAAAGCACAGGAAATTTAGTAAAACATCATTAAAATTAAGATTCATTATGTCTATTTCACTCCAAGTTCTAACAATTTGGCAAACATTATCATAGTTTAGCATGACTTGCCCTTAGTGAAACTACACTTGGTTCCAAATAATTTCAACATTGTTTTTTAAATGCTAAAAAGTCGTTTAATAATCTATTATGGAATTTTGTTGAGGACTGATGTCAAGTTTGTCTACCTACAAAAATAAACAATTTTCCCTTGGAAAATTAAAATATTTGCTCATGGTTTTCTAGCATCTCTTTCATTCATTGTAATTTCTCAAAGATCAGAGGGATTATCAGTGTACCATATTGAGATTTACTAATTCATATAACTATAAAGAAATGACAACTAGGTAGCATAGTGGATAGAGCACTGACCTTGGAATCAGGAAGACTCATCTTCACAAGTTCAAATCTAGCCTCAGACACTTACTAGCTCTGTGACCCTAGGCAAGTCACTTAACCCAGTTTGCCTCAGTTCCTTATCTGTAAAATGAGCTAGAGAAGGAAATGGCAAACCACTCCAGTGTCTTTGCCAAGAACACCCCAAAATTGGGTCACAAAGAGTTGGACACAACTAAAATGACTAAACAACAACAAAAAAATAGAGACATGGACTCACTGTGAACAAATTGGTGCTCTCTTCCTATCTCCTCATCTAATATGGGCTGCATTTCTCTTACTAGTGTTTGTTATACACTTTCTCATTTAAAAGCTAAATTCCTTCTTGAAGATGGAGAGTAAGCAATAAAAAAGAAGTTGACTAGTCCTGCTTTCTCTCTCTCTTAAACATTACATCACTTTCCCCAAGTAAAATGGTCCTTGTTCTAGTTCTAAACACAGTTTTGAAAGCTCTTTTGTTGCCTCTACTAATTTTTACAAAGCTCAGTCCATTCCAGGCCTTAGCTTCCATGACATTTTCCTCAAAAGTTCACAATGCTTTTTGGAACTTAATCTTGGTTATGAATTCTTCTATCTTTTTGTACAAGATCTTTTAAACCTAAGATCATCAGGAAAACATTTGTCTAGCCATACTGGTTTTCCCCTCTTATCTTTATATCCTGGGCACAGTGCCCAGCTCTTGGCACATGGGAGGTACCTAATAAATGCTTGCTAATTGATTTTATTTTCATTTCATAATAATTATAATCTTGGAATGTCTTTGTAAAAGTCTCCCACCTCTTTGGAGTTGCTACCTATTGAATACAACTATCCTTCCTCTGAATTTTCTGAAATCTGCTTTCCTAAGGTCAATGAAAAAGAGCACTTACTAATAAGCACCTACAAAGTACAAGGTGCTGTTAGACTTGAGTTTGACCATGTTCATTGCTCTCTTGATTTATTCTATCATCATCACATTCTTCAGTAGTGCCTGTTACTTCCAAAACCATGAAATGATTTTCATGTCTTTTTGCTAAAAATTAAGTCCAGAGTTAAGTTACTCTTGTTGCTTCATTTAGCTTTTGAGAGATGAAGGAAATCAATCACTTTAGAAATGTAACACTCTAAGCAGAATGTGACTTCAAAATATATAAAAGATAAAATATCTACCTTGTATAATCTCAAAGGGCTGCTCTGAGGATCAAATGAGAAAATACATAAAAAGAACTTTGTAAATTGCAAGGTATTATATAGATTTCAGCTATCATTAGCATTACAAATACTACTATTGCTTGTCTCCGAAAAGCTTTGAAATTGACTAGAAAAGCATCATTTATTCATAGTTTCCACCTGGATAAATTATAGTATATTTCTACAACAATATTACTTTAATTTCTCTTGTTAATAACCTAACCCAAAAGTTTCCCTGTGCTGCAACCCTCAGGTTTCTAGATGTCCATATATACCTTTTTTTTTTTAAAATATAGAAGCCATCCATTTCTATAAAACTCAAATAAATTCAACAAATAATAAGTGCTTAGTATATATGATTATACAATGCATAGGGTAGTGGGGATACAAAAATGAAAAAATATTATTCCTGCCCTCAAGGAGCTTATGATCTACTAGTGAGCAAACAAAATGTACACAGACAAGTGTGACACAAGGTAGATTGTTGTAGGAATAAAGAGTGATTAAAAAAATTGGGGGGGGGGAAATCTAAGGAAGGAGAGAACACATAGGATCAGAGCTAACAAGATCATAGATTAAAGTTGGAAGATACTTCAGAGGTTATTTAGTCTTACTCCCTCATTTTACAGATAAAGAAACTGAGGCCCTGAGATATCAACAAAGTGTCTGAGCCAGGACATGGGCCAAGATCTTCCTGATTTCAAGTCTGGCCCCCTATACACTATATCTAGCATTTAGCACAGTGCTTAGCACATAGTAGGTGCATAATAGCTCCATGGAGAAGGTAGTACCTGAGCTAAGGCTTTAAGGAAGAGAAGCTATATGAAAGATGGAAATATGGAGGGTGCGCATTCTAAGCAAGGGGAAGGACTGTGCTAAAGCACAAACACAGGAAATGGCAGGTCAAATTCAAGGAACACCTAGCAATCCAGTTTGGCTAGAATACAGAATGTAGTAATAATAACAACAACAATAGCAACAACTAACATTCGTATAACAATGACTATATTCCAGGCACTGTGTTAAGCACTTTATAATTATCTCATTTGATCTTCACAATAACTCTGGGAGGTATATACTATTATTATCCCCATTTTATCAATGAAGAAACTGAGGTAAACAAAGGTTAAGTGACTCGCCCAAGGTCACATGGCTAGTAAGTATCTGAGGCCAGATCTGAACTCTGGTCTTCTTGACTACCTCTGAGTAATGTAAATGAAGCTGGAAAGGAAGACTGGAGGCAGACTGTAAAGGGCCTTAAACATCAGGCTAAAGGGTCTGAATTTTATCCTAGGGACAACTGAAAGCAACTTAAGCTTCTTCTGCAAGGTTATTACTAACATGGCCACATGCAATGCTCAATAAGACAATCTTGGCAGAAATGTGAAAAAGTGGTCACAGAGACCAAAAGGTGATGATAGCTGGAAGGCTATTACAAGATATTACGTAAGGAGGGCCTGAACTAAAGGAGTAGTAGCATGAAAAGAAAGTAGGAAATAGATGTGTGAGAGATGGTGTGGAGGGAGAACTGACAGGACTTGTTCACTGATTGCAGGTGAGCAGCAAAGTAAAGCAAAGAACCAAAGTCTACTCTAACAGTGAGCCTCGATAACCGAGGAGGTGTTGAAGATATTAAAAGAAATAGAGAAGGTGGGAGGGAGGGCAACCTAGGGGGTGAGAAATGATGGGTTCAATTTTGAACAAAGGATCACAGATTCAAAGTTGAGGCTGCCTAAGTTACTTAGCTACAAAGAACACTGAATCATTACAGATGACACAATGGGCGGCCACAGAAATTAAGTGATTTCCCAAAGGTTATACAGGAAATAAGTAGTAGAATCAAGAATCAAACCCATGTCCTCTAACACTAAATCCAGCATTCTTTCCACTCCATCATAGTTCCTATATCTAGTAGAGTGGACAGAGTAGAACATGTCCTTGACCTGTGCTCTTTAACATTTTTATCAGTGACCTAGATAATGGTCTATACGGCATGTTTAGCAACAATGAAGAAGACACAGAGCTAGGAGGGGGTAGTAGAATAAGAATGTAATGATTCCCAAAAGAGTCTGACAGGGTTGAATATTAGGTCAGATCTATTAAGATGAAATTTAATAGGAAAAATATAAAAGTCTTTGGGTTTAAAAAAATCAAGTTTACAAAGGTAAGGCTTTAATGCTATTATGTCAGTGCTGGTCTACATAAATATTTGTAGATCAGTTGGCAAGTAACAATCATAAAGTTGTGCTGTCTTACTAATATAATAATAATATTAACATCTATATAGCAATAATTTGAGGGCAAATCATAAAATAACCCTTTTGAGGTTGTGAATCATAAATATGGTTAACTCCACATTACAGATAAGGAAACTGAGGTTAACGTCAGTTAAGCATCTGAGGATGCAGGACTGGTAAGTGATAGAGCCAGATAATCTCTTACATCCTGTATTTCTGACGCAACACCAGTAATCGCCCTGTTAAATTGAGTTACCTCAAAGAAACTTACCAAAACAAGTTGATTTTTACAATCAGTTGGTCAAATTAGTTATTCAATGATTTAATAACTGGGATTTCAATCTGACCTGAATATGGTTAGAAGAATGGCATTATTTCCCTTCACGCACCCGGCAATCTAGCCATACTGGCCTATTCACTGTTTTGAACACACGATCCTATTTCTCCTGTCTCTGTGTCTTTATACTAGCTATCTCCTATGCCTGCAATACACTCTCTCCTCACTTGTGTCTCTAGGAATTTCTAGTTTCCTTTAACACTAAGCTTAAGCATGACCTTCTAAATGAAGGTTTTCCTGATCTCCAACAGCTAATAATGCCCTCTCTCCCAAAACTACCTTGTATACATTTTGTATATATTATGCACATAATGATGTACATGTTATATTCCATTGGAATATAAGCTTCTTGAAGGCAGAGACTGTTTCACTTCTGTTTCCCCAGAGATTAGCACAGTGCCTGGCACATAGTACAAGCTTAATAAATGCTTATTGACTGACTACTCCAATATGGCAAAAGATGACTTGTCAAGTGTTTTTTCTTCCTTTAATCACTATTTGTATGTGCAATCAAGTAAATTAATTTACTTTATAGGATTTTAAGCCTTAAATTGGAGGAATTTTTCAGGAAACTGCCATAATCAAAAGCAATTTGATTGACACATTTGTGTATGTATGTGTGTGTGTGTGTGTATACATATAATTTAAACTTCCAATGAACATACATACATAAATATATAAAAAAATTTTGTTTGATCATCACAACCCTGTGAAGGAGGTATGAGACATCATTTAGAGAAAAGAGTGATACCTAGCAAAATGAAACATTGCAGTTCAGTTCTATGAGGTACTGAAAATACTCTGAGTAAAACAAAGAGGAAGCTAAATTTTATGAAGTATATAACATTATGATGTGATGGAAAGGATATAAGTACAAAAATGAAAGGGGAGCTATAATGTTGGAAAGTACTAAAAATTTCTCACGTACTACAGGTACTACAATATTGAGCACACTACAACAATAGCAACCTTAATAAACCTCTCCTCACTGAAGAGTTTAATGTATCTTTGAAATTAATTAACAGTTTTCAACATTTATTTCCATAAACTTTTAAGTTTTAAGTTTTCTCCCCCTTCTTCCCCAAAGCAGCATGCAATCTGATATATTCTCTACATACACATTCCTATTACACATATTTTCACTTAGTCATGTTTTAAAGAAGAATTAGAACCAACAGGAAGAACCACAAGAAAGAAGAAACAAAAGAGAAGAAAAAAAGAGCAAAATAGTATGCTTCGATCTGCATTGAGACTCCATAGAAAGTTCTTTCTCTGGATGTGGATAGCATTTTCCATCATGAGACTTTTGGAGATGTCTTAGATCTTTGTATTGCTGAGAAGAGCTAAGTATATCAAAGTTAGTCGTCACACAATGTGGCTGTTACTGTTTACAATGTTCTCCTGGTTCTGCTCACTTCACTCAGCATCAGTCCATACAAGTCTTTCCAGGTTTTTCTGAGGTCTGCCTGTTCTTCATTTCTTATAGCACAATAGTATTCCATTACATTCACATACCACAACTTGTTCATCCATTCCCCAATTGATGGACATCCCCTAATTTCCAATTCTTTGTCACCACAGAAAGAGCTGCTATAAATATTTTTGTATATGTGGGTCCTTTTCCCATTTGTATCTCTTTGGGATACAGCCCTAGAAGTGCTATTGCTGGGTCAAAGGGTATGCACATTTTTAGAGCCCTTTGGGCATAGTTCCAAATTGTTCTCCAAAATGGCTGGATCAGTTCACAGTTCACAACTCCACCAACAATGCATTAGTGTTCCAAAGTTCAATGTATTTTTCTCATAGGACCATAGCTCCACAATTACACTGGAAGCTAATAACAAGGTGAAATTCATAGTACACAAATTGTACACAATTTAAAAAGCCAGCTTTGGCAGGATGCGGCTGCCAAAGTATTCAAGTGTATTCAAGAAAAATTAGTTAGCCTAATTTGTAAGTTCTTAAATGGTAAGTGTATATCTCCTGGTAACACTTTAAGTCAATTGTCACCATAACTCTCCCTTCCACATTATGTTCCCTTCTCTCTTAATTTTATTGGTATTTCCAGAAGGCACAAGAGCACATTCCCACACCACACCTAGATTTAGGGACTTTGCTATACACCTCCTCTTTAAAACTCCACACTGGTGAGCATAGGCCTTTAGAAGACGAAAAGTAGGGGCAGCTAGGTGAGGCAGTGGATAGAGCACTGACCCTGGATTCAGCAGGACCTGAATTCAAATCCAGCCTCAGACACATAATACTTACTAGCTGTGTGAGCCCGGGCAAGTCACTTAACCCCATTGCCTAGCCAAAAAAATAAATAAATAAAATGATAGAAGATGAAAAGTAGATTTTCCTCACAAAATGGTTAGGCTTCCCTGCCTCCATTCTAATATCAGTGAAAGGAAAAATGAATAATTTCCTTTGTAAAATTCATAACTTTACCTAAGTCCAGTTTAATTATAAAACAAAGAGTTAAAACAAGTATATTTTTTTTCCTACCTGGCCAGTCTGATAATGTTTTGCAAACTGGTTAACCACTCTATAATCACTGGCAAAGTACTCCATCAGGATAGAAGGAACTTCAGCAAAATCAGTGGGGCATCTCGTCCCTGAAACAAAATAACAATTGGCATAATTTAAGGTAACATATATTATTTTTATGAGAACTTCTAAAACTTTATTTGGACTTTTGATGAACTATAAGCTTTAATTCATTAAGTCAATATTCTACTTACATAAAATTATTGCACAAATTGGCAAAAAACTGTATTATAATCCTATGCATTTTACTTCAAATCAAAAAGTGAAAGAAAATGTTTGCACAGCTGGGTAAGGTACCTTATAAAAAAATTGCTCACACTCTCTAAAAGCAAACTTGTATGTACTCAAGCTGTCCATGTACTAAATATATCAAATTCAGATGCCATTACAATTAAAGCAAAAATTTTCACTTAAAATTCACAGGATTCCATTCTCAAACATGGTTTCTATTCCTTCTCTTGCTATAAATTCACACTGCCCCAACTTACTTTCTTTTTTAAAAAAGTCAATGCCCAGTAATAAAAGTATCAATGTAACTATATATTTCTTTAAAATAAGCAAATGTTAGAAGAATTTAATTTTAATTTAACACACCCTTGGTTTTTTGTTTTATTTTTGCCCTCAGTAAAAGTTCCTCTGCCTCCAGACTCATTCCAAGGCAAAGCCCACTTGCTTACAATCCACCACTGGTGGGGAACCACCACCCAGGGTCCATGAGATTGCAACCAGGGCTTGAAGCTGGGGCTGTAGAAGCTTGGCCAGCAATGGGACAAAAATCAACACAATCTTTAGAGTTTGGAGAGACTTTAGAGACCAGTTTATTTTACAAAGGAGGAAATGAAAGGGAAGGAATGTGATCAAGACCATCACTGCAAGCCTGAGCTTCCCCTTAAACCTCCCATTCACATCAATCCCAACTTCGAAAGTTAGAGAGAAGCCTAAGTGGCAGGCCATTTCCTCTGAGCCTAATTTTACTTTTGTTAACACACATTTGGGGAATTGAATTATAACCTATTATCATTCTTTAAGGTTTACCAGGCATTTTCTTCAAAATAGCTCCGAGAAGTAGGCAATTCAAGTATTATTGTCCCCATTTCACAGATAAAGGAAATGATGTACAAAGTGACTTTTCTGAGTAGCTTTTAAAGAAAACATTTATGCCCTCATCAGGCTCAAATGAGATAATTATGTAAAGCACTCTGAAAACTTTCAAGTGCAATATGTCAATTGAAGATATTAATTAAAAATTGTTGTTTCATTAGAAGGCAGGATGGCACAGTGCACAGCCAGGCGGGCTTTGAAATCAGGGAGATTCAGGTTCGAACTCTGCCTCTCTGAAGTATCTCAGGGAGCAATAGTGAGTCACCTGATTTCTCTACACCCCAGCAAACATCTTAAAGCTGCCAGAGGCACGTGATCAGCTGATCTGCATGGGGAATCACCCCACCCAAGAAATCACAAGCCCAGATCATACATCAGTGTGTGAGCACATGTCTGTGTGTATATAGATACACATCTACATCTAACCATAGAAAGGAAACTTAATAAATTCACTATAAATAAATATATGTGTGTGTATGTATATATCTTCTGGGTCTATCTAAATACACACAGATAAACACTTAAATACATATCAATTTGGAAATTCTCTTCAACAATGCAGATCAAAATCCTTCAATGCCTGCCAGTCCCACTTGTCTCTCATCCATATTGTCCCATACATTCACCACAGGCCTTCCTTACACACACACATACTCTACAACAAAAACTATAATAATAGTGAGGATGATGACTAGGCCCAGCACTATAGCACAGACACAGATCAGCAAGTCCTCTGTCTCTTCCAGCCACCGTCATGGAGCTAATATGTGTCAGAGGGACAATTTGAACCTTGGCTCTCCTAACTGTAAGGCTAGCCCTCTATATACATACCACTCTGCTTCTCATTACTGTTATTGTACTTGTTGATATAAATTTCTCTTAAAATTAAGAAATCTGCCTCAGTGACTTCTCAAATATCAAATGCATGCTTTTTACTATAATTCAAAATTCCATAACTTATAGAGAGGAACTTGTTAACATCTGATTACAGGCAAAACTGATTATAATCACAATTCATCACTAGCTAATCACATTCATGCTCCTTACCATACTTAGTAGTCCTATCTCTCTTCCACATACCCAATTCAAAAGAACTTTACTAGAACCAGTTACACACATTTATTCTCACTCAAATATGAATAAGAATATTTATATAAGCAAAGACCATTCAAAAGAATAATGCACCGTGAAAATGTTAGGTATTATCCATGAGTGAAGTACACGAGTGAAGTACATGAGTGAAGTAAAAGTCTTCATGGCTAGAGGAGAGAAACAAAAGAAAGTTAAGCAGAAAAATTTACAAAGCTGAGAGTAGAAATGGAAAAGTAAGAGAAAGGGTCAATGAAATGAACACAAAGGGCTATGAAATGAACATTTTTTTCCTAAAATAAGGGCTTTCCTTTTCAAATAAAATTGATGAAAATATAAAGTACTAAATAAAACTGTCCTCTTAGCATCTCACCTGTAACATGTTGATAACGAGTACGTCCCAGCATAGAATGCATGGCATGTCCCATTTCATGAAAAAGATTTTCCAGCATTCCAGGAGTTAATAAAGGTGGTGCAATACTTGTTGAATGAGGAAGGTTCAGCATGAGAACTACTACTGGAAGCTGATATTCCCCATTTTCCTTTAATCTTCCACCACGGATTGTAAAATGACAGTCCTTCATAAACAAGAAACAAGGCTAAGGTAAAATAAAAAGTCAAAAGGATTTATCAGCATAAAACTATACCAAAGGCAAGTGTTTAAAATCTCGTTTTTAACACAACTAGAATTTGACTCTTTATTTACTATACAGTTTTCATAAAAATTTTTAATCCTCTTAAATTCCTAATATTTAAAAGGAATGAGAAAGCATTGATGTATGCTAGCGAATATTTTTCTATCTATTCACAAACATATAAATGCCTACTCTGTGCCCAGCACTGTTGGTTAAAAATTAAAAAGGTAAATAAAACACAGCTCCTGCTTCCTAGAAAGTGAGAGAAGTAGAAACAAATATAAGCAGAAAAAAAAAACATTCAAAAAATGAATTTGTAAATATGTAAATTGCTAGAATGTTTTTTTTTTCCAAACAGAAAAACTGTTTAGAAGATGATTCAGTTAAAGCCACTATTAGCAGCTAGTATACTCCCTGAAACTCTGAATGGGAGAATTTTATTTTGGGGGAAATGTAAATATACCATGGAAAAATTAAGTATATCACATCACAAATTATTAGTCATTATCAAACCTATTTTGTTATGCCTATTCATTATACCTACAATCTATTAAGAAATTTTTAAAAATGGAATGCACATCTGTGAAACTTATTTTGTTGGGGCAGCTAGTGGCACAGTGGATAGAGTGCCAGGTGTGGAGTCAGGAAGACTCCTCTTCCTGAGTTCAGATCTGGCCTCAGACATTTACTAGCTATGCGACCCTGGGCAAGTCACTTATCCTGGTTAGTCTCAGTTTCCTCATCTGTAAAATGAGCTGGAGAAGGAAATGACAAACCACTCCAGGATCTTTGCCAAGAAAACCTTAAATGGTGTCATGAAAAGTTGGACATGACTGAACAACAACAAAGCGAATATTCTGCACAATGTAAGCATTCAATAAATGTTTGCTTGTTTTATTTTTTTTCTTATTTGGATATACTGGTCTCTAAATTAACATTAACCACACAAAGTGAGGATTCCCACAGTGGGGAAACAATATCAAGTACACTGTTGTTTGTCCTTTGTAATCAAAGACGACCAAAATGATATCACAATATTAGGGTCAATGTACAGTGTTTTCTGGCTGTGGCTGATCATACCAATATGAGCTTGGAAGGCTCTACAATAAGTAGGTTAAAATTGGTCCACAAGAACATTTGGAGTGAAGATGTCTCCACATTTGAGTATCTAGTGTTTCTTTTGAAACTCATAGAGCATAGCACCTTCTTTAAGGCAGGCACATCATGCTGGATGATCCTGTGCCAGTGTTTCCCATGTTTCATAATTAATTCCAAAGTTCATCAGAGAGACCTTGAGAGTATCCTTGCATCACTTCTTTTTTTTCTTTTTTATAAAAATTAATTTATTTTGATTTATCCACAATAACTTCCACAAGCTTTTGAGTTTTAAATGTTTCTCCCCCTCCCTCTTCAAGATGGCGCACAATCTGATATAGGCTGAACATATACATTCCTATGAAACATATTTTCACATTAGCGATGTTGTACGTAAGAATTAGAACCAATAGGAGGAACCACCAGAAAGAGGAAACAAAACACAACAGGAGAAAAAAAAATAGCAAATAGTATGCTTCAATCTGCATTCAAACTCCATAGTTCTTTCGTTGAATGTAGATAGCATTTTCCATCATGAGACTTTTGAAGATGTCTTAGATCCTTGTATTGCTAAGAAGGGTTAAGTCTATCAATATTAGTCATCACACAACGTGGCTGTTACTGTGTACAATGTTCTCCTGGTTCTGCTCATTTCACTCAGCATCAGACCACACAAGCCTTTCCAGGTTTTTCTGAAGTCTGCTTGCTCATCATTTCTTATAGCACAATAGTATTCCATTACATTCATATACCTAAACTTGTTCAGCCATTCCCCAATTCATGGGCATCCTCTCAATTTCGAATTCTTTGTCACCACAGAAAGAGCTGCTATAAATATTTTTGTACATGTGGGTCCTTTTCTTGTTTGTATGATCTCTTTGGGATACAGCCCTAGGAGTGCTATTGCTGGGTCAAAGGGTATGCACATTTTTATTGCCCTTTGGGCATAGTTCCAAATTATTCTGCAAAATGATTGGATCGTTTCACAACTCCACCAACAATGCATTAGTGTTCCAATTTTCCTACATCATCTCCAACATTTATCATTTTCCTGTTTTGTCATGTTGGCCAATCTGATAGGTGTGATGTGGGACCTCAGAGTTGTTTTGATTTGCATTTCTCTAATCAATAGTGATTTTGAGCATTTTTTCATACGACTATAGATGGCTTTAATTTCTTCATCTGAGAACTGTCTGTTCACATCCTTTGACCATTTATCAATTGGGGAATGGCTTGTAGTCTCATAAATTTGACTTAATTCTCTATGTATTTTAGAAATGAGGCCCTTATCAGAGAGATTGGTTGTAAAAATTCTTTCCCAATTTTCTACTTTCCTTCTAATCTAGGTTGCATTGGCTTTGTTTGTGCAAAAACTTTTCAATTTAATGTAATCAAAGTTATCCATTTTGCATTTTGTAATGTTCTCTATCTCCTGTTTGGTCATGAATTCTTCTGTTCTCCATAAATCTGATAGGTAAACTATTCCTTGCTCTCCCAGTATGTTTACAGTATCAGCCTTTATATGTAAATCCTGAACACATTTTGACTTTATTCTGATATATGGTGTGAGATTTTGGTCTATACCTAGTTTCTGCCATACTCTTTTCCAGTTTTCCCAGAAGTTTTTGTCAAAGAGTGAATTCTTATCCTAGAAGCTGAGGTCTTTGGGTTTATCAAATAGTAGATTACTATAGTCATTGACTACTGTGTCTTGCATACTTAACCTATTCCACTGATCTACCACTCTATTTCTTAGCCAGTACCAAACAGTTTTGCTGATTGCTGCTTTATAATACAATTTAAGTGTATCACTTCTTCTGACCACCATGTGAGTGCCTGCCTTGTGTGAGTTCTTCATAAAACAGTCTTTTGGGCAAACATACATTTGGTATTAGAACAACACAGCAAGCCCAGTGGAGTTGTACTGTCTGCAGTATAGTGCATGGCAGTTCAGCTCAAGAGAAGCCCTCAGTGTCTGGTAACTTATCTTGCCAGGTAATCTTCAGAATCTTTCTAAGACAATTCAAATGGAAGCAATTCGGTTTTCTGGCATGGTGCTGATATACCATCCAGGTTTCACAGGCATACAGCAATAAGGTCAGCACAAACTTCAGTTCAGTAGACAGTGTAATACCTCTTCTCTCCCACACTTTCCTTTGCAGGCTCTCAAACACTGAGCTAGTTCTGGCAATGTGTGTGACAACCTCATTATCAATATGTACATGGCTGGAAAGTATTCTGTCAAGGTAAGTGAACTTATCCACAACATTCAGAATTTCTAGATTTCCTATAACCAATGGCTCTATGTACGGATGGTGGGGTGCTGGTTGATGGAAAACCTCATTAGGCCAAAATGAGCACAAGCAGCAGAAAATCAATCTATGCTTTGTTGCATCTCAGTTTCAAAGGCTGCATTAACTGTACAATTGTCTGTGAACAGAAAATCAGGCGTCAACTCTTCCTCCACTTTAGTCTTGGCTTGTATGGAGCATTTTCACATTAAATAATTTACCATCAGTGCAGTAACTGACCTTGATGCTGTTTTCGTCCTCATCGAACGTACGTCACGAAAAACGCCATGTTAAAAAAAAGCATAGGAGCAAACACACCTACCTGCTTCACTACACTAGTGACTGGGAAAGCACAAGAGCACTGTCCAATGGACAATGACTAGGAATCCATGCAAGCGTGCCGTCATGGAACCATTAGGTAGCACACAGAAGATCTGGTTTCTAGCTCCAGTTCTACTACTAACGAGCCTCATGATCTTGTGTAACTCACTTAACTTCTATGAACTTCAATTTCCTCATCTGAAAAATGAGGACAGCAAAACAAAAAAATGTGCAGCAAAGTGGTGCAGTGATAGAGTACTGGGCCTAGAGTCAAGAACACTCATCTGCCTGAGTTCAAATGTGGCCTCAGACACTAGCTGTGTGACCCTGGGTAAGTCACTTAATCCTGTTTGCCTCGGTTTCCTCATCTGTAAAATGAGCTGGAGAAGGAAATGGCACACCACTCCAGTACTTTTGCCAAGAAAACCCCAAATGGAATCATGAGGAGTCAGATATGACTGAAATGACCGAACAACAACAATAAAAATATTTGCCCCATCTTCTTTACAAGGTGGCCATGAGGATCAAGTGAAATAATTAAAGAGCTATGAAAAGTATAAAGTGCTCTATGAATGAAGTTGACATTATCATTAACCTATCTGCTTGATATTCCACTTTTGTTCAGCAACAACTACTGAAGTAGCTGCCTGACTTTTGACTAAGTATGGTACTCTACCAAAAGGAACCAAGAAACATACTGATGGCCAAAAAAATTTTCAAATGGACATTTTTTTTACCATTTTTAACATTTCAATGAAATTTGGTACCTAGATAAAGGACACATAAGAAAATATTTAATTAAGTCCAGTTATTTTTAATCCTAATTTAAATCATCTATTTTAAAATTAACTTTATTTATGAATTATGTCTTTTAAAAATCATGATTTCATTAAGTGAGATTTATCTTTCATTGAGCTGCTAGCTTACTGCTGGTCAGTTCTTGGAGAATTAGTCCTCTAAATAGCATATTACCTGATGTGGTTTGTCTGCTCGCTGAAAGAAGTCACAATAGATGTATCCCAAAAGTCCCTCATTTTCATGAACCACAGCCTGAAAGAAGTTTCAAATATCACAATGAAGGAAGGAACCTAAAACTTCAAATGCTTCTTGTACCAAAACTAGGTAAGCATTAGAAATGCATAGCCACAAATAGAGGCCTTTGCTTCTATTGCTCTATAAACATACACACTTTTTTTGGCTTGGAGATTTGCAATATAAGATAAGAAAATTTGACATCCCACCAATTTGTGGTCATTTACAAACACTCTATTCTCTTTTATCTACTTACTCTTCACTAGGCATTGTAGAGGGGCTATGGTTCTGCAGTTTTTGAAGTGTTGTGGTACTATCAGCTCCTTTCAAATCTTAGGAGGTAGCTATAATTCCCCAAGTAAGATCTTAATAGTGCTGTTCAATGGTAAGCAACCATAGCTTCTGTCCTCCTTACACCACTGATGAGAATAATCTATCTTAACCCTGAATGGGAAAGGGAGGGGAGGAAGAGTAGAGAGAAAGCAAAGGGAGAGTAAAGGCTGACTCCATCCTGCCTTCTCTCTCCTTTGTGAAAGCCATCTTGTTTGCCCATTTTATTTTGAAACTAATCCTTCAAAATGGCACAAGAAATTTATTAGCTTCAGGAATATTCTGGTGACTACACAGATGGAGCACACTTCCTCCAAATTTCTCATTTTCTTCCCCACTTCCCACTCTTACCAAGTTAGGTAAAGTTAGCTAAACCATAAGAAAAAAAATACAGAATGAATATGAGTGCTACAAAAGTAGGTAAGGGGCAGCTAGGTGGCGCAGTGGATAGAGCTCTGGCCTTTAAGTCAGGAGGACAAGTTCAAATCCAGTCTCAGACACATGACACTTACTAGCTGTGTGACCCTGGGTAAGTCACTTAACCCTGATTGCCTCACCAAAAAGAAAAAAAAAGTAAAAAAAAAGTAGGTAAAAGAGATGTAATAGTAGGAAGTGAGCAGTTAAATACTAGAAAAAATATGGAGAGGTATATAAAAATGTTTATTTCAAGCAAGACAACTACCAGATAAGAAAGAAATATAGAAGTCACTAGAAAGTTGTTAATTTGAGACCTCCATTTCTTCATTTGTAAAATTAGGAGGTTGGACTAAATGGTCTCTGGGGCCACTTTCAGCTCTGGATCAACAATCTTGCACTCTCTGCCTCAGTGGGCACTATACAGTAGGTATGATTTACATGATTACAGAATGGTTTAAAAATCTTTTTTAAAAATCCAAAGAGAAGGGGCAGCTAGGTGGTGCAGTGGATAGAGCACCAGCCCTGAAGTCAAGAGGACCTGAGTTCAAATCTGGCCTCAGACCAAACACTTGTCACTAACTAGCTGTGTGACCCTGGGCAAGTCACTTAACCCCAATTGCGTAAAAAAAAAAAAAAATCCAAAGAGAAGAAAGGGAGACAGAAAGATGATTTGTAACAAGATATTTTAATGATTTCCTGAAAACTATGAAAGATTAAAAAGTAATAAAGAAACAGGAAGCAATAATGTAAATCCTCCTATATCTAGAATTTATAAGCATATTTTAATTTTTTCTTTTTCTTTGTTTAAAAAATGAATTAATTTTTTTCAGAGGGCTTTTTTTTGATGCTCTGCTTTAGGGCAATTTTAACCAGATCCTCACATTAAAGTTTGTGATCGAGGATCTGGAAATCAAAGACAAACAACCACTGAGTGAGGCTAAAGGGATAAAATAGCAACCAAGTGGAGAGCAGATGGCAAGGTGAGGGCAGGTGAAGGCACTGCAGCCACTGCTGCCAATTCAACTACCAACCTAGAGCTGCAATTAAAAACACTAAGCTTATACACTATGGGTAGCTTACCAGTTTTCGAACATCTTCACACCACACTTCTCCTTTTTCTGGCTGCTCCACATAGAGAGAGATTCCTAAGAGCTGACGGAATAGTAAGTTCAGACCTTCCATACATGCACCAAGTGAGAAAAATGGGCAATATAAACTGGGTTCAATATTATACCTGCAGGAAAAAAAGAGGTTCAAAAACAGTTCTGTCCAATTTTAGCACTCTTAGAATGTTATCTTATCAGCAGAGCGGCTAAAGGAAGTTAAAATATTATTGCACTCAAAAGATGACCATATTACAACCTCTGTTAAGAGATTATCACAGTTCAAATGTCTTCAAATGAAAGGCGCTAAATAAATCTAAATACATATTACTAATATATAATATAATCTCCCAAGGCTGGTTTCTTAGAAGACATTATTTTTCCACTGGCCTAGTAAATCATGCTACAAAACCGCATTACCACATAGCTGGTGAAGAGGAAAGATGGAAACTTTGGAAGATTATCTTAGATTTAATAATAGGAAACAAGACTATAACCCTAGGCTGTAGAAGAGCAAATTTCAAAATCTTCAAAGAAATTCTAAACACGATCCCATAGTCAAGAAGCACTGCGGTTTCACAGTAAGAGTGAATGACTTAACAAGTAAAAATATTTTGGTCTAAATTTCTATTCTAACACAAAGCTAGGTGACAATGGGCAAATTACCTAATGTCTCTGAGGCCTTTTCCCTCAGTTTCAAAGTAGGGATAATAATCCCTGAAGTACCTCTCTCATAGGATTGTCAGGAAGAAAGCACTCTGACAATTACATTATCAATAAATAAATGTAAGTTATTTTTATTAAAAGGAAAGATAGAACAGAAAACATCATTATAATAAATATAGCTAATTCTCTTCCGATTATAAATCAATCTATGATTTAATGTATATATGATTAAGAGAATTCCATAGTATCTACTTGACTAGTGAATTATTTTAAAATTCATTATGAATCTATTAGGTTTTATTTTTAAAAATTATAAAATCTATTAAGATGTGAAGAGGTGTCAGGGAAATGCACTACTGAACTGAAGGCCCTCAGTTCTACTAGTACCCTCAGTTTTTTCAAAATATCCTCTCAAAGAATCCTAATCCTAGGCCTCACTGCCTAGCTTCAGTATAAATGCCGAATCTGCTAATACATCTTAAATGTTAATAAGCATTCTGTTGAAGTTAATATGCTATACTCAGTTGAATGACTTCTAAGAAATCAATTCTTATGATTTTCTGAAACCCTATTTACAACTCCATCACCTTTATTTAGAACAACAAAAACAAAAACAAAAACCTGTTTACTCTTGCAGAGCTACCAAAAAGTTTTTTAAAGGTGAATTAGAGGATCTTTTTGCAGAAAACCTAGTAACTTCTGTAAAATTCTCCTTTTCAGCACCCCATGGCCACTTTCAGACTCTCCTTCTTTCTCCATCACGCAGTAAAAACTCCTTCTTTGAGATTCACTCAATATATATTTATCACCCAATCAAGATTTTGATAGCTGTTACCGACCATCCTCCACGACATTCTCCTTTTCTCCTGGAGTTCAATGCCTAACTCACAATCTTTCTTTCTTCCTCAATTCTTGTCTTGTATTAAGGGACTTCAGCATACATACTGATACTCTCTCAAACACCCTAACTTCCCAGTTCCTCAACTTAATCATTTCCCATCACCTGTTACTGTGCCTCACATCAGCTATACACAGAGACAATCATACATTTTTTATCTTTCCCTCACCTTGCAAGTGTTAAACATCCATGTTCGTGAACCCTAAAATTTCCTTATCTGATCACAATCTGTTGTCACCCCACATCTCTCTCTGCCTTGCAACCCCAAATCCGGTTCTTCATCCTAACCATGACCTCCAATCACTCCACTGACTGATGTGCTGGTAAATGTTTAACAACCAGTTATCTCTGTCTATGTATATAAATACATATAATACAAATATACATATTACATACATACATATAATGAAAAGAGAGAGAGAGAGAGTCATGACACACTTTTAAGTTTATCTAAATTATTAACATTTTCTCCATCACTTTCTCAAGGCCAGACAATCAATAAAAGAATAAATCAAGCCCTCAACTGTAGCATTTGCCCATTTCTGAGGTGTAAATCCTCACACCAAAAATTTAACAATGGGATGTTACAGGCCAGCTTTAGCTGACTCCAGCACAACTGTAACTCCAACATAGCCTCCCACTTCCCACTTCCCGGACCTACTCCCATGTTACATTCTCCTTTCCCCACTTAAACTCCATAGTGTCCTCTTCTCTCAAGTTCTTTGTCCCCTTAGAATCATGTCCTGCCAAGCCTTAGATTTAGATTACTCTCACCATCTGGTGCCTTTGTAGCTACTCATGAATTCTGAATGAATTAGGAGAAAGATCATGAAACTATGCTGACTGGATCCACTACAAAATCATGTTAGATAATCTCAACTGGATCCTCACAGAAGCAAGGTAATCCTTTCATATCTCCATAATCAATTCACTATCTCACTTTTCCCAACTTTTTCATTCTTCTTCAAGCCTCCCATGGTTTCCTCTTCCTCTATTCTCTTAGCTGAAAATGTTGCCTCATGTTTCACTGACAAAAAAAAAATGAGGCCATTTGCCAATAACTTTCTCGTATCTCATTCTCCTTCTCATCTCACATCACTCAGATGCATTATCACTATCTCCTCCTCAACCCCATCTCACATGAAGAGGTGGTCCTTCCCTTACCAAGGCAATTATAAGAACTGATTTCTTAGAAATCATGTCTTTCAAATGACTGTAACAGATTAACTTCAACAGAATGCATGTTCTATATAAACAATTCATTCTATTCCATTCCATATTCTCCAGCAGATTCTCCCCTGTCATTCTCACTCCTTCATTTACCTTCAGTCTCTTCCTGCCTACTGGTTGATTATCTATTGTCTACACAACTATGTTTCTCCTGTCCTCAAAAAACCTCCACCTGATCAGGTCATGCTGATGTGTCTTGGTAAGCCATCCTGCTAGTTATCATCCCCCATTCCTCCCCCCTGAGAAGGCCATGTACAAACTGCCTCCATTTCCCTTCCTCTCCTTCTCTTCTTAACTTTCTGCAGACCTCATCACTCAACTGAAATTACTCTTATCATAGTTATCAGTGACATTTTAATTGTTAAATTTAATGGCCTTTCCTCAATATTCAACTTCCTTGACCTCTCTGCCTCGTTTCACACTGTGGATCACCCTCTTCTTTTTGTTACTCTCTTCTTTCTGGGTTTTCAGGATGTTGCTCTCTCTTAGTTCTCCTCTTATGAATCCACTCTGTCTCAATGTGATTTACTGGATCTTCATCCAAAATCACATCTACTAACTTTTAGTGTCCTTCAAGTCTCTATCATAGGCCCTCTTTTTTCTTTATACCATTTTACTAGTAGTCTCATCAGCTTCCATGGATTCAATTATCATCCTGTATTCAAATGGTTCTCTGATCAATTTATTTAGCCGTAATCTCTTTCCTGAAGAATCTCAGAGAGCAGTTGCTCTTTGTACTTTTGAACTAGATAACACATATATATCTTCAACACAACATGTCCAAAACCTCTTCCTAACTTTTCAATTGGTGTGGTGGGCACCATCACCTTCCCAGTTACTTGGGCTCACAATCTAGAGGTAATCCTCAACCCCTCAATTTCAGTCAACACCCATATCCAGTTTGTTGCCAAGATCTGTTAATTCTACCTTCATAACATCACTTGTATATGCCTTCATCTGCTTGGGACACTGCCAACACCCTGGGGCAAGCTCTCATCACCTCATGCCTAGACAACAGTCACTTAAGTCACCTTCAGAGACCATCTAATACAACTCATAGCTGAAAAACAGTCTCTATCCCAACATATACAGCAAATAGTCACCCAATTTTGCCTGAAGATTTCTAAAGGGGGAAACTCACTACCTTCTAGTCAATTTTCTCCACTTTTGAATAGCTCTAATTGTTAGGAAGTTTCTTTTAAGGTGTAAAGCTAAAATGGGCCTCTTGCAACTTTTCCCCACAGTTCTGTCCCTACCATCAAATAGAATAATTCTAATCCCTCTTATGGATGACAGCCATTTAAATCCTTAAAGACAACTATCATGTCCTCCAACCAAGGTTAAACAATCGTACGAGGCATAGGTTTAAGACTACAAAATTCACTTTGCTCTTTTCTAGATAGTTTCTAGCATATCAATCTCCTAGGCAGCTAAGTGACACAGTAGACAGAATAAAGGGTCTGGAGTCATGAAGATATGCCTCAGTTTCCTCAACTGTAAAATGGGGCTAATTGAGATATTTGTAAAGGGCTTAGCAAAGTAACTAGCACACAGTAGCTGCTTAATAATGCTTATTTCCTTTCCTTCCTTCTACAATGCCATCTTTCCTTTCTAAAATATGGTTCTCAGAACTGAAAACAATTTTCCAGAAGAGCTCTGAGAGCAGAGCACAGTAGAACTAAAATGGTGTCTCGCCATGCTTCCCCCATATTTTACATAGATCTAGAGCTGAAAGAGAATTGAAGGTCGCTAGCCTAATCCATTTATTTTAAAGATGAAGAAATATCAAATGCTTATTTGTTGCCCAAAGGGCTACAACACTGCGCATACTCTTTGATCCTACAATACCACTACTAGGACTATATCCTAAAGAAATCATAAAAAAGGGAAAAGGACCCACATGTACAAAAATATTTACAGCAGCTCTTTCTGTGGTAGCAAAGAACTGGAAACTGAGGGAAGCCCATCAATTGGAGAATGGCTGAACAAATTGTGGAATATGAATGCAATAGAATACTATTGTTCTATAAGAAATGATGAGCAAGCAGATTTCAGAAAAACCTGGAAAGACTTGCATGAACTGATGCTGAGTGAAGTGAGCAGAACCAGGAAAACACTGTACACAGTAACAACAATATTGTGCGATGATCAACTATGAATGACTTAGCTCTTCTCAGCAATACAATAATCCAAGACAATTCCAAAAGACTTGTGATAAAAAATACTAACTGCATCCAGAGAAATAACTATGGAATCTGAATGCAGAGCGAAGCATATTATTTTCACTTCTGTTTTTTGTTTTTTCTTTCTTGCAATTTTTCCCTTTTGTTCAGATTCTTCTTTCACAACATGACCAATGTGGGAATATGTTTAACATGACTGTACATGTAGAACCTATATCAGACTGCTTGCTATCTTGTGGAGTGGAGAGGGAAAGGAGGTAGGGGAAAAAATTTAGAAATCAAAATCTTACAAAAATGAATATTGAAAACTATTTTTACATGTAATTGGAAAAAATACTATTAAGAAAAAATATTTACTTGGTTTTTTATATTATCTGCATACATTTTGAAAGCCTTTTATGTTAAATTTTGAAGTTCTGTCAAAATCTCAGAGAATTTAAAAGAACTATTCAGGAGAAATTTTAAAAATCATTTGTCTACTAAGAACCTAAACCTGACTAGAAAATATAAAAAATTAAAAGTCAACAGGTTTAACATTAAATTTTTGATTAGGTCTAAACTACAGATCATAAAGAGACAGAAGTATATGCTACTATACAATGCTACAATTATATAACACTTAATTGGCTTGGAGCTTTAAGTGGTGTGTGTGTGTGCGTGTGCGTGCGCGTGCATGTGCGTGTGCGTGTGCGTGCGCATGTGCGTGTGCGTGTGTGTGTGTGTGTGTATGTGTGTGAGAAAGAGGCAGAGAAGAGACAGGGGAAAAAAGATCAAAGGAACCTTTGAGGATTTATTTTTAAAAAGCAGAATTTAAAATGTTTTAAATATAAAAATAACTAAAGCCTTGTTTGAATATTCAGGACAACTAACATCACCCTTTGTTTTATTTCCCTGAAAGCTAGGTGAGGTACACAGATGCTAACCTAACATAGTACGCAAAATCAGAATCTAAAAACATTTATTGTCTAGCTCCAAACAGACAGCAATACATGTCCCCATCAGGCACTATTTAATAAATAACTCAGGGGGAAAAAAAAGGATTTTAGCTTAGAAATTGGGGATCTAAAAGTATAGCAAATGTAGTCCTTTCTAAAATCCTGGCCTTGCACATTTGGATGCAAATAATCAGAAAAGGTGAAGGATAAATTGCATTGCTGGTTTAAGGCATCAAGATTTTGAAATGCTGTTTAAGTTTGACACTTTATGTGAGTTGCTGCTCAGATAAACTTTTTTTAAGTAAAATGTAGCACACAGAATCACAGAATCTCTGGAATGGAAGAGATCTCAGAAGCCATGCATTCCAACCCAAACCAGAACAACATTCCCCCCTTTCCATAAAACTGAAAAAATGAACCATGTGCAGTGATGCTGACATCCCATAACTGACCAAGTAAATAAGGGGTAGGATTTGGTTTGTTTCAGAAATTAAGCAAAGATGACATATTGAAACAATGAAGATTGATATCAAGTTAAATATTTTTAAAGGAGAAACTCTAACTCATACTCAATTTAGAAATAGACTGCTGTATTTCAGGAGAGTAAGTTCCGCAGACATTATTAATAATGGCCAACCACTATTAGTACTGATCCATCACAAATAGGCTCCTTGAGAGTGGAGGCCATGTCTTCTGCATCATTTTATCCCTAGCACCTACCATAGCAGCAGGCATTTGATAATTGCTTATTAACAAATGTTTAAAGATATAAACAAAAAAAATTTTGACATTTATAAGTGGAGACAAATAAAAACATAGACTACAAGCAATTTTGCCAAAGAATGATAAAATATACATCTGTATTGTGTCAAAGGTGAAACAACCCTGTTGTTACCCCATCTATGCCCCTTGGAAAAGCACTGTTAATTACCTAGTCTCATGTTATCACCCTCCTCCATGAAGACAGTCAAAGATAGTATATGTTACTATGTCCCAAATAAGAGGATATGTCCAAAATATACTGCTCCTCCCAACATAACAAAGAACATCAGAGAATGCATTCCTTGTTCCTAAAATTAGAACTCCATGCCTAATACACGTGGTTGCTCCATGCAACCCATGCTCCTAAGGTCAGCACTCCACTTCCTAATAGCTCGGGAAAGAGTAAAAAAGCTGTCAAGGTTTTGGTAGAGATGCATCAAGTACACTCCCTGGGGCTGGACTTCACTATCATCAGGTTCCCAGGAAACCACTTCACCAGGAAAATCATCCTTTGAGACTGCATCAGCTTTGGTATTCACACTTTTCCCAATACCTTCTGCCTGCCTGATTGGAGGACTGGAAGGTACAGCAAAGAACTTCTCCCAAAGCCTCAATTTAAAAAGGAAAGACCAGCAAACTCTTCATTTCCTACCAGTTCTACTCCTTGGACTGGACTCCACTATCATGCTCCCAAGAAACCCCTTCACCAGGAAACTCATCCTGAAGAGATTGTATCAGCTTGGTAAGCTCCTTGAGGGCAGAAGCTGTCTGTGTTTTTCTTATTTGTATCCCCAGTGCTTAGTACAGTGTCTTGAGCATGGCAGAAGCTTAATAAACATTTACTGCTATTGACTATTGATTATTGAGGCAGAATCAAAAGGGCTTCTTGGCAATTCATTGACCATGGAAAATAAGAGAAAGGGCCATCCCAAATGGGTCTGGATTTTGAATCTTGAAAGACTAGAAGAATGGTACTACTACTACCACTACTACTACTACTAATAGAGATAGGAGAAGTCAGAATCAGAAGTAACCAGAGTTACTCTGGTATAGAAAGATAATGGCAGAGGGAAAGATGATAAGTTTAATTCTAGACTAATTTGATGAGCAGAGTTTTGGCCTAACGTAGAGAAATCTTACTGCAAATATTAAGCATGATTAAATGTGAACAATGAATACAGGCTAAAATCGCAGGTAAATATAATCTTTAGTCACCAGGGGTGGAGAACCTGCAGCCTCAAGACCACATGTGGTCCTCTAGGTCCTCAAGTGCGGCCCTTTGACTGAATCCAAACTTCACAGAACAAATTCTTTTATTAAGGGGAGTTGTTCTGTGAAGTTTGGATTCAGCTACACTTAAGGAACTAGAGGGCCATATATGGCCTCGAGGCCGCAGGTTCCCCACCCTTGGAACCTTATACTACTCAATAAGTTATAACAAGTAGACTAAAAAACACATACACCAAAAGCAAATGCTTATAGAAAGGCTCATCCCTGAATGAGTAAGACTTGACAGAGGACATGTGTGGACTAAGATTTAGTGGACTAAATTATAGAGAAGAAAAGAGCAAAGTATGTGAATATACTGCCAAAGAAACTATTTTAAACTCTATCAAAGGAAAAAGCAAAATTTTTTGGCATTTGAAACAATTGTCTAAGCATAATTGAAATGTTATAGTTGGATGGCATTTTTGAAATCTATATTCTTAAAAGACACAGAGAAAGCTACTATTTAATCTAGTTAAATAAAGGTAATACAAAGATAAAAGAAATGAGTGGTTTTGGGAAACTATTTACCTTTCTTGCAATTATATAGCACTAGAAATAAAGAACACATTTGTTTAGGATCAGCTGTCATTGGTTTTGTTTCATCAGAGCTTCTGAAACTTTGGCTAACAAAAATGTTCTAATCAACTGTCTAATAAACCTGGGGCTGTTCTCATTAATAACACACACTGAGTAGACAGTGTTCTGAATATTGTATACCACAAGTACTTACTCTAATATAATCCAGGACCAAATGCAAATTACTCATATCCTTTCACTCTATATAATGGCAAAGTTAATCTGAGTTTGTCAGTAAATTAAGAAAGTTCAGTCTCTGGCATGTATGTATGCACACATGTATGTAGACACATACACACACACACATATATATACATACACATAATATATACGGTGCTACAGACTGATTGAAGCACCAATAAAGAACTTTCAACTGAAATACTCAAGAATAATCAAACAAGAAGCATTTCATAAGTGCCTACTATGTGTCAGGCACTAGTCTAGGTACTAGAGACAGGAAGACAAAAATGAAACAATCCCTGCCCAAAAGCTACAAACATTCCACTGGGGTAGACAACATGTGAATATATGACATTCACACAAAAAAATGTATAAATCCAAAGCAAAAGCTCAGAGATAAAAGACAGAACGGCCCGGGTGAGGAACAAGATGGCCAGTTTGGCTAGAATACAGAGTGCAAGATGGGGAGTAATGTCCGAGAAAGCTGGACACATAGGTTGTAAAGGTCTTTAAATTTTAATGATTGAAATAACATTTACCTTCCTTCCATATACTCATGATGAAGAAGGTTTAGAACTTATCTAGTTCAACCAAGCCCTAAGGAAAGTGATGTCCAGAAAGGCAAAATGATTTGTCAGCATTCAGCCATTTACTTGCTAAGAGAGGAGCTGGGTCTCCTGACATTTTCCAACCCACAATACCCTTATTGTATTACTTACACCTTTGTTATTAGCAGTAAAAACAAATAAATGACCACAACAACAAAGAAGTCTTAGGAAATCTCTGAATTCAACTGATGGTAGCAGTGTAAAGAAAAGCAAGATTAAATCCTCAGACCTATAGAAGGGCAGTGATTAAGAAATTCACTGGGGGGCAGCTAGGTGGCGCAGTGGATAGAGCACTGGCCCTGAAGTCAGGAAGACCTAAGTTCAAATTCCGCCTCAGACCAAACACTTGACACATAATAGCTGTGTGACCTTGGGCAAGTCACTTAACCCCGATTGCCTCACCAAAAAAAAAAAATTCACTGGGAGAAAGAGGTAGATTGACCCCCCCCCACAAGAGATCACAAGTCTCCATGGCTTCTTATTTTTTAAAGTTGTTTTTTTTCTATCATGAATATAATAAACCAACAAAAAGGAATGTTCATTATACAAAAAAAGGAAAAAAAGTTACATACAAAACTATGAACTTGTTTTATATAATTTGTTCTTTGTACAGCTACTGAATTCTTGCTGTTTAACTAAATTAATTGAAATGTTATAGTTGGAAGGAATCTATAATTTTAAAAGACACAGAGAAAGCTACTATTTAACCTAGTTAAATAAAGGTAATACAAAGATAAAAGAAATGAATGGTTTTGGGAAACTATTTACCTGTCTTGCAATTATATAGTACTATGAATAAAAAACATATTTCCTTCGGATCAGCTGTCATTGGTTTTGTTTTCTTTCTTTTCCTTTTTCTTTAAAGTATCACCATCAATACCACTTATTCTGTCGTCCTCCCTTCCAAAAAACAACAGCTCTTTCTCCCCCCAAATAAGTCACCCAGAATAATTTCACACATTGGCTATGTCTGAATATGTGTGTCTTACTGGACAGTTGTAATTTACCACCTCTTTACAAACAAGTGGGAAGCATGATTCATCATCCATATTCTAATCATAATTTGTCACTACATCGATTCTAGTTCTTAAGTCTTTCAAAGTTGTGTTTCTTTACAAGGTTATAGTCACTATATAAATTGTTTGCCTGATTCTGTACACATCACCCTGTATTAGTTCACTGAAGTCCTCTCAGGATTATGTGAATCTTTTTAAATTCTCTTTCAACATTTCTTATACATAATAACATTTCCATTAAATTCACATTATACCACAACGTGATTGCCATTAATAATCTCTAAATGATTTGTTCCTACTCTTGAATTTCTTCTCTTCATTAAGCCCAGACTCTAATCTTTAATTCTTATACTTTTTTTCTCTTTTTAATCACCCTTTATGATCAATCTTCCAAAGTTTGTTTTGTTTGTGATTATTTCTTATTCTAATCTACTCTCTCTTTTATAACTCATTTCCCTTTTTCCTGACTCTACTCAAATCTTTATTGAGTCTAATGAATATCTACAAAAAATTCTATGTGTGCATGTATATGCTTTGTCAGTCAATGAACATTTATTAAGCACTTAATAGATATATACCAGGCACTTTGTTAACTCTCGGGGATACCCAAAGAAGCAAAAGATAGTCTTTGCCCTCAAGGAGTTCACAATCTAATGGGAGAGACCATAAGCAAATAGAGACATACAAACAAGCTATATGCGGTATTATTGTTGAATCAATTAGTCATGTCTGACTCTTCTTAACCTCAATTGGGGTTTTCTTGGCAAAGATACTAGAGTGGTTTGCCATTTCTTTCTCCATCTCTTTTTAGAGATGAGGACACCGAGGCAAACAGGGTTAAGCGATTTGCCCAGGGTCACACGGCTAGTAAATGTTTGGGGCCTGATTTGAACTCAGGGCCTCCTGACTCCAGGCTCAGCACTCTATCCATTGCACCACCTAATTGCCCTATGTATACAGTAAAAATAGGAATTAATTTAAAAAGGGAAAGAACTGAAATTAAAGCAGGGTTAGGAAAGGCTTCCTGTAGACAACAGGATTTTAACTGGGACTTAAAGGAAGACAGTAGGCAGAGATGAGGAGGGAGAGAATTACAGGCATGAGGAACAGTCAGTGAAAATGCCTGAAGCCAAGAGAATGAGTACCTTGTTTGAGGAAGAGCAAGGAGGCCACTGTCACTGGATCAAAGAGTATTGGTGAGGAGCTAGGTGTGAAAAGACTGGAAAGGTAGGGAGTGGGATGGAGGCTGGTTATGAAGGGATTTGAATGTCAAACAGATAATTTTGTATTTGATCCTGGAAGCAACAAAGGACTGCTGAAGTTTACTGAGCAGGAGGGTGACATAGTTAGACCTGCACTTTAGAAAAATCACTTTAGTGGCTGAATGGAAAATGGACTGGAGTGGGGAAAACTTGTGGCAGGCAGATCCACTAGCAGGCTATTCTAATAGACCAAGTGTGAGGTGATAAGGGCCTGTAAAAGGGTGGTGACAGGTGTTTTCAACCCTCCTTTGCCCAGTTCACATAAGAGATCATGAGATGCCAGCTCCCCTTACCTTTTACTTCTACATTAAAGATATTGTTGGGGCAGCTAGGTGGTGCAGTGGATAGAGCACCGGCCCTGGATTCAGGAGGACCTGAGTTCAAATCGGGCCTCAGACACATAACACTAGCTGTGTGACCCTGGGCAAGTCACCTAACCCCACTGCCTAGCCCCCCCCAAAAAAAATCAAAGAGAAGATATTGTTACACATGATGATTAGCACAACATCCACAGCACTACATTGGAACAGAATTGGAACCAGAGATGAAAGACAACTCAGAGGTGAAAAAGCTATCTGGTCCAACCTATACCTGAACAAAAATTTCCTACAAAATATCCCACAATTGGACCAAAAACCCTTTAGTGAAATGCCACAAGGGAGGGAGAACCTACTACCTCCAAAGCAGTCCATTTCACTTTAGAATAGCTTTAATTGTTAAGTTTTTCTTTGCATTAAACTTAAATTTGCGTATCTGCAATATCCAGCTACTGTTCTGATTTCTGATTGCTGAGGTCAAACAGAACAAGTCTAATACCTCAATACTTGAAGACAGTTACCATGTTCTCTACTAAGTGTTGCCTTCTCCAGGCTAGTCTCAAAACTCTCCATTATCCAAGCTGACTCCCTATGAATATTCTCTAGCTTTGCAATGTCCCTCTAAATTGAAGTACCAGAAATAAAGATAATTTTCCAGATGGGTTCTAAGGCAGGATAGAGTAGGACTATCACTTCATCATACATGAACACATAAATTAATCCAGTCAAAGATTGCATTACTTTTCTTGGCAGTTATATCATATTGTTGATTCATATGAAGCATAGAGTCCACTAAAACTCTTGTAACATTTTAAATTACTTTTTTCACTGTGCTCCATCCTTACATTTTATTTAAGTTGAAATTTTTAACCCAAGTTTCACTTTACATTTACCCTATAAATTTTAATTTATTACACTTGGTTCTATGCTCGAGACTATAAAGATTGTTTTTTTTTTTAAATCAGAAGACTTGTATTTTGATCCTGTTTCTGCTACTTACCAAACAAGTCTACAAGCTTGGATAAACAAATTTAGCTTTCTGGGCTGCAGATTCCTAATGTATTCAAATATGCAAAGGATCAAAGAGTTCATTAGTATATAAAACTCCTATATATACTATACCATGTTGCTTTTTTTTTTCTTTTTCTGTAATATGGGGATAATAATAATATCTGCGGGGCAGCTAGGTGGTGCAGTGGAAAGACTGGAGTCAAGAGGATCTGAATTCAAATCCGGCCTCAAACACTTACCACTTACTAGCTATGTGACCCTGGGCAAGTCACTTGACCCCACTGCCTAGCCAAAAAAATAAAAAAAATAAAAAAAAATAATAATAATAATAATATCTGCCCTGCCTTTCCCACAGAATTGTTGTGAAGATGAAATTACACAATGTATAGTTAAAGTTTGTAAACTTCCAAGTGTTATGTCAAAGTCAGGGGTTATTGCTAATACATAAACAAGGACAGAGGAGTTTATATTTGATCCTGGAAGCAAGAAGGAGCCATTGAAGTTTATTGAATAAGGGAGTAAATGTAGATCTGCTATTTAGGAAGGTCACCTTGATAATGGTTGAGTGGAGAATGGACTGGAATGGGGATAGACTTGAGACAGGGAGACAAACCAGAAGGCTACTGCAATAGTTCAGGGGTAAGGTAATGAAGGCCTGCACCAGGGTAATGGAAGTGTCAGAAGAAAGAAGGTAGTATGAGGTCATATGAGAGATGTTACAAAGGTAGAATCAACAGGACTTGGCAACAGTTTGGATATAGGCGGGTTTAGAGAGAGAATGAAAGATGACATCTAAGTTGTGAGCCTGAGTGATTGGGATGATGGTGGTACTCTCCACAGTAACAGGGAAATTTGGAAGAGGGAGAGTTTGGGGGGAAACATAATACAGTTGTGCTGAGAATCATCATAGAGATATCTGAATCCATGGGAGCTGAAGAAAACACCAACTGAAACAGTGTAGAGGGAGAAAAGAGCCTTGGACAGAGCGTTAAGGAACACTCATAGTTAGTTAGGTTGCTTAGATGAAGATCTACAAAAGGAGATATAGGGGCCCTGAGACAGGCAGGAGGAGAATCAGGAAACAGCATTATGGAAAAACAGAAGGAAAAGAGTATCAACAAAAAGATAGTGATTGACTGTGTCAAAGGCTACAGAAAGGTCAAACAGGATGAGGATTGAGAAAAGACCATTCGATTTGGCAAATAAGAGAGTACTGGCAACTTTGGAGAGAGCAGTTTCAGTTGAATGTATAGAGAGTTAAGAAGAGAATGAAAGGAAAGTGTAGGCACCTATTGTAAGTGACCCTCTCAAGGAGTCTAATGGAAAAAGGGAGGAGTTATTAGACATTAGCTACCAAGGACAGACAGATAAAGAGAGGGCTTTCTGAGGATAAGAAAGAAATGGACATGGTTGTGGGTAGAATAAAAGTAGTCAGGGGATAGGGAGAAATGAGTGAAGGTAAATGAATGAAGATAAATTATACAGAGGGGAATATGTTGGAAAACACAGCACAGAATAGGATCACTTGTGCTTGTAGTTTTTGCCCTGGTAAGGAAAAGGGACATATCTTCACATGAGTCAGGGATGAAGAAGCAGATAATGATTAATGACATCTGTATGATGTGAGACAAAGAAGGGTGGAGAAGGAACTCTCAGCAAACAGCCTCAATTTTTTCAATGAAATATGAGGCAAGGTTCGCAACTAAGAGGGTTAAAGGTGGAAGCATCATGCATGGGATGTTCAAACATTAGGGTGTTTGATGAGAGATGAAAAGATTTGGTCTCATTTGTCTTCAGATCATACTCCTTTACCATGGTAAACTTTCTCTACCATGCCCCCAAAACCTCTTCATCCTGAAAATCAATCCTGGCCTGGAATTCACACATTGGAAGTACTCTCTACTCTGCCTTTGTGGCCTCTCTTTCTGATTGGATGGCCCTCCCTAAACCCTCCACGTGAAAATTGTACCCAGGCCAGCCTAGTACCTTTGTCACCCTTCTCTCCCCCTTTTAGCTTCCTTTTATAGTCTTCTCCCATTAGAATGTAAGCTTCTTGAGGGCAATGACTATCTTTCTACCTTTACTTGTACTCCCAATGCTTAGAAAAGTGCCTAGCACACAGTAAATGCTTAATAAATGTGTGTTGATTGCCTGACTGAAAAGCCACTGCATTTAGTGAGATACCAAATAGATTAGAGAGGTGTAAGAGAACTGCCTTGCGGGTCCAGTTGAGATTACGTAACATAAATCCATGGTGGATCCAATTAACAAGGATTCGTGATTTTCTCCTGCTTTGTTCAGCAGTACATGAGTAGGAGCAAAGGTAAGAGATGGTGGGAGTAATCCAAGGCTGGAGCTTAGCAGGGCAAGATCAGTGATAGCATTTGGGGCAAGGGACTTGAGAAGGTGACAATGGAGAACTGAATTCACCAAGTAGTTAAGATGGGGAAAGAAGAAGAATGTAGCCAGTACAGGGATGTTCACCTAGAAAAGAACTGAGATGTGAAAAGACTGAAGGTGACAGAAAGGATAAATAGGCTTAGGGGTTATAAGGCAGAGAGAAAGGTGTTATGAAAATGGATTATGATCAGATAAAGGAATTTTGGATTTCATGGAAATGTAATACTTGTGAATGGCACGAACAAGGGTATGATCATCCACGCACATAGCTGAGGTAGAACAGAGGTCACGGAAGTTGGGGTGTTTGAGGAAGTATCAATATGTATATCAAAGTCCCCAAGTACAAGGGCAGAAGCTGGGGAGGAAAGAAAGACTGCAAAGCAAGCACTGCAGTTAACTGAGGAAGGGCTGAGAGTGGCCAGGTGGATAACAGCTATAGACCATGATTTGGGGATGCAGACTGAATGAACCTCAAAAGAGGAGATATTACTGAGTGACAGTAGTAGAGGGAGAATCTAGAAGGTCTACTGCACATAAAACAATGTGCCATAGCAAATTTCTATGACTGACTTTCTACTTTTGTAAGAATTGACACCTATTTCCAATTATAAATAAATTTGCATCATGATTTGTAAATACACAGGACAAAACACTTTCTCAGAACTTGATTACCCTTATGCAAAAAAAGATAAAATTGAGCTCTAGAAAATATTAAAACTGAGGTCCAGACCCTGTACTATGGTGATTGCATCAAGAATAGATAGAGGATCCCATAAGGACTGCTTAAAACAGCCAGACAGTCTGACTCTCTGTATATCCATTATAAATTCAGCAACATTCAACACCATAGATCAAACAATACTCTTAAATCCGCCACAGAAGCCAGAGGTTAGTCATTCTATGATGGCTATAATTATTTCCTCTGGAGGTACCTTGAGAACAGGGAAAAGTTTTGTTTTTTTTATTTTGAATGATTTCACATGCACAGTAGCTCTATTCCATATGTGTATGATGCAACCCAAACTTAAGAGTTATTATTTTACCAATGTAGAGACAACATTGAACTTAATGAAAATTTTCTGCTAATGCACTGATAGCATGTAATAGAAAAGCAGATAAAATTCAGAGTCTATTGAAATTCATTCCAAGCAAAACTAAATAATGAAAACTAGCATAAAAAAGGAAACAGAACATAAAATGATCATGAATATAAATGCATTCAAGAATGACATCTGTTCACAAAATATCAATATGTTAGTAAGGCCTTTAGCTTTCCTAAAAGCATTAATGTCCACTAAAATCAACTTTATCCATGAAAATCAGGATGTACTAAGAAATTAAAGGCATAAAAATATGTTAGCCTTTTAAATAATAAATTTACTAAGATCAAACAAGGTCAATGATTATTAAAATTTCATAAAGTAGCTAACAATATAAAAAAGTGTTTCAAGAGAAAACTTACTGACAGCAATTAAATTAATTAATTGCTTAATTAATTAAGCAAGTGTCATTGCTTAAAACTAGTTGTTGACTGACTATAAGGATAGCTGAGTCTGAAATTTCTCTCATGCACTAGTCATTAAGAAATAATCAATTTCATCTTACTGTGCTTTGTGGCAGAACTATCACTGTATCAAGGATCTCCCCATTCAAGTCATGTTACATTATTGAGTGTAGAATGATGCTCTCGGACCTCTCTTCTGTTAGAACACGAAGCACCTATAAGACAGCTATCAGATTTCAATTTACATCTCAATTATATTCTCATCCCCACAATGGGAGTATCTTCCAGGCCCACTTCCTAGCCCCTTCTAGCTCTGGAACCATAATCAAATTAATACAGCCACCACTGCTAAAAAGGGTCTGTCAATCTATTTCTGACAACTCCACACATCCTGTTGGTGGACTTTCCAAACCAAAACATTTCTTTCTGGCCACCACTCCCCTCTATATGTTGCCTTCCCCTATTAAAATGTAACTTCCTTAAGAACAAGGACAGTGCTGGGCACACAGTAAAAGCTTAATAAAACCTTTTTATAGGGGCAGCTAGGTGACGCAGTAGATAGAGCACCTGCCCTGGAGTCAGGAGGACCTGAGTTCAAATCCAGCCTCAGACACTTGACACTTACTAGCTGTGTGACCCTGAGCAAGTCACTTAACCCCGACTGCCTCACCAAAAAAAAAGTTAAAAAGAAAACCTTTTCATTCATTCATTCACTCATTCAGAATAATCCACAGCCACTTCCATTTCTTAATCCAGAACCTATCTTCCAATATAATTGTCCCTGTCTTCCCATTGTCTACTTTCCCAACAACATCACCAGGTATTAATGTCTTACAGCTCACATATACATTTGTAATTTTTCTAGGCCTATACAATTTAAAATAAATCTAAGTAAAATAATAATTTCCATAACAATATTTTATTTAAAAATAATATTAAACTTTTAAATACCAATTCTGCTACATTACAATTTTTGTAACTTAAAGGGTAAATTCTGCTGTCACAAAAGATCTAATATCAAGAAGTGAAAGGAACATTTAATCACTTTAAAATTCTTACTTTCAGCTACTGATTAGATCATTTTCATATATTATAAGAGTCTACACTTTTGTCAATTCTATGTAAAACTACCTGTTCTTTTTCTAATGAAAATAAATTCTTTCCCATTTTTAAATAAGCACTCAAGAAACTTGAAAGACAGTTGAAATACTTAACTTAAAGGCAGGAAAGGTCCTCTGGGTTAAACAAAAGAAAAGATCAAATCAAGAAAAGCCCCTTTTATTTTTCATTACTTGTCAGAAAGCACATTTCAGTCTTTACCTAGGAGTAGATAAATCTAAAGGGGATACAAAAGTTTTTATTTTGTTTCAGCAATGTACCCACCCTCCCCAATCAAACTAATTTACTTTGTATTTTTTTCTTCTCTACTATCAATACCTTCCAAGATGTCAATCAGTATTATTTAATGACCTCTCCCCAATCAAACTTAATCATTCTAGTTTTAAACTTCCTGAGGTATATTATGAAACCCCAGCTTTATACAAACCCTAGGAAGAATTTATTTATTTATTCTTTTATTTACATATACCAAACCTCAGTTCAGGTCTGAGTGCAGAGTTATTCTAGTGCATACTGTTCCTTACAATGCAGAGTACCTATAAGAGAGGTATCAGCTTTTTCCTTCTAAAATTTCAAAACTGTAAAGGGCTCTAAAGATACAATTTACTTTCAACTATTTTAACAGATGAAAATTTCGATTTAGAAAAATGACAAGTTAAGAGTTGATTATTTCCTTTTAAAAAGCATTCAGTAAAAGGATTGCTTTAAAATACAAAATTTCCCTCATGCATTTAAAAGACAATTTGTATTGATTCAACTTAGATACAACTTCAAAGAAATATACAGAATATAAGTCAGTTATGAAGTGCTTAATAATACTTCGAGGTAGTAATACAAGTATTAAGTAGCCCATTTTGTATAGTAGAAAACTGAGGTTCCAAAACATCAATGACTTGCCCACATTCATCCAGGTAACAATGAGTAAAGCTGGGACTCAATCCCAATTCTCTTGACCACAAGACCAAGGCCTCTCAGGTCATCACTAATCAGCAAATTCTTATGGAATATTTACTACATGCTTAGTACCATGATAGGCACCTTTTAGAAAAGAGAAATATAAGTCAAAAACTCTGCCTTCCAGCTGAAAATCTAGTTTGGGAGACAGAGCTAATACACATTTCACAGCAGTGACCAATAATATAAGGCAGAATATCATAGGATCCAAAGATAATAGATTTAGAGCTTGAAGTCACCCCAGAGACCATGAATCCAACCCCTTTGTTGTACAGATGATGTAATTCAAGCCCAAAGAATTAAGTTAATTGACCATGGTCAACCAGCTGGTGTTTAAGAAAAGATTCAAAATTAGGTTTTCCTAGCTCCAAATCCAATGCTCTATCTACTACAATCTGCCTCTCTATAATTAAATGCTCAATGTAATGTATGAAACAGATTACTATAATTGATAATGATATAAGAAAATAAGGGAAAAAGCATCAACAAAACATCTGAAAAATATACAGAGGGCAGAAAGAAGTTCAGAAACAAGTGAGTATTGGTACTATCATATCAAGTGTAACATACACTTTAAAAAACAAGCTGTAAATATGGATTCATGGTTAAATGTATCAAAAAGTGAAAAAAAATTTTAAGTACAAGTCATAACATATTTAGATTTCACCATAGCATTAAGATAAGACTCAATTTAATTAAATTCAATAACTGATTAAATACCTACTCTATGAAGAAAATGTAAAGAGCTAAACATTTACTAAACTCTTACTTAGGGAATATGCATTGTGGGGGATGGGGGGAAAGCAACATTTAATAAATGAGTTTAAGGATACTGTGCAAAACTTCAAATGAGGCATAATAGGAGGGCAGCTCTTAAAAGTTGAGAGCACTTTAGCAACTGGTTTGTAATTTATAGTCTTAAGAGAACTGCCTGGGGTACTAAAGCTTAAGTTTCTAGTCCATGGTCATACAGTGTGTGTCAGAGATAGGACTTAAACTTAGGCCTTCCAAGGTCAGAGTCACTATACCACATTAGCCCCTGATGTAGAAAACAAACATATCCAACCTATGATTAGTTTTAATTACAGTTATAATTTTTGTTTTATTATAATGAATGTTTTTTAAAAAGTCATAAAGGCAACAGAAACTTTCTCTAACAGAAATCACAATTACTTTCTACCCTATTATAGACTGTCCAGTAGTTTTATAACTACTTAAAGTGCCACTGTCTATAAAAACTTGTATACTACACCCTGGATCAAAGCTGTTTGAACAAAACATACATGCTAAATAACTTCTTAGAGTTATAATGTATTCAGAATGCTGTATTTATCATCACTAAATTGTCTAAATATCTTCTATAATTACTTTTCCAAATAAGACATAAAAAACACACAAAGATATTTGTCCTCAGGGTTTTCTGGTAAATGTATATGTATAAAGATACTTAGACAATTTGAACTTATGCCCCGAGTACAAAAAATTTGACTGACATATTATTATTTTAAAGTTAAACAATGCTACTATTGAGAGAAGCAAGCTTGGAATTAGATTTGGATTTTTCAGAACAATGACATAATGGAGATAGCAAATAGCAAAAGGAATGTCAATTAACTGAGTAAATGATCTATTCAAGACATGATCTCAGAACACCACCTACTGTCCAATTTTTTAAAAAGCACTCTGAAAAAGGAAGTCTTTTCACTCTTCATGACAAATGCAAAAGGAATAAAGAAAAAAATATAGCAAAACAGCATCATATAAAATACTCTCATGAGTGAAATTTTGGAGGGGCAATATGGTTTAAAAAAATCTTGTTTCCATACTGATTTCACTAAGAATCTGTGTTGTCACACAAATGTCAAACAAACATTAAAACAAACCAGCATTTAGCAAAGGTACTACTCTTTCCAGCCTCTGAACTTTAATCCTCTGTTACACAAATTTTTGATACATCTGCTATAGGCTGTCAATCAAAAGCATACAATAATTTGAAAAATGGATCTTCTTCCTTGACTTGGTTTCCCATACAGAGATATTTAGTCCATAGAATCATAAATTTAAAGGTAACCTCATCTAATCCCTTAATTTCACAGATAAGGAAACTGAGAAGTTAAATGTACTGTCTAAGACCACACACTACTATTAAATGGCAGGGCAATGATCTGAATCCAGGTCTTCTTGCTCCAATCTAGTCTAGCCTACTAACCATTCTCCTGAGTTACTATGAATTTCATTTAAGAGGCTCTTCAACATTTTAAAATTTCATGTGATAACCACAATGTCAAAAAACAAGAGCAACTAGATAACTTCATCTCTTCCCATTAGGACTTCATGTGAGACATTTTCTAGGATAGTGGAAACACCTTTGGTAGGCATACTTCTCTATGCCTCTCTGGAAATAAATTATCAAAAAAGAGTAGAAAGAAATTCCCTCTGTTGTCAGATCTTCCAAACAGTCTTACATGATCTGACAGAGTATGGAAGTTATCTTATTGGAGAAGATCCTTTAAGAAAGTATTTTGCTCAAACAAAAGAAAAACTTCTTTGTAGGCAAAAAAACAAGTCCAATGGAATCTTGTAGTCTTTGTACCTTTCAGTCAATTGTTTTTATTGTAAAGATATGATTATGTTATGAAATATTGTTTACAAAAGCCTATTTCCTTTTCATATTCTCATCAAATGTCTTCAGTGTTTCTAGATTAATCTTACGCAAATTTCATAGAAATGGGAGAACAAGCCCATGTTACAGTAGTTACCGTTATTTTCTTAAGTACTTTTTCAGGGGCAAAAGGTCCAAAAATTTTACTAAAAGTTTGATACCCTCTCTTTCAAATACCCACAGGTTCACCAATATATGTGCTTGGACAGACACTGAAGAAAGACAATGAAAAACTAGGGCCAGAATTGGATAACAGAAATGCCCAAATGCTGCAACATTTGTTCCACCAATCCTGGATAGGCAATGCAAATATACATTGAAAAACAGTTCAAAATTGGGTAGGAAGAAAACTGGATTGCCTCTGGGAAATTGTACAGCACTTTAAATGATTCCAAGCTTCTCCCTGAAACAAAGGAGATAGTCTTTTGCTATTTGTCACAAAAACTAAAAATACTTCATTTTTATAGTTCCTTTTTTTTTTTTAAAATACCAGTACTATTCTGATGAGACTATATGGCCAGGAATCATCGAACAGGTGTGGATCATGCAAAATGGTTAACAGAGAGGCTTGTGGTAGGCATGAATAAGCTAGAATATAACTAACAAGGCCTGCACCGATGAGGCAGCTTAAAAGACAACATCAGAGACATAGATGAGCAGAAACAGGATAAGCCCCATAGCAAGAGTGGAGGACAACCACTGGGTAGACCAAATCATACAAGTCTATCCATATGATGTCAAGGGGCCTACAGAAAGGTGTCCAGAACAGAGTATAGCCCATGTGGAGGATGAGTGGAGAACATAAATGTCATCTATCCTGATAGATAAACTGAAATATGAATTTCTACTGTGGTCCCTATTACATTCAGGCTTACAAATAAGTAACAGTAACTCACATTTATGTTGTGTTTTAAGGTATATAAAATATTTTCTTCATAATACAATGACGAAAAAAAAAAAAAAACCAGACCGAACCACCATGCCAGTTTTGATCTTCCACACAGGCATATATGACTGAACAGTAAGTAGTGTTTATTCCATTTCATGATATTGCTGTAAATTCTGAAAACCTACCTCTCTGCTCGAATGGTACCACTGTAATAAGGATGATCCCAAGGCATCAGTGTCTACAATAAAAAGATTCAACTTTTCAATACTGGGAGAAAATCAGAAACTTTTATTATTTGCATCTTCAATAACTTAACTCATTACCTCTTCCCCAAACTTAGGAGGGAACCCCCACTTCTTAGCATCTCTACTTCTAGCAAAGGTAAGAGCACACAAACCAACAATCTAGGTTTGCATCCTTGGCATTATCCTTCACTCCATATATTCAATCAGCTGCCAAATATGAATTAGCTCATGGTGTGCAGTGGAGTCAGGAAGACCTGAGTTCAAATCAAGCCTCAGACACACATTTATCTGGATGACCTTGGGCAAGGCATTTGACTTCTTTCTGCCTCAGTTTCCTCAACTGTAAATTGGGGATGATAATAATAGCCCCTATTTTCCAGGGTTACAGTGAAGATATAAATGAGATAATATTTGTAGGAGCTTTGCAAACCTTAAAGTGTTACATAATTACTAGCTATAATCAAATCTTGTCATTTTTATCTCACAACATTTTTCAACTACACTTGCCTTCTCATGATTCACACATAAACTATCCTGGTGCATCTTCTCATTACTTCTTACCTAGACTATTGCAATAGCCTCTAAAATGTTTTTTCCTACCTCCCCACTCCCATCTATTCTATATATAAGATGCCACAGACATTCATAAATAACACAGGTCTAACCACGTCACTACCACACTCATAAACTCCAAACCTCCCTATCATCTTTAGGACCAAATTAAAGCTCATCTGTTTAGCTCTTAAAGCCTCTCATCATCTGCCCCTAATCTACCTTCGAAAGCTTAAGCTCTATCACTCCCCTTTCCCCTTCAGCCCTCCCACACCAGCCTTCTTACTCTCTCCCTCCTATCTCCCTTGCCTCTGTGCTACCTGTCCCCCAAGCCTGGAAGGCACTTCTACTTTACTTCTGCCTCTTGGAATCCCTTGTTTCCTTCAAAAATCTGTTAGAGTAACCTCTCTTACAGGAAGCCTTTCCCAATGTCCCCAGGAGCCAGGACCCTCCCAACCAGAATTTGCAATCACTTTGTATGTCCCCTGTCTGCCCTTTGAGGGTAGGGACAGTTTAATTTTGTGTTTGTATTCCTGCCATTTAACAAGCACTTTATAAATGCTTCCCAATAGATTATGTGACTAAACTTAGGAAATTTATAATAGGAACACATACTTGTTACACACAAATTTTATATAAACTATACATAGGACAGAAACTGAATCTACTCATTTTAATATCATTGGTCATCTTTATCAATCCTTATAAATAGCTAAAGAAAAAAATATATTTAAAAGCAATTCAATTTTCCTGAAAGTATTATGAGATACAATGGGATCATAATGTGGCAGCAGGGACCTCATGGCCTTATCTCATTAAGATCTCTACGTGTTTGAAGAAAACCCGGGCACATTCTACCAACCTTGATTCAGGGGATAGGCTTGAAATAAATCATTATTTTCTGGTACTGGAAGCACAGCCATATTTGAGAATATTCAGAAGAAGCTACACATATCTTACAATTAATGACCTACTTTCAGTGGCAAATAAATGTGCTTGAATGCATTCAAATCTGAATGAACTAAGCTAAAAAGTTTCCAAAGGAGAAAAAAAAAACCATTCCTAGAGAGGTAATCTTTGAAGTATATGTATGTTCCATTCCCAAGAGCTAGAATTCTGTGTAATTTCATCAGAAGGAAAATATTTGGGAGCCAATCTACCAAGCAAATTCATTACTTACACAGACTCAATTACAAAATGCTTTACAAAGAAATAAAGAACAAAACAAAATTTTGTAAAAATTGCAAAAATAAAAGATATAAAGATATATAAAAATAGATTTTTAAAATGCCATGGATAGAGGCACCTAGATCACATCCTTTCAGAAACTTTAATAATCACCAAACTCAAATATCAAAAAAACCAACAAAAAAAAAAAAACTTACCGAATTTAGAGGATTTAGCTTCATTTTCATTCCTTTCATCATCTCAAAATCTTTTACAGTCCTGTAAGGTAGTTTTACCATTAGTAATTGTTGGGATAAGATTTAAGTAACTGCTTGACCAAGGAAACTACCCTGTTGCAATTACTTTCAAATACTCAAAGACTGAACTCACTACAAATTAAAATACCCAGGCAAATTCTTCTCCATTCTCTCCTATTCTTCATTCCCTAAAAATCATCTTTTTGGAGTGATCCTGTGTAAAAGCATGAACATTAAAATAAGAATTACAAAAATATGAAACTACAGATAAGTTATCTGTATAGTACTGCTTTTTGCTCTACCTAAAAAGGCTGAGACCAAGAACATTTTTAAAATAAATTTTAACTGACGAAATTCAAATGCTATGACAAAAAAGGATAATAATTTAGAAATTAAGCTATGATTTTTTCCTCTTAAATCACCAGAAGGATTTCAAATGTGCAATGGTTAAGAATGCTCAACATTTTGAAATTCTAAGTACCATAAGAATCACAGATGACTCTCTCAAATATAACTACAAATTATAAAGTGTCTAGCTAAATTATAATCTATAGCTATACATAAGCATTATTAGAAAAAAATAGTCATTAATAAACTAAAATAGGACAAGTTTTTAAATGAAAGCAAAATTAACACAAACTCGTCACTGTATCAGAAAGAGCTCCAGTATGGATTAATATAAGGTAATATTACTACTTCAGGGAAAGTAATCCAAATTATAAGATAAGAGGCTCTAATCCAGACCTGCACAACCTGTCACCTGCCAAAGGATTTTGGGCACCCGCGAAAAACATCGTCACAGGCTGCCCAAAATCCTTTGATGTGCTACAAGCAGCCCACAGGCTGTAAGAGGCCCACAGGCCACAGGTTGTGCAGGCCTGCTCTAAGCTCTCAATTATAACCCAGTAAAGGGACTGAGAAGTCACAAAGAAACTGTTCTAATGTGCTGCTCTCACCAAAAGGAGAGTAATATGCTGAATATCATTAAAAATAAAAAAGAAAACATTATCTTTCTCTATGATAATACCTTAATGCACCCAAACATGGATTCAGAGTTTCTCAAGAAAGATATACTGAGAGTAGTCATTGTCCTATAAAGAATAACTAACTTGATCAAAGGGATGAGGAAGCTGTCATATGTGAACATATTAAAAAAGATTATGACTATTCTGCCTATAAATAAGAAGGTTATAAGGTATTGTTATCAAAATGACCTTGGACAAATCACTTCCTTTTCAGACCTCAGTCTGTTTCAACAGTAAAATAAGAGAACTAGACAAGATAATCTCTACAGTTCTTCCCAATTCTAAATTTTATGAAAATCTATAACATCATATTTCACTAAATCACAAAAGGGAACTAAACATAGGGTGATTTAAGAGGCAGTTTGATGTTGGGGATAGAGGCCTGGATTTAGATTCATAAGAACCTTAGCTTTAGATGGTATTAGCTATGTGATTTAGTTTCCATGGGTCTCAGTTTTCTCATCGATAAAATGTGAGGTTGGTTTTGATAACTTCAAAGGTCCTTTCTAGCTTTACAATCTATGATCCTTAGAATCTATGATCCTGTGATTTAGGACAAATAAAAATAAAAATAAAATAAAATAAATTTAGGACAAATAAAAAGAAATACTTTTGTACAAAATAAACAGTAAACACAACAAGGAAATATAGGCTAAAAAGAAAGCTTAAATTTTACAAATATTTACTGAGTACCTACCATGTAAAAGGTACACTGTGTAAGGCAATCCAAAAACAAAATTCCAAGTAACATTTAGGCAACTGCATGATAACATATCCATAATGGGTTACTAAAAGAAACTATGAACTTGAGAACGTTGAAACATTCTCAGCATGGTTGATGTCCCACACGTTTGCTTTGATGACAATACTAGAACTCCAAGGAGATAATTCATGTTTTTTCTTCTGTTATAAATTAAATATTTTACAATAATAAATACAAATGTATTTTATAAAGTGAAGTAAAAACTAACCTTTCAGAAAGCTTCTTAGACAATTTCTCAAGGAACTGTGTTACAATCTCTGCAAAAATAACAAAAAGAATAGACTTAGTTATAGAAAAATGATTAACATACATTAAAATTAATATAAGCTGATCACTATGAATTTCTACAGATCAAGATGATGCTCCAGGAACAGGGACAAAAGGGCTTCTCAACAGTCTTTCAAAGACAATTTCACTGTCAGGCTTTTAACTCCTATAGCATTTGTGGTCTGTACCAATTACAGCAGCTAGGCGGCACAATGGATAGAGCACAGCACCTGTAGTCAGGAAGACAAATCTTCCAGAGTTCAAATTTTGACCCTGGGCAAGTCACTTAACCATGTTTGCCTCAGTTTCCTCATCAGTAAAATGAGCTTGAGAAGGAAATGGCAAACCACTCCAATATCTATGCCAAGGAAACTCCAAATAGGGTCACAAAGAGTTAGATATGACTGAAAGGACTGAACAACTGTGCATGTAAGTAAAATAAATTAGGTGACAATATTCAGCCTTGTCATACTCCCTTCCCAATCTTAAACCAGTCATTTGTTCCATGTTCAATTCTAACTGTTGCTTCTTTTTTTTATTTTCCTATTTTCTTTTTTTTTTTTCAGTAAAGCTATCAATTGGATTTTGTTTTGAATGTTGTTTTAGTTTTAAATCTCTTCTTTTGGAATTTCCTCTTATTTTTTTTTTGTTCCCTCCCATACCTACCATGTTTAATAACTTGTATCCTTATGTAACATGTGTATATAGATCCCTATTAATCAACAGTGTTATCAAATGTGAGACAGTGTTATTAAACTTACAATTGATGTTCAAGTCGAATGCTATTACTGATAACTCTCTCATGATTGATAAACTACTATTATTACTGTTAACTTATGTTATTTCTAGCTAATTCTGTATATTTAGTATTGTTCAACTTTTGCTTACTTTCTGGCCAATTGGTGAATTTCCTCTAGCTATGGGTTGGATATTGGATCATTGCTGTGAAAAAGGAGTATCAATAAATGTGTCAGAGATTGTGCTAAGTACTGGGGACACAAATAACAAAAAAAAGAAAGCCAATTCCCTGCTTTCAATAAGCTTACATTCTAAAAGGAGAGACAACACACAAAAGGAAACAAAATAGGGGTGGAGGGGGGACGGAACACCAGGAGGTACTCCCTAACTGTTGCTTCTTGACCCGCACAAAGGTTCCTCAAGAGACAAGATGGTCTGACGTTGCCATCTCTTTGAAGACTTGCCACATTACGTCGTGATCCACAATCAAAGGCTTAAGTGAAGTCAATGAAGCAGAAGTAGATGTTTTTCTGGAACTCCCCTGCTTTCTCCAAAATCCAGCAAATGTTGACAATTTGGTCTCTACTTCTTCTGCCTCTTTGAAAACCAGCCTGCACTTCTGGTAATTCTCCATTCACACACTACTAAAGTCTAGTGTGCAGAATCTTAAGCACAACCTTCCTGGCATGTGAAATTAGTACAACTGCTGAGTAATTTGAACACTCTTGGCATTGTCTCTCTTTAGGATTGGGATGTAAAGTGATCTTTTCCAATACATTAGCCACTGCTAAGTTTTCCAAATTTGCTGGCATATGGAGTACTTTAGGATGCTTGAACAGCATTATCTTTTAGGATTTTCAATATCTCAGTTGAATTCTGTCACCTCCACTAGCTTTATTGTTAGCAGTACTTCCTAAGGCTCGCTTGACTTCATTTTCTAGGATGTCTGACTCTAGATCAGTAACCACATGACTGATAACAGTTATCAGTGATATTAAGATCTTTTTTACATAGTCCTGCATATTCTTGCCACCTCTCCCTAATCTCTTCTACTTCTATTGAGTCAATATCATTTTTGTCTTTTTTCATGCCCATTTTTCCTTGACATCTCTAATTTTCTTGAACAGATCTCTTGTCTTTTCCATTCTATTGTTTTCTTCTATTTCTTTGCATTGCTTATTTAAGAAAACCTTCTTATCTCTCCTTGCTATTCTCTGGAATTCTGCAATCAGTTGGTTATATCTTTCCCTTTCCCTTTCCCTTTCCTTCTTTCCTCAACTATTTGTAAAGCCTCATCAGACATTTTGCCCTCGTGCTCTTAGGGATGTTTTCGATGCTACCTCCTGTACAATATTGTCAATCTTCATCCACAGTTCTTCAGGCACTCCATCTACCAGATATATTCACTTGACTCCATTCAGTACGTCCACTTCACATTCAAAAGAAATGTTATTCACTTCATATCTATAAGGTCTGGTCTGATGGTTTTCCTTACTTTCTTCAATTTAAGTCTGAATTTTGAAATTCTGAATTTTGAAATAAGAATCTGAGCCACAGTCAGTTCCAGGTGTTGTTTAAGCTGATTATGTAGAACTTCTCCACATTTGGCTGCAAAGTATATAATCAATCTGATTTTTATATTTACCCTCTGGTGATATGCATGTGTAGAATCTCCTTTTGGGTTGTCAAAAAAGAGTGCCTGCTCTGACCAGCACATTAGGTTGACAAAACTCTTAGTCTCCACCCTGCTTCATTTTGTACTCCAAGGCCCAACTTGCCTGTTATTCCAATTATCTTTTGATTTCTTATTTTAGCATCCTATTCCCCTATGATGAGTGTGATATCTCTTTTTGATGTTATATCTAGAAGATGTTATAGGTCTTCATAGAACTGATCAACTTTGGCCAAGGCAAACTGTTCAACATCATAGTAATACAAGTCTATGCTCCAACCACTGATGTTAAAATCACTTAAAGCTTTGAAAAAAAAAATCCCCAAACATAGCACAGTACTCTAAACACAACAAATGTATAATATGTCACTTGGGGGAGGATCTAAACCTTTATTTTGTCGACATAGAAAATTTCCATTGTGGAAACTCCTTCCACAGATACAACTTAGCAATCCTCTCCAACTTAAGTCTTAGTGTTATGTGAGGCACTGAGAGGCCTAAGTGACTAAGTGAACTGTACATCGTGCAAGTGTGTATCATAGAAAGGACTTGAATGAATTCTTTCTAACTCCAAGGCAGGCTCTCTAGCCACTACTCCCTGCCTTCACAATAAGTATATATGGATAATTATAATGATCTTTTTAGAGGAATAGAATTTGATTAATAAACTATATTTGTGACAATCAAAACTTCCACTTTATGGGTGGTAAGAATGAATAAGAAATTTATAAATGGGTAACTTGAATACGTAAGAAATTTTTTTTTCGAGATTGAGTAGAAACAGTGGGAAACAAAAGAATCTATATTTTTAATTTGTTTCAAGAAGTGGAATGGGAGAGTTCAGAACTAGGTTCTGATCCAACCTCCAATACTTATTGCCATGGGCAAGTCACTGAACCTCTGTGAGCCTCAGTCTCCTCATGTGCAAAATGAAGATAATGACATCTGTAGTTTATACTTAACATGTTAGCTGTGCGGTTCAAATGATGTCATACATGTAAGGTATTTTGCAAACCTTAAAGCACCATATAAATGTCAGCTATTATTATAATTTCACTGAGGACGGGAAAATGTTTAAAATATGCTATAGGCAAACTCTAAAGAAAATAATGACTTCCTGGAATTAAAAAGTTAGAGTCTGATTTATACACAACTAGTGCAGAAAGATGAATGATCTCTTGAAAACTAAAATGGGGGAGCGGTGAATTTCCCTATGAATAACAAAGCAAAAACCTGAATAGAAAAATCAGAATCAATTAATCAATAAGCATTTATGGCATTGTGCTAAGTACTAGGAATACAAAGAAAGGGAAAAAACATGAAAATAGACCTTGCGTTCAAGGACCTTACACACTAATGGAGGAGATAACGTGTAAATAAATAGGACAAGCTAGAAAATTCAAAACTAAAGCCTGATATAAACTACAGTTTTACATAGCACTCTTAAGTATTGAAAACACAAGCCATTATATTCTTCACTTCTATACAACTGTGTGGTCTGTTCATATAGGAAATCCTTAATTCTGAATATGAATTTAACAATTTTTACAACGGATTTTTGTGTATATTGCCTTAGCAAAAATATGTAACTGTCAGAAAGATTATATCTTTTTTTTACCCAGATAATATTTGCATGTGATTTTAAATTGTTCCCTCTTTACTATCTTTTATCTAAGTTAAATGAGACACTGCAAACAGGACTGGAATTCAGGATTAAGCAAATGGTCCCTGAGCTTCTTTGTCTGGCATTAGAACAGAATTCCTCATGCACAACTGGCTTTCTATATCTATAATCCTAAAAATACTGTCCCAAATGAACTTTTAACATTTAAGTGCTCAAAGGAAAAGTTACATTAATTTCTACCATGGAAGGGATAATAGTTGAACAAGCTGTGGTATATGAATATAATGGAATATTATCTTATTGTAAAAAATGATGAAGGGGAGGATTTCAGAGAAATCTGGGAAGATTTACAGGACTGATACAGAGTAAAGTGAGCAGAAGCAGAAAATTTTTTTACAATAATATCACCGTAAAGACAAACAACCTAAAGAGACTTTAAGATCCCTGATCAAAGCAGTTACTAACCATGACTCCAGAGGACTCAGGAAGAAGCACGCTACATACCTACTGACAGAGAAGTGATGGACTCAGTGTACAGATTGGAGACATAATTTTTTTTGGACAGGGCTAACAGGGTAATTTGTTTTGCCTGGCTATGTATATTTGTTAAAAGGAATTTGTTTTTCTTTCTTTTTCAGTGAGGGAAAGAGGAAGAAACTTAAGTACATAACAGAAAAGATCACCAGACAGCGGCAAGGGCCCAATTGAAACTGAATAGCATAAACCTATAGAAGATGAGGTCTGCATCATTCTGTATCTTCCTCCAATAATACTTTGTGACCAGGAAGAAAGAAAGAAACAGGGAATGATGGAAATAACTGTTGGCTGGATTGGGTAGAAGGTCTTTGGGGCCTCATTAAAAATGCCTAATCAAAGCATTCAGCCCAGGTTGGAAGCAATAGACCTTTGTTTAGTTTTAAAGCTGTGAACAGGAAAGCATGCTGCACGAGCAATAACTGATCAAGACTTAGCTTACTTATATAGAACTAATTGTGACCAAACATAACATAAAATTAATCTACCACAGTTAGTGACATGAAGAATTAACACTAAGCTACATAGTAATTAGATAAAACTGATAAGCAGTTCAAATAGATTATAATTTTTCTTGTTTTTTTTACATAGTTAAACTGAAATTTAACTTTTTAGTCCCTTTGTTTCTATAATCAACATGCATGTGAACAGTTTTCTCTAACTTAGACTTTTAATAACGATCTTATTAACTTTTAATCTTCTAATCTATTAATTTAATTTAATCTACTAATTTTACAATTTATTAACCTTTTAATAATGATCATAACCACCGATACTACCCAAAGATTAAGGGAATCGAAATTGCTTAAAATCATACGAGAAAAAAGTAGGACTTCAAATTTAGATTAGCACAGAACTAACATGAGAATGGATATGATGGCCTAGGATGAGAGGCAAAAAAAGAAGAGTGTGACAGCACTGAACCAGGGTTTGAGAGCAGGGAAGAGATGGAGGTTAAAAAAAAAACAAAACCAAAACTTTACGGGAATTCAAGAGACAAAAACCGTGCAAGTGAGTTAACACAATCTCTTCCTCATGACCTTTTTATATAATCAGCAGCAGCATCCTCTTTTCTAGATATCCTCCCTAACCTATCCATACTTTTCTTACTCTTATCCCTTCCTGCCATCACTTCTTCTTGCTAAGCCATATGAAGATATACCATAAGAGAAAGAGGAAAAATGAGGGGCAGCTATGTGGCGCTATGGATAGAGCACCGGCCCTGAAGTCAGAAGGACCTGATTTCAAATCCAGCCTCAGACCAAACAAACACTTGACACTTACTAGCTATGTGACCCTGGGCAAGTCACTTAATGATCATTTGTAAAATGGATGAAACTTTTCCTACCTATCCTTCCATACTTCTTGATTTTTTTCTGTTTGAAAGGGTGAAGAAGGGTAGATTTTTATACTTTTCTGTTTGTGGAAAAGAAAGTTTGTAAGAAAGGAAAGTTATTAGTTATAACATTACAAGAGGCCACAAGTCTTCTAAGCTGAAAAACTTGAGAATATCAGCAACACAAATTTAAATTCTAGGGGGCAGCTAGGTGGCGCAGTGGATAGAGCAACGGCCCTGGATTCAGAAGGACCTGAGTTCAAATCGGCCTCAGACACATAACACTTACTAGCTATGTGACCCTATTATTCTCTAACATTCTTACTGTTAGCCCTCAAGATAGCAAGGAATCTAAAACAGGAATCTAAAAGGAAATCTAAAATAATATAGAATCTAAGTAATTTAAAAGGAATCTGAAATAATATTGAAACAGATAATTTTTCCTAAGCACTAGTCCTTCCCAAACACTAACCTTCCTTTTGGAAAGGTGGTTTAGAATAATACATTTTTACATAAGCCAGACTACATTTTTTTTTGATCCATTCCCCAATAGAAAGACTGCTCATTCTTCCTCCCTTTTCTCAAACCAAACTACAAACCATATGCCTACTTAAACTAGAACTTAAAATGTACACACATGCACGCATGCACATAAATATACACACACCCTACACACACTTACAGAAACTTATGATGAATATACTTCTCACCTGGGCTTTTAGCTATTGTTCCTTGAAGAGCTCTATGTGCAAATGTAGGATAGCCTACTAATTTTGCCAGATGATCTCTACTGCTAAGTAATTCATCTAAACAGTTCAGCTGGTCAGGATTGGGGTAAAGAAAAACCTTATAAGCCACTTCTCGTACCTAAATTCAAAAAGTAAATGATAATTAATATCAATTCCATTACATAAAATTTTATTTAATCATTAAAAAAGGACAAATGCCATCATTGTATATCTGCTCCTGAGGATTGATATACTCATATCCTTACCAAAAAGGTGTATAAAATGACTAACAGGTATTTGAAGACACACACTGTATAATGAACCAACCTATGTTAAGATCTTCAAGGAATGGCAAATACAGACTTTCTCATATAAACTTCAAAAGAAATTTCATCCCTAAACAGGATTTTAAACAAGTATGGACCATTTCCTAGACAGAGCTCTAATGCTTAAATCACTAAATGCAAAAATGAATTTACCTATTACTTTATAGCTCTAAGCTTCCCATTTGGCTTTATAATGCTAATTTAACTACATGCTACAAATGGATTATACCACATGAAGTAAATATTATTTATGATAATAATCTGGGTCACATAAGAATGGGGTATTATTATACTGGTCCTCAAATCTGGCTTATATAAACCCTGAGCTTGGCCTGTAATTGTATTCTTTGTTCCATATAGCTTCAGCCTCATAGTCTCCCTAGTTGCAACAACTACTAGCTGCCAGAAATGGCACCTGTGCCAGGTGCCCCCCAGCACATGGGGCTGCAAGGTAAAGAAAGTAAATTCCTACTGAACCCCATGCTCCAAGACACCTGCATTATCCCTACCCCAGTTCCTTAGAGGTTGGGATGGAATCTCAGTGCAAAGGTCATCCCTTTTCATTCCCTTCCCTGCATCCTTAAGGTTGAAGCAGCTGTAAGAGGGGCTTCCTCCACAAAGGAGGAATCATCCTCTTCCTCCTCCTAGCCCCCCACTCCCACATCCCTCCTGGCAGTTCACACTTTTTCAGCTGCTCTGTTTCAGAGAACCGCCTGGGACTCACAGCTTCAGACTGATGACCAAAGCTACTGTTCACAGCTATAGAAATTCAATTTCATAGAGAAGAAAAAAAGGCAGGGAAGGGGAAGTAAGAGTGGAGTATCTGATACAGTGTTTGAGCTTCCAAACTGAAGTTAAGGGAGAGAATGTCCTAGGAGTAAAGTGAGAGAAAAGAAAGCTGAGAAAGGGAGACTAATTGAGAATGACTGACCTTAGATCCCAAATCCCAACTTTCTGCATTTTTTTTATTATTCTAAAGTTCCCCACTTTCCCTAATTCCCTTTAACTTTTCATGAAGACTACTTGCGATTATAAAAGCTTTTTGATTTTACTTTAGAAAAATTAAGGTTTTTTTTCTTAAATAAGTACTTTTTCATAATTTTTTATTATTTTTCAAAAAATATTTTTGCATTTTTCTCCTTTGGAAAAGATTTCATTTTAAGGATAATCTAAATTAGAAGCAAAACAAAGGTAACTTTTTATTTATTATACCTTAGAAGACATTATGAGTAGCATCAATAATAAATGCTTCCCTAAGAAGAAAGTAATTTACTTCATTTAAGGTTTTTGTAACAATTAGTGACTATTTCTATTACTAGGCTTACTAACATTAAAGTTTTTTAAAAGATATTCCTATAGCACTGCTGAATTATTTTAAAAACCATAGATACAGCCATGACTAAAAACAACTTAAAAACCTTAAATGTGATTTTAAAATACATACCAAATCATCTGAAGACTCTGCATGTAAACTACTGACTAGTGCATGATTTCCATCATGTGCAAAGTTATAGAGGATATGCTCTGGTAAGAGGTGCTTGTCAATTTTGTTGGGAAAGTGGGTTTGCATAATAAAAGCACTGCTCAAATCCAAGATCTTAACATTAAGGTCCACTGCTCTTTTACGCTGTATATGGAAGAAATAAAACACAATGTAGTTCGATTAAATTTTAGTCATTTAAAATCTGTTTTCTACAGAAATCCAGTAAAGATTGTAGGTCCAAATAAGGCCTTTTATGGATTACGGTCTAAGTTAATAATAATTTAAATATAAACTTAGTTTCTTACAAGAATATAAGAAGACTATTCTTAAAATTTTACAATGATTTCAGGTTTTAAGATTTGCATAAAATCAAAATTTCCATTATTTGAGTTATATCCTAATTTCTGAAGATTATACCATGCAGGGCAACTATAATACCTTCAGAAGAAAAAAAAAACTGTCCCTAGTAACACTCTAAGAGACAAAATATTAGGCTGGATGGACTTCCCCAGTATAGTATTTCTTAGATCATTTTGTGGTTCAAAAAGAAAATTTCAAATGTTTTAAGAAAAAATTATAGAAAATACTGAGTGGTATAGAAAATACCGAATCTTTAAAAATGCATTTAAATGAAATCTTTCAAAAACAATAAACAAAGAGGAAAATGATTGAAAACTACTTCTAATTCTTCTCTATAGTTAATTTATTATTAGTTTGTATCTCAATGGAAAGTCAAAGTTTTCATGGAAAGAAACCTTCACTTTGAACCCTATCTTGCCGTCCACCCTGATACAGTGCCTATAACATCCAGTATTTTCTAGCTCTAGAAACATAACAAAAATCAATACTGCCATTGTTACTGGGAATAGAGTCATCTGGAATCTATTCCCCTATGGATCTACTTCCTGAGACTTTACAAATCAAAATACTCCTCCTCGGTCACCATTTCCCTGTCATCCCCCATTAGAATCTTAAACTCCTTGAAGGCATGACCTATCTCACTTAAATATTTTTATTTCACAGTGCTTGGAACACACTCAGTGAATAATCATTTATTAAATATCTACTATGTGCCAGAAACTGTGCTAAGCTCTGGGATAAAAAAGAAAGACCAAAAAAAAAGTCCCTGCTCTCAAAGAGCTCACAATCTAATGTAGGGGAGGCAACATGAAAATATGTATAAACAAGATATATGAAAGATAATTTGGAGATAATCTCAGAGGGAAGGCACTAGCATTAAGGGGGGATTGGAAAAGGCTTCTTGTGGAAGGGGATTTTAGCTAAGACTTGAATGAAGCCAGAGAAGCCAGCAGACAGAGATAAAAAGGGAGAGATTTCAGGCATGGGGACAGTCAATGAAAACGCTCAAGAGTCTAGTAGATAGAGTGTCTTATGTGAGGAACAAGGAGGCCAGTATCACTGAATCACAGCATACATGGGAAGGAGTAAGGTGTAAGAAGACCGGCCAGGTAGAAGGGGGCCAGGTTGTAAATGGCTTTGAAAGCCAAACAAAGGATTTTATATGTGATCCTAGAGGTGATAGGCAGCCAGTAGAGTTTGCTGAATTGGGGGCAAGGGAAAGATGAAGACGGTCTGATATAATCAGGCATATAATTCAGGAAGATCAGTTTGATAGTTGAATGGGAGGATGTAATGGAGTGAGACTTATGGCAGAGACAACAAACAAAAGGCAATTGCAATGGTCCAAACATGAGGTGATGAGGTCCAATACCATGTTGGTGGTAGTGTCACAGAAGAGAGGGACACATATATGAAAGATGTTACAAAGGTAAAATTAACAGGACTTGGCAATAGATTGGATATGGGGGAAGAGATGAGAGAAGGAGTAGTCTAGGATGATCCAAGATTGTAAGCCTGGAAGTCTGTTGGTTCCTTTCATAGAGAAGTTTGGAAATAAGGAGAGTTTGGAGGGGAAAGATGATTCAGTTTTGGAAATGTTGAATTAAAGAAGTTTGAAATGTCCAATAGACAACTGGATATATGAATCTGGATGTCAGGAAAGAGGTTAGGACTGAATAAATAGATCTAAGAACCATCTATAGATGATAACTGAATCAATGAAAGCTGATGAGATCACTAAAAGAAGCAAATCACTTGTGCCTGGAGGATTTGCATTGTAAGGAGACAGGTCATGGCCTGTGAGATAGGGATGAAGGAAATAACATGGCATGACATCTGACTGACATGAAATGAGGAGGACGGGAAAAGAGGGAGCTCTCTGTGATTGGCCTCAATTTTTTCAGTGAAATATGGGGCAAGGTTCTCAACTGAGGTGTGTGGGGGAGAATTATTGGAAGCTTGAGGGGAAATGAAAAGGTTTGGAAAAGCAAGTGGGATACTAAGAAAGGTGTAAAAGGACTGCCTTGCCACAGTGAAGACCCAGTTGAGATTAAAATACTTTTTTATTCATTCATTCAATTTTTCATTAATCCTTCTATCAAGAACAATTTATACACTAGGTCGACACATATTAGCTGTGTGAAATTACTTTACTTATTTAAAAATAAGTTTTATTTGTAAAACTGGGTTAATAATATAAATATGCTGCCTACTTCACAGAGATGGTCTAAAGCTCCATCAGGACATTATATCTAAAAGCACTTTGTAAAATTTAAATGGCTGAATTGAAATAAAATGAAACCTATTTGCTAAGAAATCAGGCTGTATTTCTCCTGGTAGAATAACAAGATTATAGTTTAAGACTATGCCATTAGATATGATCAGTGTATTGAGTTCTCTCTCTTAACTGTATACTTCTTCATTACAAGGGAGAGCTATCGTCTGGGAGAAAAAATGTATAGGGGGTCAGAAATATTATTAAAAATACTCAAAAATATTGTAAAATGTAAATCAAATTGGTAGGTGCCTGGGGGCTATGACTATGTTTCAGATTTCTTTATGTTCCCATCACCTAACACAGTACCTTGTACACATTAGGAACTTAATACACATATTTATGTGTACACGGGTACGGCTTAGTGATGGACTTTGCCGGTTATCCAACTACCAATCTGAATTCCAAAAGGATCATTACTAACCAACAGGTGAATTTGGGGGTACAGCAATTTAGGAAAACCAATAACTGCCTTCATAATTTCATTCTTAAGGGTTTCCCATCTTTCCAGGCTGTCTTTCTCTGTAGAATTTTAAGCAATAGGATCTTACTTATCCCTTCTCTAAAGGTTTTGAAGCCTCCTCTCCTAAAATCTAGGGAACAGGTCAGGCTACACCCAGCTTTCCTCATCTGCCACAAAATCTATAGTGAAAAAGTCACCTCTTCCCAAGGTTCCCATCATTTCCACCCCAGCAACCAGTTCCTCCTAGCCCTGAACAAAGTTCCCCTTGTGGTTTCCTCCACTTGCTCAAGAATTAAATAATCATACAGGCAAACCAAGAAATTATTTCGTGCTCTACGTTGGCCAGAGAGTATTCCAGGAAACACTGGGATCACTAAAATTCTGCATCATTCCTTTATCCTACTTCTGTGCCAGATTTACCTTATTGATTTCTTCTGTCTAGGTGATCTACAGTACAACACCACAACAATCTCATGCATCTGTATCTCCCTTTGAAGATACTCATAACAACACTCTCCTCCGAGCCTTCCTCTGCGGGCAGCTAGATCTCTCAGATGGGTGATCTTCTTCACATGGAATGCTGTAACAATATTGTCTGTCCCTTTTTTTCACCTAACCTGTTTCTCCTGAATAAAACACATTCTTCCAAAGCCATATTCTAGGCATGTATCCTTTCCCACCAAGCCTCAGAAATACCAAATGATGTCAAATTTGCTTCCATGGATTAGGATCTTTAGTTCAACTCGCTATGGCCACTTCTTCTATTGTGCGCACTTATGGAACAACAAAGCCTTGGATTTTACTGCTTTCTTAGGAGCAGTTATCTTGTGAAACCATGGGTTTTCTCTGCTACTAGTAGTTGTCTTCTTATATTTTAGCTATCCTTGATGGTTTTTAGTACAGCAGACACCTATAAGTACTTTTTTCTTTGTTCCTTTCTTCCTGTATTAAAGCCATCTTGATTAGATTTTTTTTCAAACTCCAGGTAAAAACAGTCTTTACTCATTTTTCTTAGGTGTATTCCAACCTTGGCCAGAAGCCCATCACTTTTTATATTTTATTCCTATGTTACTATCACTACCAACCACAAACAACTGACTCATAAATGTTGATTTAATTCCCTTAATTCATCTAAGGATGGCATGTGGGACAGTTATTTAAATAAGACTTGTAAATGCATAATCCTACAGAAGAAGTTCATGAATTCTAGTGAAAGATTTAGCAATTTTCATAGACTAAAGAATTAACTAGTACAAAGGGTATGTTATGGTACAACACCATCTGAAATATGAGAACTTTAAAGAATTTGATCCTATAACAAAGATACTAATTAATCTGTAGTGAAACAGGGTGATAAATCAAAATAGAAATAGACAAAATTTACCTTTTCTTCATCCAAATGGATCCCACTTATCTCGAAATCAAACATAAATAATTCTGCCACTTTCCTAAAAATAAAATTATTCTCATTACATATAAGTATTAATAAATATTTTCCCATCATAATTCTTTTGACAAAAAAATAAAAATCTAACTTTAATGTGCTTACTACTGGTGTGACCTGAGCAAGTACTGTGCTAAGCCCTGAGGAAGATAAAGACACAGTCCCTTGCACTTCAAGGAACTTGGGAAGAAAGTTATTTCCAAAGAGTCTTCAGTGTCTACTTGGCTAATCTAACTATTTCAGAGAAGAGTATATTTTACATAAGTTATTTTAGAAAGGGGTAAAATACGTTCTTGCTGGCACATTTGCTGGATACTAAACTTCAAGGTAAAAAGTACAAAAATCAATCAATCATCTGGCTGTTTTTGTCTTAAGGATGGTGTTAAAACACCTGGATGGTTAACTGAGTTTCCACTTCTCACTCAGTTTTTAGCATCTTTAAAAACCAAATAAACAAACACGCTGATAACTGATTGGGTTTTTTATTCATAAGGAAAGGTGCTTTTTTCACTACACCACTACACCACAGTGTCTTCCTCGTCTATTTGTGGGTTTAAGGCCTGTCCATCCTTTAAAACCCAATGCTGCTTCCTCCATTAAAGCTTTCTTGCTCCTCCTTGACCTTTAGGCCCATCATTAACGCCCTTTTCCCTCCCTTTTTCCCCTTGCACTTTACATAGCATTTTGTTTTTTACCTGTCTTATGTACTAAGTACATATTATAATTTTTTTGTTTTGCTTTTATTTTTTAAATTTTTTTTTTAATTTTTAGTTTTCAGCATTAATTTCCATAAGTTTTGGAGTTTTAAATTTTCTCCTTCTCCCTCACCTCTCCCCTCCCCAAGATGGCATGCAATTATAATTTTTAAAATAATAAACTACGTTTGTGTCCTAAAGAGGCAGTATGATGCAGTAAATAAGAAAATCAGTCTCAGAAGAAATACCTATTGCAAGTCCTACCTCTGACACACACAAGTTGTGACACTGGGCAAATCACTAACTTCTCAATGCTCTAGGCCAGCGCTCCTGATGGGGTCGCAAAACTGAATGTGGGGGTTGTGAAAAATTTGGCAACAATAAAAGATTTCTGAATGTACAACAAAAATTAATTCCAAATCAAATGTGTAATGAATCCAAGGAGTTTCTGGCAGGGCTTGCCTACATTGCATAACTTCACTTTAGCCTTGATTCTGAACACACAATATGCGCACTTTGTACTGCACATGCCATCACACCATGCAATGTCAACAAACACTGCCAGAAACACCTCAGCTCAGATTTGAGACTACTGTATGCTATGAATTGCAGTGTTTTCACTGTACATACAAAATCATTCAATGAATTTTGGCTTGGGATTAGGACAGAATTTCCAACAAACTTCTTTGTAAACATACTTCGGCCATTTTGTACTATGTATTATTCGAAGCAATGTTCTCAGCATTGACAATTATAAAATCAAAATATCAATCAACTCTGAAAAATACTAAGGATGCTCTACATCCTGCAGTATCAAATATTCCACTGAAATTTAACTCTTTTGTAAAAATAAACATGCACATCAATCTCATTAGTATACAAATTTGCTTTTGTCTTTAAAAATGGTAAAATTATATGTATACCAAAGAATTGCCTTAAAATAAATTTATTTATTATTTATTATAGTAAATGTATGATTTGTCTATTTTTATTACCTATATACCCGGGGTCGCATAAAAATTTCTTGGTAAAAAAGGGGTCCTGAATGGAAAAAGTTTAGGAAGCTCTGCTCTAGGCAACTCTTTAAGATGAGGAGTTGCAGAGATAATGCATACCTTCATGATACAGGAAGTTTCCTCATCATGGAGTATCCTATACCATAAAAAATTACTCTAGTCCTGGTGTGTGTGTGTGTGTGTGTGAGAGAGAGAGAGAGAGAGAGAGGGGGAGAGAGAGAGAGAGAGAGAGAGAGAGAGAGAGAGAGAGAGAGAGAGAGAGAGAGAGAGAGAGAGAACTATAAGGGTAACAAGGATGAAGTCTTATCTAAAGATCACATCTCTGCCAAGTCCGAGCTCAACAGCTCTGCACACAGAAGTTAATAAGTAGCTACTGAATTATTAAATAACAAAAAAATTAGTAAAAAATTTTAAATCATGATTTATACTTAATAGTTTATTTATGTATCCACAAAGCTCAAATCTCTGATAACCAAAGTGCTTGCTTATATATGTATTTCAACTCCAACCAAAATTCACTAATTAAAAACATAACACTGGTTTGTATTTGGGCAAATTTTCCAGTTTCTAGACATGAGATTTTCCGCCTCTCTTCCAAATAGTAGCAGCTCCATGGAATATTAAATTATTTGAAGCTATGATAGAAGCCCAGCTCCTTAACTAATGAAAGCTGTTTTTCTTTTATTCTTCACAATTGAAAAGTTTCTCAGGAAGATCTCTCTTTCTCTTGGAGCATTTTAAAATATCAGGGGAATTCATGCTTATTGAACATCTGATGTACTATTTTGGCTTTCCACAACTATTCAAAATGGAAACAAAAAAATACTTCCTGTTGATCACAACAAAAGCTTCCTAGTTTCTGAAGATCAAAGGTACTTTGAGTCCATTTAAAATGAATAAATCTAATGGTACAAGCAAGGTGCTATTTTGAGTGACACCAATACCATTCTTAATCTACAAGAGTGAATTAATCAACAGAAGCATGTTATCAGAATTGTACAACTGATCTGAGGATCTCTACTTAATTAACTTTTACCTAAAGTAAAAACTTTTAATCATTTGATCCAACTGCCAAACTGCCTCCTATGTCTCCCATATATTGCTCACCCTTCAAAGAGATTCAAACTTTGACTGCTTTATGAGACAAATTTTTAAAAAATAATTTGACAAGGGAACCTATGGAAAATATATATATTTTTTAATCAATGCGATTTCTTTGCTTTTAGTTTAAGAATCCTATGATAAAGATTAATGCTGGTTAGCTGCTACAAACACTTAGAATGACACCATTCAAATGGCTGGTGTAATTTTAATTAGACCATTATTTTGGTATATGTATTTCACAGTAAAACGAATCATCATCATCATCATCATCATCATCGTAACAATAATAATAATAGTAATACTCAGTAAAGGCAAACTATACATAACACTGTTTTATAAACAGAAATTTTACTTATTATGATCACCAAAGTACTGAAATTTTAGTTATATAATTTGTTGTTGCTCACTTGTTTCAGTTGTCTGACTCTGTGACCTCATTTGGGATTCTCTTGGCAAAGAAACTGGAGTGGTTTGCCATTTCCTTCTCCAGCTCATTTTACAGATGAGGAAACTGAGGCAAACAAGGTTAAGTGACTTGCCCAAGGTAACACTGCTAATAAGTATCTAAGGCTGGATTTGAACTTAGGTCCTCCTGCCTCGAGGCCTGGTGCTCTATCCACTGGACTATGTAACTGCCCCCAGTTATATAATACTCAAGCCTAAAGTTATAATTGAACAATAAACTACTTCCCACATGTCATTGATTTCATCAGAATTCTAAGAGGAAAGCTGAAAGGAGTTATTTATTCACTTACTCAGCAGACATTTATTAAACACCTAACACATAAAAGACCCTGTGCTGAGTGCTCTGGGGGATAAAATGATAATTAAAAATACACCCTCAAAGAGCTTATAATCAAGTAAAATTACTGTGATGAAGCGATCAAACACACATCTGTAGATTTGTAGCTAAAAAATGATTTCACCTAATTATGTTATTAATAACCTAATTCTTTTGAATATATTATTTTGAAAATATAGGTCCTGTTATTGACTAATCAAACATTGTTTATTAATGATAACCATAGGTTCGTCCAAAATTATTTAAAACAGAATCATAGTTATTCTACATAAAAGCCAAGAGCTATAGGAAGAGAAAACCCTTTCTATTTCCAAATGTTACAGCTAGTCCAGCTATCTAATTAAATAGGGAATCTGTCTTAGCCTTCTTATGGACATAGATGGATTTCACTAATTGACTATGTTCTCTCAACTCTATCTTTTGTTTCCTTTATTCAATTCAGCTTCTAAAAGAAGTAAGACAGCAGGAAGGGGAGAAAGGTAAGATAAGGAAGGTAGATGGAGGGAGTGAGTAAGGAAGGAGGTAAATATTCACAAACTTTGAACATATGACATAACCTCCTATTTCATTAAGAAGATGCATACTAACTTCACTCAAAGTGAATCACAGGCCTAAAGAGGACCTTAGAAATCATCTCACCCAACTCCATCACATAAGTGAAGTCTAGCAAGGCAAAGTTACTGATTCCAAACCACACAATGTGGCTAGGCAAGGACTAGAACCCAAGCATCATGGCTTCCATTTCATTGTGCTTTTCCACTATATGACACAATAATAATTCATACACATTATATATATATATATATATATATATATGTATATGTATAGGATTTTAAAGTTTAAAAAGCATTCTTCTAACAACCATGAGGTTGTTATCAGCCCCCTTTACAAATAATGAAACTGAGGCTTACCAAGGTTAAATGACTTGCCTGTGGTCACACACCTAATAAGTTTTGGAACCAGAATTTCAATCCGTATCTCCTGACTCCAGTTCCAGCATTCTTGCTAGCTCCCTCAACTCTACTTCTCCATACCTTAAAACTCATGACCATTACTCAATCTTCTATCCCCATCTCAAAGGAAAAGTGTCCTAATATTTCCTACAGCTAATCTCTTGTACCCTTGATGCCACACACTACTACTGTCCTCTACATTCTGGCTCAAACAATCTTCCCTTTTCTTGTATATTACTATTCTCTCCCTTTCCACTGGTTCTAAGCACGTTCAAATCTCCTCAGTCACTCAAACCTTCTTCTTCTTCACCCACCAGCCTTTCTACTCATCTTTCCACATAAGGCAGAAGAGCATAATGGATAGAGCGATGAACATGGAATCAGGAAGACCTGGTTTGAAATCCCACCCGAGTATTAAGAGCCTTTCCTAAATAAGCAAATGATATGGTCAAAGGTGACCATGGACAAGATGCCCAGCCTGTCTCAGCCTCTGTTTTTTCAGCTGAAAAGTGGTATGTAGATTTAATTAAATCTTGTACCTACTTCATAGATTATTGTAAGGCTCAAATGAGATAACTGTAAAAAAAGCACCTGGCAAACTTTAGAGTGCTATATGATCAGTGATCTTTCCCTCTTTACCACCAAATTTCTTAAAAAAACAATCTCTTTCCAATATCTCCATTTCCTCACTACTTACTCACTCACTCCTTAACCTGGGTGCTCTGACTTCCATTGCTACCACTAAAATGAAGCTCATTTCCCAAAGGCAGTTAACTTTACACTATTTTGTACAAAAATAATCTGCTTTGGCTTAATAGACTTCTTCTAAAAGATTATCCAAGTATTATATGTCTGTTACAATAGAAAAGAGGAAGTATCGGGACTTAAAGAGAAGTAGACATGTTCTGCTCGACCCTGGAAGGCTAGTACTCTTCATCTTGTATTTCCCCAAGCGTCAAGCACAGTAAGTACTTACTATGTGTTGACATAATTTAGAAATTAAGTCGCCCAACTTCAAAATACAAGGTGATCACAGTAAACCAAATAATCTGCCATCAATCACGGGAGCTTGACCCTTCCCTCAATCCTTGAAAATTGATCTAATTGCTTACAGATGTAATAGTTGGTATTATGAGATTTTTATTTTAAAACCAAGCTAATACTGCCACTACAAATATCTCTTGCTTCCCCCAGAAATTCACAAACATACACAATGTTAAGCATAAGCTAACAAACAAGTACCTGGTTTCAGGATCAAGAGAAGCCACAAGTTTTTCATCTGATAATAATTTTTGCAAAGTTTGATATAATTCCACATTTGTATTTAACCTAGAAAAATTATAAATGAAAAACAAATGGATTAGTATAATTTTAAATCTTAATTTATTATTATTCAAAGAACAAAGTTAAATTCTATAATGTACATGAATAAATCTCAAAGATTTTCTTGTTTAGACTATAAATGTTACAACCATGAATAGACATCCCACAGCAATTGCTAAGTCAAAGTTCAAAGTTAATAGCAGTATAAGGATAGACACCCTTTTAAAACTGAGGCATAAAGGTTTCAACTACTATTCTTTTCTATGAGGTAGAGAATAACTGTGTCTGTTCAACATCTTTATCAATACCTTAGATTAGTGTATAAATCATTTGCTCATCATATCTGCAGATGTCATGAACCTGGAGGGGAAAGTAAAAATGCTGGACAATAATGGGTATCTAGAAAGATTTTGGTACAGACTACAACAATAGGTCACACCAAATAACAGAAAAGAAAAGGAAAGAGGAACTAATATAAAGTTCTACACTGGGGTTCAAAAAATCAACTTCAAAAGTACAGGATGGAGGGGAAAGCATTGGCTGGACCATAGCTTAGATCTTGGAGTTTCAGTAGTCAACTGGAGACAGCATTGTGAAATGGCAAGCAAAAAAATTAATTGTATTCTTGGCTATTTTGAGAGTCATAGCATTTAGAATGAATGAAGTGATTGTTCCATCGTACTTTGTCTTGGCCTGACTACATCTAAGTATCATTCAGCTCTGGATAGCACATTTTTAGGAAAAACATCGACAATTTTGAGCATCTCCAAAAGCAAGTAAAGTGTTTGGTCTGGTGAATGATTTAGTGAGTGGTTTTAATGAATGTCTGGAATGGTGAAGGAACTAGAAGTTATGCCATTGAGCAGGAGTACCCAAGGGCCTGCAAGTTAAGCATGGTTTTTAGATTTTAAAATACAATCAAACTTTATTTTAAAATGTAAAAATTATTCTTGGGTCACAGGAGTACAAGAACAGGTGGCAGGCGGTAATGGGACATGTCACCATGCAGTTTGCCAACCCCTGCTATAAAGAACTGACTGAAGGAACTGGATATGTTTAGGCTGAAGGAGAGAGGATTGGGAGATGAAGGGGGGAACTATAGCTGTTTTCAAGTATTTGAAGGATTGCCACATAGAATAATTAGATTTGTTCTGTTTGTCTGAAGAGAACAGAACTAAGTGATAAGACTCCTGGTGGTTCTCACTTGGTAGGAAGGGTAGTTTATTCCCTTTCACAAATCTGTCTTTTATTATTTTCTAATGCCTTCCAGGTTACCAGATTATTTCTCTAATGCTTGAGATAAAAGCCATTCTCAGGAGCAATTGCCAGGAAGCCTGCAGAGACATACATTTCATTCTACTGGCTGCTATTATGGCATCAGGAAGAGTTTTGAAAAAAAAGAAAGCTCACATTTATGTGTGTGCTTTATAGCATACAAAAAGGCCATCCTAAAAACTACCTTATAAAGTACAGCATACATTACACTTTATCATTAAGGAAAGAGCCCCAGAGTTAAGAGGTCAGAAACCTGGATTTGAGTCATAGCTCCAACAGTTAACTAGCTCAGAGTGATTAAATGACTTGTCCAAGTTCACAAAGCTAGTTTAGTTGGAGCTATGACTCAAATTCAGGTTTCTGACCTCTTAACTCTGGGGCTCTTTCCACAATATAGTACTGCCTAAGGATTACCCACAGTATTACCACTAAGAACATTAGCAATCAAGATGCCTTCACTTGAGGTTCTACTCCATGTCAAAGGAACAAAAGTCACAGATCTCAGATTTAGAGATGAAAGGAACCTAAAGATGCAGGTAGTAGTGGCCATCTAGTCCAACCTCATTATTTTACAGATGAGAAGAAACTGGGCCTAGAAAGTTGGGCAAATTAAATGACTTGCCCAATGTCATTAAGTAAAGGCAATCAAGTAAAGGTAAATCTTTGATTTTTGCCTTAAGAGAAATTTAAATGGACAAATTGGTGATGATCTCAACTCAAAAAAAAAAAAATTCATACTTAGATTCATAGTTGTCATTAAATCTAATTGAGGTCTTTTTTTTCACTTGATGGAAAATATAATTTCTTTATGGCTTGCAGCACACATACATCACTGATTTTCAAAATCCCTGTAAAGGCAGTGTTATACCACCTCTCAGGTGAAACTAAAGGAAAGATTATGTCACAGTGCTAGATAAAAACTAAAATTTAGGACCACCAAATGAAAATTTTTAATTATTTAATTACTCAAGGTTAAAGTAATGATAAAGAATACTAGATTCTCGAGTACTCAAAAGGAAAAACGGACCTTAAACTTCACTCTCTTACGGATACCTATACCCTTCCTATCCCAACTATACTCTATGCTCTCTGCATAGCTTAAGTGATTGAGACTTTAAAACTGCTAGGAAAGGGTCATGTCTAAATACAGATCTGGCACTGAACCTAAAATAGTGGCCTTTACTATTGTTAGAGTCCCAAGATAGACTAAAAATGTCCCATCACTCAAAAAAGAAGCCCCTAAAATTTCACCATATCCAAGAAGTCTTCTTTTCCTAAACTAAAGTGACATTCCCCAACCTCAAACTGTAATATTAGTGACTGTTTCAGGGATAGTTATGTATGGTATAAGGTGAATTTGGAGACAGAAGACACAAATTTGAATCCCAATTCTGCCTGTCACTTAGAAGATAAATCATTCCACTTGAGTTTCAACTTTCTCATCTATAAAATGGAAAAATCCCTGTCCTCACTATCTCAGTATGGTTGTTACATACAAGTTATCTTCAACTACTTCAACAGACCCATGATTTTATCAGTTTATTATACCTAGTGATACACTATCCCTCTTTTAGTCTTTTCATGGTTTCATGAGTTGATGTGGCAAAAAATTAAACAGACCACTGAGGTGAATAAAAAGCCCAAGAGACAGAGTTTCTGGGTAATTAATAATCAATTTATTAATTAGCCTAGCTAATAATCAATAAATTGATGGTCAGTAGTTTCTCTCAGTAATCAAAGACCCCTAATGGAGACACTGAATGCCTTAAATATTTTTTTTTAAAGGGAATGCCCCTGACAAGAGAACTCAATCCTGACTGGTGAATAATTAATGAGAGGGTAGGCAAAATGAAGAGACAGTCTAAAAGTCTTCAGCAATTCCTGCTGAGAACATGGCTTGATCATGAGATTCAGCTGCCTCTAGCAATCTGGACAAAGGAATCTATCTCTACCCAACCTACTCTGGTTGGTTTTCTCCTTCATGAGCTGGGTTACTCTAAATTCCAATGGAGAGGTCCAGGGACATGAACTTAATGCTTTGGAGCTGGAAATCAGCTAGTTTAGATTCTGTTTACACTCTAAACAAAAGTAAGGTCTCCAAATGGGCGGGGTCTCGTCCAAAATTGAGAAGCAAGTACCTCAAGGATTAGGCCAATCTCCTCTAAAAGCCTTGTCCTTCAGAGACTGACTGACCTACACGGGCTGGTCCCTGAATAAGGAAATAAAAAAGCCTGGATCCCAATTAATAATGGGTTATTAATATAAGAGAAAAGAATAACTTCTCTCACCCAGTAACCAACTCTTTGAGAATTAACCTCTCCTTACTAGATAGGCTGATCCTTTGACAATAGCCTGTTTCTTGATCTACACTCAACTCTCTAGTTCAGCAGTACCTTCCAGGGCTAGTACTCTGTTGACATGGCCTTCAAGAACCTGTCACCTTCAGGCTACAATGTAGCCTCAAAGTATGACTTTGATTGGATGGTCATTTTCAGCTACTAATGTTAACTAGTATGCTTCTCTCTTTCACTTATATTAAATAAATACAGATATCTTTATAATACGCAAGTTCTAAAAATTTGTCTGTCATGGTTTCTGATAGCAAGTGCACATAGGACAAGAATGGTGACTGTTCTTTTACAACAGAATATAAGCTTCATGAGGGCAGGGATTGTTTTAGAATTTGTATTCCCAGCCCCTAGCATAGGGCCTTGCACATAGGTGCTTAATAATATTTGTTGACTTCACATTTATTAGCTAAATTACAAGGTTACTGTGAGGAAGGCACTACGTAAACCTTAAAGCACCAAATAAAGAGCTCTTTGTAACTGGCATGATACTGGGTACTTAAGGACTTTCAATTAACCATATCCCTTTCTATAAATGAAGTTAAAAGGTACTTGGGGGCTGGCATAATGATGTAAAAAGCATTTAAACTACTTTTAAAGTAACTTTAAAGAAATTCACTTCTTGGCAGTTGTTATTTACTACTGGTCTCAACAGGGACCAATAATATCCAAAGATACCCTTCATCCTCAGTCAGCCTCACCAGGGAAATTTTCTTGGTTCCCAAAGCAACTTTATCTTTTTTGGGAGGGGGGGGGCAAGTGGGGTTAAGTGACTTGCCCAGGGTCACACAGCTAGTAAGTGTCAAGTGTTTGGTCTGAGGCCGGATTTGAACCCAGGTCCTCTTGACTTCAGGGCCGGTGCTCTATTCACTGCACCACCTAGCTGCACCCCCAAAGCAATTCTAACACTCCTCCTGACATGCAGACTTTACAGACACTAAACATGACATTAAACAAGTCAAAACTGTTCAGACATTAAAGGCCACAGTAACTTAGTACACGCTCAGAAATTTAGACTTATATTTGTTGTGTTTCATTGGCAAATACTATACAATAAAAGCAACAACCTAGCAACCCAAATTCATAATTTTGACAAAATAAACAACTTAATACACACATCTTCACACATGGGGTCCAATGCTTTTGTTGGCAACACAAACATTGAAGTATTAAAAGAAAAAAATCTTCCCTAACATGATTTCTTGTTATTGTGCAGCCCAATATCATAATAAATATGAACAAAACATACTTTTCTACCATGGTACCAATGTTTCTGCAGGCTTCTTCTGCTGCCTCTCTGTATGCAGGGTCAGGATGAGCAATTTTCACAAAATCAGCCTAATATAAGGAAAAGAGAAACCAAGAGGGGATATGACAGAAAATAACTTTTCCAGAATTTAAAAACAGACAAAAATTTATATTTTAAAATGTGTCATCCAGTAGTTTACATCTTCTATTTGGCTTAACCAATCTATTTCTACCAGTGAGAGTGTTTTTTCCCTAAAATGGTTTAGCAAAGGCTAGTAGTGACCATTCTGTGCTCCAAAGAAAATATTTTCAAAGCTTATTTTCAGTTTGACTGAAAAATCTTATTTCTCCAAAGAAAAAAATTTTCAAATTATGTTTTTTAAAAATTGTTTTTAAAAAATTTAGACATTTATCTAAAAAAATAAATTACTCCAAATTTTTCTTTCTCTCTCTCTCCGTCCATATATGTGTATTTTCCTGCACTAGTTCACACCTATTAATTTGGTATCACAAAATAACCTTGTAAAGCATTAGTATTTGAGATAACATGATACCTAGGAAACTTCACATGGCAGTACGGTTATGTACCTCCTCCTATCTCATCTTAGCGCGTTCTACATAAGACTTTTACTGACATAGATGAATCTCCACTTCTAACTTGGAGCTTCTATCACATTCCTAATGTTATGAAGGGTTACAATGATTATATTCAGAATTTGATTAAATTATTTTTAACTCCTTCAAAAAATTTAAAATTAAATTATAAGTAAAAAAAATTGAAACCACTAGACTGAACGCAATTTTACTTTTAATAGAAACATGCTACAAAACTCAGTAACTACAAAATGTTTTGTGGAGTCAGTGACAATGTAACATGCAATAAATGTATAAAAGACAATCAACACAAGATAAAATTCCATATTTTAATGCACATAAACATGCAAATTCATATGAGTGACACATTATTCTTTTAATAGTAACAATAAACTCAGCTTAGTATTAAAGTACATAAAATGTTAATTAATCAGAAATTTACAAAGTAATTTTTAAGTACCAAAGATAGCATACTAGAGGCAATAGAACCTCTTTCTGTTAAGAAAGAATGAAAGTGCTTAAAACCAGAAACCTTATAAACTATCTAATCCAACTCTTTCATTTTACAAATGAGGGAACTGAGGACCAGAAAGGTTAAGGGTCTTATACTCAAATCATAAATAATACTTAACATTAAAGAAAAACTTTGTCCATTTAGAATAGTGGTGAGTGAAACACAAAGTAAGCGAATAATCTGAACCCCAAAATCACTGTTTTATTATTTCTGAGAAACGGAACAATTTTTCATTTTACATTACAAACTTAAGATAGAAGTGGGCACTCCATGGAGTCATGAAGAATCAGACACAACTGAACTGGCCAACAACTTAGTTCAATAAAACTACTCTTCTACAACTAGGATAATCTTACTGGTTGCTTCATAGAGAAATATTTAAAATTTTTTATTTAATAACAATCACATATACAATATCTGGGTAATCAAAATTTGTCCTGAGATTTTTCATACTTTAAAACCATACTTTAGACCATTCATACTTTAAAACTGACATTTAGACCAAGTTAGACACTGAAAAGTAACATTTTATTCTACCAACAAGAATAAGGAAAAAAGGAACCAAAATGAGCTTCAATGCAATAAAATGAAATCAAATATCTAGGAAAAGTTAAGAAAATAAGCATGGAAAGTAACTAGGGATTATTAGTAGGCAGCAAATCAAAGGTTGCCATTTCTCTACCAAATGCCAATGCTGTCAATTCTTTATTATCTCCAGGGAATTTTAAAGCAAGCAACATCAGCTTACAAGTTTTTATTGACATAAGCAAATTAGGTGAAAGAAGCATTTCTTTGATACTATGCAGTATTCATTTAGTAATATTCATTCCATATACAGTTGGTCAAAAATACTGCTCCTGCCCTCAAGGAGCTTACAATCTATTTTACTTTAAATCCAGCAGGAAACCTTTCAAAAAAATTTGTATAAATATTTCCTCCAACCCCAGGAGACTTGGAGCAAATGTATTTTGGTCAGAGAGATGATATTAACTTTAACATGACAGGAAGCAGGAAGAGCTAACAAGCAGATAGGATGGGGAAGCTAAACAACTTTTGAACCTCTCCTAAGCTAGGTCCCCATAGCATTTGCAAAAGGCTATGCTATGAAACAGAGGTAAATACTTACATTAGATACACCCACAAAATTCAAATGACTAAAAAAAAAAAACCATAGTCTAAGAACAAATACAGGCAATCTTGAATGATCCATTGTTTTGGACTTGTATGCCACTTCCCTCCGTAAGTAGGAATAATTAAGAGTTAATCATATTTTTTGGTCCTGACAGGTAAATTTTAAGTCAGAATAACACTATTAGAAGCAAAGAAGGTTTATGTGTCTACTTTGATAAAAAAGGCTAAAGATACCATTTCAAAAATGTCAATTTGATTTTAAAACCTCATTCTAACACAACACAAATGTTCACTCATTTACTTTCAAAAAACCTACTTCATATTTCTATGTATTATAAAGATGTTACTAAAGAGTTGTGTGTAAGTCAACTTTTTTAATAAACAGAATATTATTTTAAAGGTAACAAGGAAATTTTCTATATAAAAGAATCATGTGGTGGATACTTTTATACAATGTACGATTTTTCTGTCATGAAAATAAAAGACCTAATGATGTTTTGTAAATTTGCAGTACTGAATATCAAATTCATTTAAAACAGTACATACTTGTTTGTTTGTTTTTCCATTGCTAACATATTTTCAGCTACCTAAAAAATGTCAAATATTCTTATATGGATACTATCTGAGAATCTGCTAATTTTTTTCTCAAATACAATTTTCTGGATAAACTTGTGTGTCCTATAGTTTATTAACATTGACTATTGGCAGGGGAAATTAATTAAAAATGTGGCTTATATTAAAATATTTTTTATTATTAAAGAGAAAAGTTCAAGCCTTAAAATAGATCTTACCAAATCTGCTACTTTGCACAAGGCATCTGAGAGTTGATCAAAGATACACACAGTTTGTGGTCCAAGTGGTGTAGCACATGCACTCTCTACTAGGGACTCAGCTTGTCTTAGGGCTTTTTCTTGTGCAACATGAAATCCTTCAGGAGAACTTAGCTCTGGGACACCAAACAAACCCTAAAATTCAAAGAACATTTTCAATTTATGACCAAAATATGAGAAGTAAATTTTGTCAGTATTCAGTTTCCAAAGGCACTCCTATTTTCAGTTGCTTCATCTCATTACTGTACAATCACTATCATCTCCACATCCCCCACATTAAAACACTCACCCTATGCTACAGAACCCTTGCCTGGCTCATTCTACACAAGTTAAATAAAACTGTATTTTCCATAATTAAAAAATTAGGATTTTAATATTTAAATTGGATCCTTTGAATCTCCCTCTGCCTTTATAGTAACTCTATGCTAAACTTCAAACAGGGAGTTTTCTCAGCTACCCCAATGCATGGAATCTCACCTTACATGTCATCTATTCTAACCCATACCTGAATTGAAATCCCCTCTACAAGATTCCCAGTGAGCATTCAACCATGAAGTGATGGGGAACTCACTAATACCCAAAGCAGCCCATGGTACTTGTATAGAGCTCCACCTATCAATGAGGTTTTTCTTATACTAAGCCTATATCTGACTCGGCAGCATCCACTCACTGCTTCTAGTTCTGCCCTCTAAGGCCAAACAGAACATGTCCATTCCTCTTCCGGTCCTCACTCTTCCTTTTCTGAAAAATAACAATAACATAGTACATTCATGTAATCCTTTCCACTACAAAAGTTTTATAAACTAAAAACTTTTTAAAAGTTCAAAAAATTGTGTTTAATAATAACTAGTCATGGGCAACATTATTACTAATAATAATCTATAAAATTGCTTGCATTTATAAAGTACTTTGGAATTACAAATGCCCTCTGTATGTATTATCACACTTAATCCTCACTATAACTCAGCAAGGCAAGTAGTGCATTGTATTTTTATGCACATCACACAAGAGAAAACTGAGGTTTACAGAGGTTAGGTAACTTGGCCAAGATCAGACTAGAATGCCAAAGGGAGTATTCAAACCCAGTCCAATTCTGACTTCCAGTTCAGTTCTCTCTGGAACTCCCAAAGGATTATCTATAAATTTAGAAAGATGAAAGAAATCTATTTTCTTCAACAAGAATGAGCGTTCAGCTTAGATCTCTTCCATCCTACACAACACTTTTGCAACTTTTTAATGCATTAGGGACACCATGTATTGCAATTATCTCTTTGTGTTTCCTCTACGGGGCTACTAGGTGGTACTGTGGATAGAGGGCCAGGCCTGGGGTCACGAAGACCTGAGTCCAAATTTGGTAAGGGGGTCGAACAACTGGTCAGAAGGAGATTACAGGGGTCTTTTTGCTAGCACTGAGGCAGGGCTCTGCTGCTTTGCTCATACTCAGATCCGGGTCCCGGTCCTGGGTTGTAGTCCCAGGGCAAGGAGGAAGACTAGTACAGCACAGCTTTGTGGCCACAGTGGAGGGGAAACCCTCCTCACAGTTCCAGGGCAGAAAAGAGTGCTTGTGGCCACTCACAGACAAAAGCACAGGCAAGGAAAGGAGTGAAGACACCTCTCCTTAGATCATACCACCTTGGAAGACGTAAAAACTTACAGGTCCCTAAAAATATCTCTTAACAGTTACACAAAACCCCTGAAGCTTGGGACAGTGTATCCTTCACCCTGGAAGCTGAGCCCTACTTTCACAAACAGTTAAAAGTCAAGTAACAGTCTGGGAAAATGAACAAACAACAGAAAAAAACTCTGATGACAGAAAGTTATTATGGTGACAAGGAAGATCAAAACATACACTTAGAAGAAGATAGCAAAGTCAAAGCTCCCATATCCAAAGCCCCCAAGAAAAATATGAATTGGTCTCAGGCCATGAAAGAGCTCAAAAAGGATTTTGAAAATCAAGTAAGAGAGGTAGAGGAAATATTGGGAAGATAAATGAGAGTGATGAAAGAAAATCATGAGAAAAGACACAAAAAAAATTGAAGAAAATAACACCTTAAAAAATAGACTAGGCCAAAGAGGTCCAAAAAGCCAACGAGGAGAAGAATGCCTTAAAAAGCAGAATTGGCTAAATGGAAAAGAAGGTCCAAAAGGTCACTGAAGAAAAAATTCCTTAAAAATTAGAATGGAGCAAATGGAAGCTAATGACTTTATGAGAAATCTGGAAGCAATAAAACAAAACCAAAAGAATGAAAAAATAGAAGACAATGTGAAATATCTCATTGGAAAAACAACTGTCCTGGAAAATAGATATGGAATCCATGGCTAATGTTAAAGTTAGCCATGATCAAAAAAAGAGCCTAGACATCATCTTTCAAGAAATTATGAAGGAAAAATGCCCTGAGATTCTAGTACCAGAGGGTAAAATAGAAATTGAAAGAATTCACTACTCACCTCCTGAAAGAGATCCCAAAATGAAAACTCCCAGGAATATTATAGCCAAATTCCAGAGTTCCCAGGTTAAAGAGAAAATATTGCAAGCGGCCAGAAAGAAACAATTCAAGTATTGTGGAGCCACGGTCAGGATAACACAAGATTTGGCAACTTCTACAATAAAGGATCAGAGGGCTTGGAATATGATAGTCCAGAGGGCAAAGGAGGTAGGATTACAATCAAGAATCACCTACCCAGCAAAACTGACTGTAATCCTTTAGGGGAAAAATGGATATTCAATGAGATAGAAGACTTTCAAGCATTCTTGATAAAAAGACCAGAGCTGAATACAAAATGACTTTCAAATACAAGACTCAAGAGAAGCATAAAAAGGTAAACAGGAAAGGAAAATCATAAGGAACTATAGAAGGTTAAAGTCTTTACATTCCTACATTGGAAGATGATATTTGTAACTCATAAAACCTTTCTCATTATTAGGGTAGCTAGGAGTATATATAGACAGAGGGTACAGGTGTGAGTTGAATATGAAGGGATGATATCTAAAACATAAAATTAAGATGTGAGAGAGGAAAGTCCTGGGAGAAAGAGCCAGGTACAATGGGGTAAATTATCTCACATAAAAGAGGCAAGAAAAAGCTTTTACAGTGGAGGGGAAGAAGGGAGAGGTGAGGGGGAGTGAGTGAACCTTACTCTCATCAGAACTGGCTCAAAGAAGGAATAACATACACATGTAATTGGGTATAGAAATCCATCTTACCCTATAGGAAAGTAAGAGGGGAAAGGGGATAAGAAAGGGGGGGAAGTGGTGACAGAAAGGAGGGCAGATTGGGAGAAGGGTGGTCAAAAGCAAAACACTTGAAGAGGGACAAGGTGAAAGGAGAGAGAGAATAGAATAAATGGAGGGATAGGATAGAGAGAAATATGGTTAGCAATAGTAACTATGAAAAAAAATTTGAAGGAAGTTTCTCTGATAAAGGCTTCACATGTCTCAAACATATTGAGAACTGAGTAAAATTTATAAAAAGAGCCATTTCCCCAATTGATAAATGATCAAAAGATATAATCAGTTTTCAGATGAAGTAATCAAAGCTATCTACAGCCATATGAAAAAATATTCTAACTCACTATTGATTGGAGAAATGCAAACTAAAACAATTCTGAGGGACTATCTAATACCTATTAGATTAACCAATAGGACAGAAAAAGTAAATGACAAATGTTGGAGGGAATGTGGGAAAAATGAGACATTAATGTGCTATTGTCAGAGCTGTGAACTAAGTCAACCGTTCTGTAGAGCAATTTGGAACTATGCCCAAAGGGCTATAAGACCATGAATACCCTTTGACCTAGCAGTGCCACTACTGACCCAAAAGAGATAAAAAACAAAAAGGAAAAGGACCTATATGTACAAAAATATTTATAGTACCTCTTTTTGGGGGGTAAAAAATTAGAAATTGAGGGGATGCTCATCAATTGGGGAATGGCTGAACAATCTGTGGTATGTGATTATGATGGAATACTATTGTACTATAAGAAATGATAAGCAGGATGCTCTCAGAAAAACCTGGAAAGACTTGCATGGGCTGATGCAAAGTGAAATGTACTGTGTGAAAAATAACAGCAATATTGTAAGATGATCAGCTGTGAATGACTTAGATATTCTTACAATACAACGATTCAAGCCAACTCTGAAGGACTTATGATGAAAAATGCTATCCATCCTCAGAGAAAGAACTGATGGTATCTGAATACAGACTGAAGCATACTTTTTTTTAAAACTATTTTTCTTGAGTTTTTTTTGTCTGTTTTCTTTCAAAACATGACTATTATGGATATGTTTTGCATGACTACATAAGTATAACCTATACCAAATTGCTTCTCTTCTCAATGGGAAGGGGGGAAGGGAGGAAGGGAGAGAATTTGGAACTCAAAGTTTTAAAAACAAAATGTTTTCACATGTAACTGGGGAAAAATAAAATACTAAATAAATACCAAGAAAAAATTTTTTTAAATAAAAATACAATTTCATGAACTTCAGGTTAGGAACCCTTGCCCCAGACTATACTTTCCTTGAGGAAAGGACTTTGACTTATTTGAATCTTGCACCTTTTCCAGTGCCTTACGTTCTGTGTACAACAGACTTTTATTAAAAAATATGAAAGCGCCAAAGAGATTAGTCTGAGTCTGCCCTCCCATCAGTACATGTTACAAGCCCTCCACAATCCAGCAGATGGTTCTTGAGTGTTGCTTTAGCCAAAAAGTAATCACCCTGCATCCAAACTTGTGATGAACCTTCCTGAACTGACACTCAGGAACCTGATACTAGGGAAGACAGTCTGTCCTGCATCCCTCCACCCCTTCTGGGTAAGATAAGCTGGAGCTAGCACTGAAATTGGTACAGCATCCCAGAATCCAGGCTTGCATAAGGAATCATTAACAGGATTTTATCCATATATAATATTTTTACAAAAGTATACACAGGGGTCTACTGAATTAGGTAGATCTCAATGGAGGGCTAATTAGAAAACAGAGTTCCTCAGTATAATGAAGCTCAGAGGGCTTTGCAGAGGTCTGCATCAGTAGAGGAAGTCCCTATACTCAGGAAATCTAGATCCATCCATCAGCCCTGAAAGCGTTGCTGTGTCTCAGCAAAATGCTTCATCTAGAACCAAATCCTCATAGCTCTACAAATCTGCCAGGCTTAAGAAGGTAATCAGAGGAATATTGGTGATAAAGTAGATTTGAACAAGGAAAGGGAATCTGGAGATAAATGCATGAAGCAAAAGAAAATTTTTGGCAACATTTCTGAAAAGCATATGAAGTGTACAAAAGAATGTTTTTTAAACAAGCAAGTCTTGCAGGAACCAGCAATCTACATCTGATTTGAATCAATTCTACCCTAATTTCACCTTCCACTCACAAGCTCCCTGGAAACTCTTCTCTACAAATTAAGCCACCAAGAATTACTTAAGATACCTACTTCCAAACTCAAAGGATGTTATTTCATCCTTTGTAAGGGCCCTTCCTTCACCAAATATCACAACCTTAGCAGACTCTATTCATAAAATTTCACTGGTTAAAATAATTCATGAGCTAGAACCCAGACTACTGACGATAAGCCTCTTCACACTGAGTGGGGCTGATTCTTCAATTTAGGGTCTGTCACTAGGCCTATATTCAAACCCTTCCTAGCTAAGTAAGATCTGTCAGTACTTGGGGCTCCACCGGCTGGCCTTCAAGAATCTATCAAGGTGAGTTCCATACAACAATGTCAATATGAGATGGCAGGCTAGGTCTTCATTAGATGACAGCTTGAGATTATCTATTAGTAATGAAAAAGAAATCACAGAAAAATGTAGGCATTCCCCATGGTTCTGTCCTAGCCCTCTTCTCTTATGTTCTCTAATTGGGAGAAAATACTCAAAACCCTTTAAAATCTGATGCCAGATATGTTACTCCCTTGTCATATGAACTAAGTACTGAGAAAGGAATTTATAATTTTCATGTTAATCAACACAGTATGTGTAATGAATATACTAATAATTTAGTTTTCTCAAGAGCTTCCTCTCTGGCACAGGAGTCAGACCTCACAATGAAGCGTAGACTGATTAAATCAAAACTCTGACAATACTCACAATCACTGGACTTTAAGTGAAGCAAATTGCAGAACCTGTTCCTGTCACAGAACTCTGGTTCTGTACTTTTACGGGAGATGGTCACAACAACCCCCAAAGACGTGACTCTGGAATTGCTGTATTGTGAGACTTAGGAATTTCTCATTGGAAACCACTAAATGATTGTTTGTAATTCACCTTTCCCACTCCTTCCCCAGTTGCAATTTAAGTATATAATCTGTGCTTTTACTTCAACTATGAGAACATTCCTCACTCTGAAACTACTGGATTACTGGCATTCCAAAGCAACTCCAAGCATTCTCAGGTTAGAGATTGGCTCTGTAAAAATCCTGTTAACAATACCAACCAAACTGGACTACTACTTGCTGTTTCCTGTAAGTGATATTTCATTTCTCAGCCTTTTCATAAGTGGAATTCCCCTTGCCTGAAATGTTCTCCCCTACCTCTACCCCTTGGGGTAGATCCCTTAGGACCTCTCAAGTTTCAGCTAAAATGACACCTCCTTCAAAAGTCCTTTCCTGATCCACGCCATTTCCTAACATCTCTCCCCCAACCCCAAAACTACTTTGTCTTAATTTTGCACATATTTTATATTTAATGTTCTGTGAACGTGGTGTATCCTGGTTTGACTAGGCCACTTATCAGTTATGTGACCCCCAAAATGTCACCTGTCTGTTTCCTTATCTATGAAAGTGGGAATAACACATTCTGCTGGCCTCATAGAGCATAATGTGAAGATCATGCTTTATAACCATGTAATACTGAATAAGTTAGTGTTCTTCCCGTCTTGTGTTATTTCACTCTAGTCGACAAATGCAATCCTGCTCGTGGAGGAGGTGCTAAGCCACCCTCCCCCAGCTAGTAAATATCCCCAACACTGTGACCTTCCAACCAAGCACCTGAGAATGCTCCCAAGTTCCCATAAGAACAAGGAAGTCTCACGAAATGGGTAGAGAAGCTTGGAAAGATGCAGAAGCTCAAACCAAGAACGCAGGCATGATGGATGACCTGCCTCCGGCCCCTGAAGCACTCAGGGAGGGCTGCGGTCAGGCTGGCCCTAAAAGCAGAGTGAGCGCTAGAAGGGTCTTTAAAGGTCACTCAGTCCCCATTTTGCAGATGAGAAAACTGAGGCCCACAGAGGCGAGGTGACTTGGCCAAGGTCACAGGGCCAGGCAGTGGACGCGAATCCAGGTCACGGCTCCCCACGGAACGCTTTTCCCAAGCCGCCCCTCGGGGCCGCTCACCCGGCACTCGCCGAACAGCTCCTTACGCGCGGGCTGCGCTTTGACATTGAAGGCGGCTCCGACCGGTGACCAGCTGGTACTGACCCGGCGGACACCGCGGAAGCCGCCGCCGCCGCCTCGGTTCTTTCGTAGTAGCCGCAAGGCCGCCGGCGCGCCGCCGGGGCTCAGGCTCCACAGCCTGCAAGCCTTCAGCATGCTGGGCCCAGCGGTGGCTCCCTCGCACGCCGGCTGCCCGGGAACGACTTGATGTTCCTCCGGCCCTGGGCCCCTCCTCCCCGTCAGCTCCGCGTCTCCAAGACAGCAGCCCCACGCGCTCCGGAACGCACACCGCCCACTTCCGGCTCCGGAGCAAGTCGCGAAGAGTGACGTCACTACATGCGCGCAGGAAAAGCCCCTCCCCCCGCCCTTTGCCTGCGCTTGCGTTTATGAGCCCCCGTGTGGTCGGAGTTGGAAACGGACAGAAAAGCTCATTAGTTCTTTCCCCACTGCGCAGGCTTGTCTGCGGGTAGCTCAGTACCAAGGGCTTTTTCAAGACTACGAATTCAGAGAAAATGATTTACAAGCTGATAACACAGGACTTAGAATAAGATGCTTTTTGTACTGCCTTCAAATATGAGCAAATTTCCTCCATCCTTAAGACCTTTCAAGGGCAGCTAGATGGTGCTGTGGACATAGTGCCAAACCTGGAATCAGGAAAACTCATCTCCCTGAGTTCCTATCTGGCCTCAGACACTTCCGAGCTGCGTGACCTTGGGCAAGTCACTTCACCCTGTTTGCCTCAGTTGTTGTTGTTGTTTAGTTGTCTCAGTCCTGTCCGACTCTTTATGACCCCATTTGAGGTTTTCTTGGCAAAGATACTAGAGTGGTCTGCCATTTCCTTCTCCAGCTCACTTTACAGATGAAGAACTGAGGCAAACAGGGTGAAGTGACTTGCCCAGGGTCACACAACCTGTGAAGTGTCTGAGCTGGAGAAGGAAATGGCGAACTACTCAAGTGTCTTTGCCAAGTAAACCCCAAGTGGCATGGCAAAGAGCCTGACACGACCATTCAATCCCCAGCTCTCTTCTCTTTCTCGGCCAAACTCCATGAAAAAGTTGTCTACACTAGCTTCCTCCATTTCCTCACTCCTCAACCCTTTGCAGTCTGGCTTCCAACCTGGTAACTGCTCTCCCTGGTGATCCAGATTACTGTGAAAGACTTAACTCTGGTCAATACAATGATCCAAGACCATTTCCAAGGACTCATGAGGAAAAATGTTAGAGAATTGATGAAGTCAGTACAGATAGTGTTTTTCACTTGCATTATTTTTCCTGCTTTTTTATTTGCAACATGGTTAATATGGAAATATGTTTTACATGTCTTTGCATGTATAATGGGTATCATATCACTTGGGAGGGGCTAGAGGGAGGAAGAGAACTTGGAACTAAAAAGAAGAATGTAAAAAAAATGAATTGGTCAAAAAAGAAAAGAAAAAAAAAGCTACCAACATTCTTTTAATTGCTAAATTGAACAGTCTTTTCTCAGTTCTCATCCTTCTTAACTGCAGCACTGAACACTGCTGACTACCCTCTCCTCCTGGAAACTGTCCTTTCTGGATTTTCATCACATTATTCTCTCCCACTTCACCTTCCATCCTCAGTTTCCTTTACTGACTTATCCACACCCACTTAGTACTGTGGTATTCCCCAAACTTCTGTCTTGGGCTTTTTTCTCTTCTTCCTCTACACTCTTTTAATTGATGATCTTATAAAGTCTCATGGGTTCAACTATCATCTCTATTCAAATTCTTCATATATATCCATATATCTATATCTATATCTATATCCATTACTGGGCTCTCCTGCAATACCAACTACCAGTTGGTTAGTTTGAACTGGGTGTCCCATAGGCATCTCAAACTCAACATGTCCAAAACAGAATCATTTTCTTCCTTCCCTCTCTGAAATTCCCTTTTACTCTTGGGAGGATCAGTCAGTTAAGTCAACAAGCATTTATTAAGGGCCTACTATGAGCCAAGCACTATGAAAAGCACTGAAAATACAGAGAAAGGCCCAAAAAAAGTATCTGTCCTTGAGGAGGTCACAGTCTAACAGGGAAGACAACGTGCAAACAACTATGTACAACATGATAAATATACATATATACGTATACATATAGATAGGATAAATTGGAGATGATCAGAAGAAGGGAGAAATTAGCATTAAAAGGGATCAGGAAAGGCTTCTTGTAGAAGGTGGGATTTTAGCTAGAAGTAAAAGGAAGCCAGGGAAGGGGTGGGGAACAGAAATAAAGGGGGAAAATATTCTAGGCATGGCAGACAGAGGCCAGGTTATAAAGGGTTTTAAAAGCCAAATAGAGGATTTTATATTTGATCTTAGACATGATAGGGAGTCATTGAGGTATATTGAATAGGGGAGGTAAAATGCTGAAACCCATGCTTTAGGAAGATTAGTTTGACAACCAAGTGGAAGATGGACTTGCGTGGGGAGAGATTTGAGTTATTGCAACAGTCCAAGGGTAAGGTGATGAGGGCCTGTACATAGTAGCAATGTGAGAGGAGAGAAGGAGGTGTATGCAAAAAGTGTTATAACAATAAAAATTGATAAGCCTTCGTAACAGATTTTATATGGAAAGTAAGAAAGCATGAGAAGTCAAGGATGACACCTAGGTTGCAAGCCTGGGGAATGGGGAAGATGGTGGTACCCTCAACAGTAATAAGGACATTTGGAAGGTGGGTTTTGGGGATGCGTTCAGTTTTGGATTTGCTGGGTTTAAAATATCTACAAAACATCCAGTTCAAGATATATAAAAGGCAGTTGAAGATTTGAGACTGGAGGTCAGCAAAGAGATTGGGACAGGATAAATATATTTGAAAATCATGGGAATAGATATGATAATTGAATCTATGAGAGCTGGTAAGATCATCAAGTGAAACAATGTAGAGGAAGAAGAAAAGAAGGCCCAAGACAGAGCCTTGTGGGACACCTCTGAGCATGATCTGGAAAAGAATCTAACAAGAGAGAATGATGAGGATAGATGGGTAGGAGGAGAACCAAGAGAGAACATGCCTAATGAGAAGAGCGTTCAGGAGAAGAGAGTGATCAATAGTCAAAGGTTGCAAGATTGGATCGGCCTTGGGACTCGCATCTCATCAGTACCCTCTGCCCCTCTGACTAGGGGGCAAGGAATAGCCTCAATTTTTTCAGTGAATTAAGAGTCAAGGTTTTCAGATGAGAGGGCAGGGAAGGGGGCAACAGGGAGGGAAAACACAGGAAGTTGGAGGAGGGATGAAAAAGTTTGTAAAAGCCTCTGTGAAAAGTGGGAAAATAAATCCACTAGGAATCTATAAAAGAACTGCTTTGCTGCAATGAGGACATGGTTAAGATTATGTCACATAAATTTGTTTGGAGCTAGTCAGCATGGTTTTGTGATTTTTCTCCAGCTTCGATCAGCAGCTCATGTGAACTGCATCTTTCCAATCCAGAGGCATTATACCTCCAAGTTTTGTTTGACTCTTTACTCTCACCCCACATTTCCAATTCATTGTGGGATTATGTAATTTCTTTCTCTACACATCTTTTATATATGTTCCCTTCTCTCCCCTCACAGCCATTTCCCTATTTCAAGCCCTCATCACCTCTCCCTGAACTATTACAAAAGTCTTGTTCTTCTTCTTCCTTCTTCTTTGCAATCATCTTAGTGTCTGAGGCTGGATTTGAACTCAGGTCCTTCTGACTCCAGGGGCAGTACTCTATCCACTGTACCACCTAGCTGTCCCTGTAATAGCCTTCTATTTGGTATCCCTGTTTCACGCTTCTCCCCTTTCCACTCTATCCTCTGACTCAGCTTCCAAAGTGATTTTCCTAAGGTATGTATGCCTAACTATGTTAGTACCCTGATAAATAAACTCCAATGACTCCCTGTTATATCCAGGATTAATATAAAGCCCTTTGTTTGGCATTTAACCAGAAGGTCTGATGGTACACTTTAACATTTTCTTGGGGAAAATATACACACATACTTTAAATTTTAATCTGCAGCATTAACATTCTCCATTACTTTCTTAAGTCCAGACAAACAACAAAACAATAAACCAAGCCCTGATTTGTGGTGACCACTAATTTACAAGGTACAAATACACAAATTGAAAATGTAACAATTGGCTCTCACAATCAGTCTGAGTCAGTACCAGCACAACATGGTCTTTAAAGCTCTTCACAACCTGACTTCTTCCTACCTTTCCAGTCTTCTTACATTCTGCTCCCCACCATGAGCTCTTGATCTAGCCATTCTAGTCTATGGGTTTTTCTTCATACAGGATTCTCCACCTCCTGTCTCCATACCTTTGTACTGGCTGTTTCTGATGCCTGGAATGCTCTCCCTCCCAACCTCCAACTCTTAGAATTCTTGGCTTCCTTTAAAACTTAGCTCAAGCACTACCTCCTTCCAAAGGACCTCTGTAGTCCCCCTATCATAGGTTCCCAAAGTGGATGATACCACTCCCTGGGGGGTGCTGGAACAATCCAGGGGGCAGTAGTAGTCTTGGGTGCAATTGGTGGGGTGGGGGTGTTGAATAAAAATAAGGGGGTGGTGGAAGCATTAGGAAAGAAGAGAAGATAAGAAAATTTTGAAAAACTGTTCATAGATATATTATCTGTTGTGTAACAGAGTTAAATTCACAGTGTTTACATTATTTTCCAAATAAACACACAAAATGCAAGTTAGAACCTATCAGTAGTCAAGTCTGCCAACAGGTCTTAACAAGCAAGTGTTGGCACGCTAGCGGGTTGGGCATTCTCAGGAAGTCCAGCATGCATTGGTAGGAATATGTGCGTGTAATGACTTATTCACAATTCGATACTATGTGGTTACATGACACAATATTGTATCATCAACATTTCAATGCAGGAAAAAAACCACAAATTTATGATAAATTATTAAATTTAAAATACATCATTTCAAAAAAGACTGTTAAAAGATTAAACAAAGTAGATTTCCAGGGGGGCATTGAGGAAATTTTTTTAAAAAGGGGGCAGTAGGCCAAATAAGTTTAGGAACCTCTGCCCTAAATCCTAGTACCATTCCCTCTGAGGTTATCTTCCCTCTAGTCTCTATTTATCTTTTTATCTGTTTACACTGCATTTATCTGCAGGACCTGATTTTCATATGTTATTGTTCTTTGAAGGCCTGAAAAGGTTTTGTTTGTGCTTTCTATCCCCAGGACTTAGCAGTGCCTGGAAGAGAGTAATTGCTTTAACAAATTCTTGTTAATTGTTTTGGTGAGTAAGGGGGCCGTTTATCTGGAAGTGACTAGGATGTAAAAACAAAAGGAATCAACAATAAACTTTTTTTTAAATAAAGCAACTTATTGATATCTTTTTTAAAAATAGGATACCTCCAAAAAGGTGCATGTTGGAGAGTATTTTTCCTTAACCCATTAGCTATTGCTTTAAGGTTCCCTTTAAGTTTTGAGAGGCATAACATTTTACACAAAAATGTTCAATGCAAAAAAAATGTTCCCTACATTGGTTGGTGGCTTAACAAGGTGTTTGCCTCAGAGGCATCCTTAGAGATTATTTAAACGGCTACTTAGAATCAGTTAGGTGTTAAGGTAAAAACACATAAATGGTTAAAGTGAAGGTTAGCTTCTCCTGCAGTTAACTTTAATTTGTGATCTTGGACTCCTTTGAAAAAATATTTTTGATCCTCTCTTTTAGGGGCATTACCTTCCCCTCTTTTGGTTCTGTTCACCTAGGAAATCAGGTAACTCTTCACAGAAGGGAGTGAATGAGAGGTTATATAAACAAAGACATGTCTAAATCTGCCTTCCCTGGCTACACTTCAAACAGCAGAAATACAAACCTGCAGTAATAGGGGAGGAACTAAAAAGAGGAACAAATGAGTGTCTATATATATAAACTTACTATATATATAAACTTCAGTCAAAGGGCTGCACTTGAGGACCTAGAAGATCATATGTGGCCTCGAGGCCGCAGGTTCCCCACCCCTCCTGTACCATATTGGTAAAATTTATGGCTATTCCATTCGATTGCTATTTCTGCCTATAAACCTATGTCTCTTCGACCTGGATGTAACCAGATATTCAAAGCTCAGATTTCTGGGAGTTTCAGGGTGGGGAGGGGGAGAAGAGAGATCAAGACATCGAAGTTGCAAGTTCTCCTCAGGGAGAGGTCTCTGAAGGGAGAGAAAGACTGTGGAAAGAAGCTGGCATGTAGAGGAACTGGAACATAGATCATGTCTCTGTCCCCATCTTCCCTACTAGAGACCTTAGGGAATGTGCCCTTTTGTGATATCTGGGACTCTACCTTGCTAGTTGAGATGTCACACTACCACTGGGAGAACTTATTCATTCCATGTGTAACTTCTCTGATTTCTGTTTGCTATAGGCTTGGATAAATGGGTCTATTAGCTATTTGCTCTGTGTAGTCTTTGTGTAACTGGGATTTGGTGGGAAAAGAGTCAAATCGGGAATACATAGTTTGGGATACTCCTTTCTTGTTAAGAAATCAGGAATATGTCTTGAACCTAAAACTTGTTTTCCCTAAACTAACAATATTTAGGGGCAGCTAGATAGCACAATGGATAGAGTACAGGGCTTCAAATGAAGACTTATTTTCCTGAGTTCAAATTTGGCCTCAGATACTTACTAGCTGTGTGGCCCTGGGCAAGTCACTTAACCCTGTTTGCCTCAGTTCCTCATCTGTAAAATGAGCTGGAGAAGAAAATGGCAAACCACTCCAATCTCTTTGCTAAGAAAACCCCAAATGGGGTCACAAAGAGTGGGATACAACTAAACAACAGCAACAACAATACTTAGGAAGGGTGATAGATGTAATTTTAAACTCTCTGAGGAGAGCACAAGTGGCCAGCCTTGTGACCCCAATATTTTGCACCCCTCCTGGCAGGAATCAAAGTCTTCCTCAGAGAAAAGTGGGTGGATGAGATTCTAGACATATCTTTTCATGTTTCCCTGTTAGTCACATAAGACAGACCCATGTGGACACATATAACCTACATGTGCAACACACATACACACATACTACATAAACATATGTCAAGTTGGAGTAGAAAATTACCAGGAAGGCCAGCATCCTGAACCTAGTCTGAGTAGAGGAAAAGAAGCTATTTCACTGTTCACTTATGAAACATGACCTTTACATTAGGATAAATCCATTGTGAAAGAGGTAATGCCATTCCCCAGAATAGTTAAGGAATAAATAGTATGTGAACTGAGAGGCCTTGTGTCAATAAATATCATATGATCACAACCAGTCAACATAGTAATAGGTAGGGTAACTTGGGGCACATTTTACAAGGAAATCCCTGAAACCTGCTTCAGATTCAAGGGATTGGTGGGTGATGTCTTGACTTTCCAGAGTCAAAGTTGCACAAAATCATCAGCCTCACTCTCTTCCACTATCATCAAAGTCCAGTGGCAAAAAAAAAGTCAGGAGGACTAGCGATGGCCCAGGATGCAGTGGATGACCTTGGCATTTTTGATGTCTGACCAAGCTCACTAATATTGGTGTAAGAAAATATCCCCTCACCTCCAGCTTCAGTTAGCAAGTCTGACAGACTTGTAAGGTTGCCAACTTTTGTTCTGCTCTCCCTATATAATAAAGGACCTGTGAAGACCTCCCCATAGAGATTCAATATGTGATTATACATAGGATAAATTACTAAAACATACTAGAGTCTTATGGTTATTTATGGAATTCTATTCTATCTGCAACACTCTCTACTTATGATAATGCTCCAGGAAAAGTGTGCTTTGAAGTTGTCGTGGTACAGTCTTATCAATGAGCTTGGGACACCTCAAAGCATTTGTTTCTTTTTCCTCTGTTAATTGTGGTAACATGAATCACTTTCTTCTTTATTAATACTACACAATAATTTTTCATAGTAACCTGTCAATTGGGTTACTGACCTATTGTTCATTGTGTTTCTCCTTAACTTCCCTCTTGACCACATGATCATTTCAGTGACATTTTATGCACTGTTAAATGCTCAGAAGAATATCTTAAATTTTATAACAATTGAGTACACTTATAGAGGAGAGACTTCCAAGTTTTATAAAATTTTTTCATTGGCTTCCCATTGATCTTGTTTCATGGTGGTACTTGATGTCATTAGTTATTATTGTGAATCCCAGGGATGTGTGTGTGGGTATGTCTGTGTGTGTGTATTATGTGTTGAGGGAGAAGGAAAGAAAGAGGAAAAGTAAGGGAGAAAGAGACAAGAAGATAGAGAGGGAGGAAGAAAGAGAGAGAGAGAGAGAGAGAGAGAGAGAGAGAGAGAGATGAAGAAGAGTGGGGGAAGAGGGAGAGAGGAAAAGATAAAGAGAAACACAAGAAATATTTAGCCAGGGCTTCTGTATTGGGATGAAAGTATTGCATCTATGAGATCAATTAGCAGCAACTACCAAGGGCTTGAAAAAGCTGATAGGACAGCTGTAAGGTTTAGTAACAAAATTTAAATGGATGGAAAAGTCAGAGAAAACATGTGAACCCAGTTCCAGGAACTCCCAGTCCCAAATCACTCAAGAGCACCCAAATGTCATCAATTATCATTAAACAATAATCTTTACTTTTTCCTTCACACTAAAACTTACATATAAACATAAATATGATACAAATATGTAAATATAAATATGAAGTTTTTAAACTGTGGAAAAACAGAGTAAGTAGTCCAAACACTTTCTTTGATCATGTGTGTATATGTGTGCATATATACACACATATATGCATGTATATATTCATTCATATCTCATGTTATTGTCTCCATTCTTATATTTAAAAGAAGGAAGGTGAAAGTTATGTCATAGGCAACATTGGTTTGTGGAAGTTCAGAAAATGTCAATGAGGAGATGCCTAAAATAAATTACAATAGACAGCAATTGTGGAAGATTCTAAATTTACTCTTGGGGAAAAAAGTAATTGACAGTTATGATCATTGCTAAGAATTAGCCTCCTGGTTTTGCCTCTCCATACATATTGGTGCCAGTTACAAGCATCATTACCATGTAGCAAAAAAGCTGGAAATAAAGAAGGTACCTATAGATCAAGTAATGGCTCTGAAAAAATTGTGGCATATGAATGTAATGGAATACTATTGTGCTATAAGATTCAATGAATATTAGACATTCAGAGAAGCTTAGGAAGATGTATATGAATAGAGATAGAATGAAGTAAGCAGAACTAGGAGAACATCATACATGTTTAATGCAGTAATATAAACAAAAGCAACAGTTAATGACAGCCAAACTTTGTGTAATTGAATAAGCAATCTTGGTCCAAGAGAACAGATGTTGAAACATATACACTTCCCTCCTCTCAGTAGAAGTAGAGGAGGAAAAAAATGCAGAATGTTGCATATACTCTCTCACACACATGGTCGCTGCATTTATTGTTGGTTGACTGCTTTTTAAACATTAGAAGGGAAGCTCAGTGTGAAAGAGAAAGTTGGGAAGACATGTGAAAATACAAGACACCAATAAAACTTAATTGAAAAAAATTAATGTCATGTAGATAGTAATATTAAATCAGTAAATGTCAACCCCAAACTATATATCATCATATAAAAATGGTAGGCAATGTGGGCTGTTCTAGTTGACTAATCTCTAAATAGAAGGAAGCCTGTGAATGTTGTATCATCATCCGCATCAGCAAACAAGCCATTAAACTTTTCTCCTCCAGTCACTTGCACCCACACCTCATCTCCAAGCTTTAACTCAAGGATTATGCCCCCAGAGGCCTGGTCCTCATTACCATGATAGCCATCTTTAGTATGTAGCACTTTGACCCCATTTTTAACTAAAGATACATTTATATTTCTGGAGAAAACAGTGATATGATAAGTGAAGTAATATACTCCATCAAAATGGCAAGTGAATTTTCCATTAGTTGAATTATAATGATTCTGTTTGTTATAAATGATTTTATCAAACTTAATGGGCAAATTTGAAGAGGGAAATTTGGTAAACACAGTAAGACCCACAGTAAAAGCACTTTTGGGTGAGCTTGGGGGATCACCAGTTTTCCCCTTTTCTCCTCGATCCCCTTTCCAGCCCCTTATTCCTTGGGTTCCTGGCTCACCCTTTGGTCCCATGGGACCAACATCTCCTACAGGGCCTGGCATTCCAATAGGACCAACAGGGCCAGGCAAACCAATATCTCCAGGTGGTCCAACTTCACCTTTTATCCCTTTTGGCCCAATTGGACCCACATCACCCTTAGCTCCCTTTCGTCCTTGTAGCCCGATCTCTCCTTTTTGACCTTTGTCCCCCATGGGACCAATAAATCCTTTTGGTCCATATTTCCCAGGCCATCCTCTCTGCCCTTGTTCACCTTTGTTTCCTTTTGCTTCAACTTTTCCATCTGCTCCTAAATAGAAGAAGAAAAAAAAGTGGGATTATTTGTGAAACATTTCGTTTTTGAAAGAGAGCCTTTATTTTTCTACTTAGAAGCAGTGTTGCACAGAGAGAGCACAGATTTTGGGACTAGACATGCGTTCAATTCCATTTTCAACATTTACTAGTTATAACACTATTCAATAAGTCATATAACCTTTTATAGCTTCAATTTCCTCATCTATAAAATGGGAGTTGTGGGCATACTATTTGCCTCACCAGGGTGTGAAGAAAGTACTTTGCAAATCTTAGGGTACTACATAAATATAAACCCTCTGGGCCTAGAGCTGAAAAGAAGGAATTGCCTTTAATAGAAGATTGGATTGTCTATGGAGAACTGAGTTTGGAAAGAATTTGGAGATAGACGTTCTAAAGAGAAAAGGAGATTTCCTGAGCAGTGTTGCTTCCTGGAGAAAGAAGAGGAGCACTCTTGATTTCTTCATGTAGAGAACAAAGTTAATGTCGGGGAGTAGGGCAACAGATCTGGACCTTGCTACTTCCTCTATTACAATCAATGATTTAGGCAGTGCAAGACCAATAAAAAAGGGAACTAACTATACAAAATAGATTGGTCCTCTAGGAGAAGGGGGGAGTCCAAACTGCAAGGGGCACAGTAACTCTTGAGGGAAGACTGTGTAGGACTCTACTGGAAATCTAGGGATACAGAGGAACGTCCAAAGTTTGCTATAATGGTAACCCTAAGTTCAGTTCCCCTTTGAGGAGAGTTGAAGGGCTATTCTGAATGTCTGAAATCTTTTCTGTACTGTTTAAGGATGCCCGAGAGTCCTTTGTATGCCTTATATGTTCTCTGTTTTTGTTTATGGACACAAGTGAGTTCTTTTCATGTTATATATTTTCTTTTATTTCTTTATTTCTTTATTTTGGCTAGACAATGGGGTTAAGTGACTTGCCCAGGGTCACACAGCTAGTAAGTGTTATGTTTAACACTTAGGCTGATTTTAACTCAGGTCCTCCTGAATCCAGGTCTGGTACTCTATCCACTGCGTCACCTAGCTGTCCCCATGTTATATATTTTCTGAAGAGTTAAAATAAAGGCTGTCCTACCATATATACAGATTAAGCAACCTTTTGACTTACATTTGCTTAAAAGTAAACATGGGCTGTATCTAAGCTATTCATGGAGATTCCTTAGGGGAGAATCAAGGCAAAAAGAGAGGGAGAGAAATGACATTTTTAGAGGCCTTCAGTATCAGATCCACCCTATTTGAGTCCAGAGGCTTAGGGATTAGGGGGAGGGACTGGATGATTGACTCCATAAAGATAAAAATAACAATTCCTATCATTAAGGAGCTAATAAACCAATATGGTGATATGATGTATAGACAACTATGATAAAGAGTATATTGTGACAAGAGCAGCTGAATGGTGCTACAGTGTACAGAGCCTAGAGTCAGGAGACCTGAGTGCAGACACAGCCTCAGACACTGTTGGCCTTAGTTTTCTCATCTGTAAAATGAGCTGGAGAAGAAAATGGCAAACCATTCTATTATCTTTGCCAAGAAAACCACAAATGGGGTCACAAAGAATAGGACATGACTGAAACAACTGAACAACAACAAAAATGTTGTGACAGGAGCAAAAGAGATCCAGACAAAATACTTTAACAAAACCTGATGAAGGAAGTGGGCCTGACCAGGGCCTTGATGGAAAGGAAAAATGTAAACAGAATTTCAACCTGATGCAATACAGGTTCGAGGAAATATGGTGGGCACACCAATTAACATGATCTTGCAAGTAAGAATCTGTACACAGAAATGTTTTTGATTCTTATTTATACTCATTTTGTAGATAGGGAAATTAAATTAGTGGCACTGCTGGGATTAAGTCACAACCCTTACCTTTTACTCAATTGCTTAGACTTTTACATAATATTGACTCTAAAGAGGATCTATTCCTTCAAGCAAGAAAGAGAAGCCAACTGACACACATGCTGTTACACTGTCCCAAAGTGCTTTGAATTCCCCTTGAGTGCCTGCCACAATATAGTCTTATACGTAGCAAATACCTAATAGTCAATAAGTATTTATAAATGACTACTATGTTTCCAGGCACTGTGCTAAGCACAGTGATTGAGAGTACAGAGTGAGAATATTTCTACATTAGCAAAAACAACTTTCTGACCTTGTTCTCCTTTTTCTCCATTTATGCCATCTCTTCCTGGGTTCCCAGGTAATCCTATTTCACCTGTTCAAGGGGGAAAAGCACATAACTTTAGCAGTGAGTTAGTCTTTTGAATGGAATTTAACATCAGAACTAATCATTGAACTTTTCTTATAAATGATACTATAGATCAGTAATTGTGCATATTATATGGATACAGATATCCCCTAGTCTAGTCACGTTCTAACCTTTAATCAGGGCTCTTTGTGCTATGTAAAAATAAAATAGCTGTAAAGATGATAGGATAATTTCCCCCAACAACCATCAACATAGAATCCATGAAAATATGTTTAACATGATTGTACATGTATAACCTATGTCAGATTGCTTGCTGGAGGGGGAAGATGAGGGAGAGAGGGAGAAAAATTTGGAACTCAAAATCTTATAAAAAATGAATGTTCAAAACTAATATAAATAAAATATCATTTACAAAAAAAAAAAAGAATCCATGGGATAGTAGGAAAGGAGTAGCAATTGTGTATGGTCTTTCAGACAGCAGGTAGCAATGGGTAGACCATTGGCACAATTGGAAATAATCTTTTCTCGGGAACCATGACAGTGTTACTGTCAAATAATGCTTATGTAGTCAAATGATTGAAAACGAAGTATTTCCATCATTCCTCTTCCATTTCCACCAGTCCTGCAGATTAGTGAAGGGGAACATCAATTTTCCTACTGTTAAACTATAGACGTGTCACGTTTTCAAGTCACTATAAATGGAAGGAAGAGTTTTGGAAGGACCTTGTTTAGGAAGGGGAAGTGACAGCTAAGGCAGCAGGGACATGACCACCATTGTGATAGAGATGAAAAATTTTATATAGATCAGAGACATATTGGTCCTGGCTATTTCATTTTGGGTTAACTTCATAGTTATATTTTAATAAAGAGAAGCCACACAAGAACACCACCACTAAACTAAAGGCAGTGGTAGAACAGGTCCCTGATGCAGAGCAACTGAGAAGTATCGGCAGCAAGCATCTGGGAGTGGTGAAGGCATGGTTATGTTGAATCAATGGAATGAAGATGGGAGAGAATCTTCCATGGCAAAGAAGACCAATGCCAGCCAAGTATCAGTGAGTATACATAGGGTCCTAGTGTAAAGGATCTAACCAGGTTCTTGCCTTCATTGGAGCTCTAACCAAGGCACTACTCAAAGGTACAAATACTGTGCATGTTCCTGGAGAGGGTTTGACCACTGGAAAGAGGGGGACTCTGATATTTTTCTTCTTATGAGGTGGGGCACCTAGGGTAATACTATGAGCCTAGAGAACTGTACAAGTTTCTTTAGGAAAGAGAAAATCCAACAGAAAGAAGAGAGGGAAGTTGCCTTTCTATAGCCTGAAGTGGGAGTCTTTTCTGTATTACTGTGCTTTAATAAAACCTGGTCTGTGTTTAATGCCTTGTGATCCCCAGTGCTAGTAAAGGAGAAGTGATGACCATTCTTTACAGAAGTGCCATGTACTGAAAGTTTCAGGTGTCACCTAGGTGGGGGACAATGAGCCAGGTTAATGATATAGGTGATTTTACGGCCACTCTTTGAGGGAGCATCTGACCTTTAAAATCCCAGGTTTCAACTGGGTGATTTGTATAAAGGCTTCCAAAGTGGTGCCCCAGTCCTTCGTTTCAGGATCAAGTTACTGGCAAAGGGTTATAATGAGTATATTTTTATTGGCTAAATCAGCAAGAGGCTACATGTGTTTGAACAAAAAGTAAACAAATGATAGCTATGTAGTCATCACATAGCCCATTCTGAAAAATAAATATTGCATTCTCTATTCCTCCATTTTTGAAAGTAGAGGAAATAAAAGGAGGGGTCCTTATAGTAGGGTACAAGTAGGGTAAGAACCCACTAAATTGACCCCTCCCTCCCACTGTGGTGGAACTCATAGAATGTCTGCACCATTGTGCTCTAGGGAAGTATGGCTGTCAGAACCAATAGGATACCTGTATCCCCTTTGTCACCCTTTGCTCCATCTCGTCCATCCCTTCCAGGTAAGCCATTATGCCCAGGACTCCCAGGGACGCCAGGATGCCCCTGTCTGCAGCTATCCTGTGAGACTAGGTCTTCTGTGCTGACTCCAGCCACCAGTAGTATCCACCAGATTCTCATAACTTCAGGTGTGATCTAAAAGAGCAAATACAATTATACAGAGAGGAAAACCTATTCTCCTGTGACCACAGCTCTAGCCTTTATTCTTCTCACTTGGCAGATGGCACTTAAAGATCCCAAAGAGCTCAGGGTCAGGGCTGATTTTGTGTCTTATAATCAAGAAGGAACTGAGATGAGTTTATCCTAAACAGGAAGAATGTATCTTCAGGGTTGGCCTGCCATGGCAACAGAGGAAGGCCCCCAATCTAGAAAACAAAATAAAAAACAAAAACCTGTCTCCCTCAGTGACTGCTAGTACTAGAGCAGGGCTTCTTAATTTATTTTGTGTCATAGACCCCTTTGGCAATCCACTGAGGCCTATGGACCCCTTTTCAGAATAATATTTTAACTGCATAAAATAAATTGCATAGGATTAAAAAGGAAACAAATTATATTAAAAATTATTGCTATAGTTTTAAAAAAGTAAATTTCCAGACCCCGTCATTACAAACCCCTTTTCTAAAGTAATTGCTTTGCTTCTCCAGAGCTCCTCTATTTTAAAAGCATAAATGACCATAGCTGGCACTTGTATGGTGTTTAAATGTTTTCAAGGTATTCATTAGATACATTATCTCATTTGCCCCTTACATAAAGATGCCATGGCCTAAGAATATATCACCTCATGAACAGTTAATTGGTGATAAAGCTCTACACACTTAAATATACTGGTGCTGAGGCAGCAGACACAGTCTGGTGCTGGGATGACACTCAAAGTCTTCCCAGCATAGTAGCACCCATCAGAGCCTGCACTGCACTGGCATAACCTTCCAGAGCCCAGGGAACCCCCAAATGGATGAGCCCCAACAGTGGGACTTTGGTGGAGAGGATAAATGTTTGCCAATGAATGAGGTAGAGACTCCAGGATGGATACCACAGGAACTGTTATCCCTACTCTATACAGAGAAAGCGAAGGCTGGGAGAAGCTAAATGACCTTCCTAAGGACATAGAGCTAGTAATTGTTAGAGGGAGGATTCAGACCAAGAATTCAGAGTCTCCTGACTCCGAGGGCAGAGATCTTTCCACCACATTGTGCTGCTTTACCTGGAGGGGCAGCACATTAAGGCCACTATAAACTGTTAGCACCTTAAGGCACTAGCTTAAAAGATAATTTTTCAGCTAACTGGGAATAGGGTTATATCGATGTATGAGATAGCGACAGTGAGAGAGAAAGACAGAAAGGCAGAGACACAGAAACAGAGAGCCAGAGAAAAACTCTCTCTCTCTCTCTCTCTCTCTCTCTCTCTCTCTCTCTC
>NW_020954591.1:16393723-16564147 GCF_900497805.2 Vombatus ursinus | reverse complement strand
ACAGAAACAGAGACAGAGAGGAGCAGGAAGAGGGAAAAGGAGGGAAAGAGAAAATAAATTCAATTCAATCCAAGAAACATTTATTATGAACCTACTTTGTATTAAGCACTATGCTAACCACTGGGAATACAAAGACAAAAGTGAAATTGCCCCTGGCCTTCCAGAAACTTACACATTCAAAATGTGACCATCTAACATATACACAGAGAAATAAATACAAAATATGGTGGATATATTGATTGAAATGACTGATGAAACAAAGTCTCAAGCTTCCAAGCATATTGATTTATTAAGCAATGCATGCCAATTGCATAATAAATCAGGACTAGGCCTCCTCAGATTGGCACTGGTCCTCAAATATAGGAGGAGAAGATTTTTATTCATTAAAAGAAAATTATTAACAGGATATAAACCAGGATACAAGGTTAGGTAATCTGATTTCTAATTGGAGGAAAGATTGGGAGGGGGAGAGTGAACAGGTACAATTCCCTGAAATTAGAAAAAGAGGTGTCCCACTCCCTCCAAGTATCTCTATTCAATCAAAGGAACAAGGAAACTGATTGACCAGCACAGCGCTAGTTTTCAAATAAGACATATGGGTTGCTTGAGATGTATAATTGTGAGAAAACTCCTTGCATCAATCTTCAGGTCTGGTGGGTTTCTGATTAGCATAACCTAGGTGCTTCGTTAAGGGTCTCAGCAACAGGTGGAGGTGGCCCAGCTTCTCAACCACTCAAGGCTAGGTTGAAACGATGCAATGAAGGTTTCTCACAATTCCCATAACTGAATAGTTTTCTCACAAGACAGAAATTGGAGTAGACCCATAATTGAATAGAAAGTGAACTGAGCTAGATCCAGAATTGAGTCACAAGACTGAATCAGTGTAGTTCAATCAATTCCCACAATACTTACAAAGGAAATACAAAGTAAAAGTAAGTTGCAAGGCCTCTTGCAGGGGCTGAGCTGAACTTTGAAAGGAGTGAAGGATGACAAAAATCAGAAGGGAGGAGAGAGAACTTTCCAGGCATGGGAAGAAGGTATAGACTAGGAAGATACAGAAGCAGAGGATGAAATGACTTGTGTAGTGAACATAAGGAAGGCCAATTTGGTGTACGAGAGAAACATGTTATCAGTCTAGAAAGATATGTTGTAATCAGATGGAAAAAAGCTTTGTGTTTTATCACAAAATCAGGAGAGAGGCATTCAAGCTTCTTGAGCAAGAGAATGATATGGCCAGAATTGTGCTTTAGGAATATCAACTTGGCTTCTGTGGAGAGGTTGAATTGGAGAGAGGAGAGATTAGACGTAGGGAAATCAATTAGCAGCCTATTACAATGGTCTATGGTGAGATCAGATTGGAGGCTGTGTGACTGAAGAGAAGGAGATGGGTATGAGAGGTGTGGAAAAAGTCATTACAGCAACTATTTGAGAATGGAAGTTGAGGGATAGCTTAGATTTGAAAATGATTCCAAGGCTTCAAACCTAGTTGATTGGAAAGTATGGTGGTGCCCATAATAGAAATAGGAAAATTGGAAAGAGGGGCAAGGTAGAGAAAAAGATGTGATTTAGACATATTGACTCTGGGGATTCTAAAGGCCATCTACAATGATGAAGATGTCTAGCAAACAGTAATGAGGGGTTATTGCTTAGGAGATGAGGGCTAGATATGTAGACGTGGCAGTTATCTGCATAGAAAAAAACATATATATGTATGTGTATATTTTTGTGGGTATGTGTGTGTGTGTAAGATAGATGGTGCAGTGGATAGAGTGCCAGGCCTGGACTAAGGAAGACTAATCTTCCTGAGTTTAAATCTGGCTTCAGATACTTATTAGCTGGGTGACCCTGGGCAAATCATCTAACTCTGTTTGCCTCAGTTTCCTCATCTTTGCCAAAAACTCCAAAAGGGGTCACGAGGAGTTGAACATGACTGAAAAACGACTCTAAACAACAACAACAATATATAGATACACACACACAGTTATTCCTTCCACATCTCAAGGGTTAGGGGCACAGTGATCCTGCAGTCTGGAAAATCTGTGGAAAACTTTTTGGCCTTCCCTTCATACCAGAGAAGAAGTCTAAATTATTATGGTATTAAAAGATAAAATATGTTGATATAATACCATAAATATATTTTATGCATTTCTGAGTTTCTAAACTTTTTCTGTGTTGTCTGAGGGCCTTTATCTGTGGCTTCTGCAAAACTTTCCAGAAATTCCAATTTAATTTCTTATGCCGACCTGAAACATACTGAAACTGCAGTAGGGAAAGTCACAGTGTAGAAGGGATAACTGTATATAGAAAAGGAGAGACAGAGACAGAGAGAGAAGGGGACCCAGGGCAGAGCTCTCTAGTACACTCACACGGGACTTGGATGATGATCTAGCAAAGGAGTGGTCAGACAGGTAAAAAAAAATGAGAAATTAGTAATGTCTCAAAAATCTAAAGTGGAGAGGATAAAGAAGGCTCAGCTCAGCCCCTGCAGGAGGCCTTTACTATCTGCTTTCCCTGTTAGGAGTGTGAGTATAAGTGTGTGTGTGTGTGTGTGTGTGTGTGTTGGGGGGGTGTGGATGTGGGTGTGGGGGGGTGTGGGTGTGTGGGTGTGTATGTGTTAACAGTGTCAAATGCTGAAGAGTGGTCAAGGACAAGACTGAGAAAAGGCTTTTGGATTTAGCAATTTGGACATTGTTGGTGACCTTGGAGAGAGCAGTTTCAGTGGGGCTGAGGAGTAAGTAGGATGTAAGGAAGTGGAGGATAAATGGAAAGTGGAAAGAAAATCATTTTCTGGAAGGAGAAACCACCTACTTCTCAGTGCTGCTTAAGACCTTCTTCCAAAAAGCACTTGGGTTGTTGACTTCAAAAGGAAGTCTGCTTTGCAGATGGCCTCATGCTATATACTTAATAATGACATTGTAGTGCAAATGGGAAAAGCATTGGATTCAAGTCCTGACTCTTCCACTTAGAACTTGTCATGTGCTCTTGGGCAAGTCATTTCAGTTCTGTAGCCCTCTGCTTCTTTATCTGTAAAATTAGGGTTTGGATGGGGTGATTGCTAAAGTCCCAACTTGAACGTTTTGTGAAATAAACAAATGTGTATAAAGCTGCTGCTAAGGTGGCACCGTTCTTCCTCTCAGTATCTCATACACCCACTTTGTGAAGACTGTCTTCCCAACCTGAAAAAATCTCTTGCTGGGCCCTACCTAAGTCTCCCCTGCAGCCTCAGGACCAGTACTCTTTTCAAGAGCCTCAGTAATATCTGCGAACTTAGAGTCATAATAGACCTGTATTCAAAACCTGCCTCAGATGCCTGAGAGCTGTGTGATCCTGGGTCTTTTAAAATAGTTTAAAACAACCGCTTAACCTCGCTGGGTCTTGGTTTCCTTGTCTGTAAAGTGATGAGGTGGGGCGCAGCTCTAAATCTTAGATTTTAAGATCATTTTCTGCTCGTTCAACTGCTTGGAAAGGGATTCGAGCTCCACCTTGTGGAAAAAGCTGAGCACAACAGGCACCAGTCAAGTGTAAACAGTCCCATACTCTGACTCAAGGTTGTTTCTTTCCCTATTTTTTTTTTCTTCAAAGGAAATACAGATGTTTCCCATTGAAATCACATATTCATTTGCCACTCAGGAAACTGGGCTACAGTTTCTTAGAGCCAAGTTTCACATATGATCCATGTCAGCCTGTTTTCTAACTCAACTTGACAGTACTCTGTAAATATCGTTTGTCCATCAATCAACTTCCTTGGGTTTTAACTTTTTCCTTCTAAATTTTTTTTAAAATGGGAGACATTATGAAATTTATATTAATAGTAAAGATCTCTCAAATCACAATTGCATAAAATTAAAACTAAGGCCATCTTATTCCTCAGCCAAAAAAAAAAAAGTCCATCAACAGCCAGCATAATGACAAACACAAGAATAATCCATAATCCATGCACCTACACAGTTCCTTTTGTGTTTTACCACTGTTATTTACCTCCAGTGACCCATGGATCCTTGTGAATTAAGTTTCCTGTTAATACCTCACACATCTAACAAAAGAAGTTGGGGGTAGGAATGATAAGAGGACTTAGCCAAAGAGCATATATTAGATATGGTGTTAGGCTCTTACACAAGATGACAGAAGGTCATCTTGGAAATCCTGTGCTTTTTTTCACTAGCCTCCACAGAAGCCTTCTTCAGGGTAAATTAGGGTCACTATAACCCTTTATCCTCCCTCTATGATCCCCAGCACTTTCTTCAGGGAGGCTACTAATTGTGTTCTTCAAATGCTAGGGTACTTAAAGGAAAAAGAAGACAGGACTGGGTTTCACAGTCCAATCCTAGTAAATGCCTCTGTTGGCATGAAGAAATCAGAACTGTTAATAGAGTTTATTAAAGACGGTTGGCTGGCCATTTGTCAATCAGCTCCGTATTAACAAGGGTCCGTTGAACATCCACTGGGCACGTGCTGTTTGAGAGCACACTTAAGAGAGCACAGTTACTGCCCTCCTGATGCTTATCATGAGAGATGGAACAGAAAACCAGAATAAGCATAAGCTCCTGGAAATACATACAGTAATTACAAGAACATGCTGAGGTGGTTGGTGAGTGGGTGGTGCCAGGAACGCAGAAACTTGAAGACGTTTCCTGACAAACAGGAGCCTTTAGCTGTGATGGTCTCCTACCCAAGACAATCTGGGATTGAGACTCCAGAAAGGGTCAACTGGGTCAGCAGACCCTCATCCCCTCCCCCACAAACTGAGTGTTATTTAATCCAGTTATGTTGTCTCTTGCATTGACTCTTTGGCCCTTTACTAAGCTTCCTGAGTAGCTCTGTCCTTAACTTTAGGCTTTGAGATTAGGGTTTCCAAATATTTCCCTTTTCTGGGGATAGATCTCATTGATCACTTCCATACCTGGCTCATTGAACTTCCTAGGAAGGGAGTTTGCTTCTTTTCTTTTGGACTGTAGCTCTTCCAACAGCAGCAAATATTGGAACTGAATAAACTATAACAAGTTGCTTGTCAAGTCAATTTATTAAGCACCCACTCTGTGCCAGGTCCTGAGCTAAGTGTTGGAGATACAAAGAAAGGCAAAAAATACTTCCTGCTCTAAAAGAGATCGAAGTTTGGTGGAAGGGGCAACATTCAAACAACTATGTACACACAGGATAGAGACTGGTTAAATGAGAGATAACCAGAGGAAAGGCACCTGCATTAAGGGAGCTTTGGAAAGGTTTCTTTGAGAAAGGATTATTCTTTGGCAGGTAGGTGGCGAAGTAGATAGAGTCTGTGTGACCCTAAGCAAGTCACTTAGCCCTGTTTGCCTCAGTTTCCTCATCTGTAAAATGAACTGGAGAAGGAAATGACAACCACTCCAGTATCTCTGCCAAGAAAACCCCAAATGGGGTCAGAGAGAGTCAGTCAGACATGACTAAAATGACTCAACAACAACAAAAGGATGACACCTAGGAGGCAACATGGTGTAGTCAATAGAGAGCTGGCCTCTGGGCCAAGAAGATTTGACCTCTGACCCTTACTGGCTGTGTGACCCTGGGCAAGTCACTTAATGTCTCAGTGTTCTAGGAAACTCTCTGAGACTATAAACTGCAGAGAATGTGCCCACCTACATTTACAGAATATCAGTGAAACCACAGATCCTGCTCCTAGCCCTATAAGAAATCATATTCCCATTTCTTATATTTTATTTTACATATCTGGAGCCAGGGTTTCAATGAAACTTGGAAATTAATGTACATCCATGAATGCAAACATGCACATTTTAGTGTGCAGCTTAATATAAACACATTGACTTCATGGCTTTCCTACAAAGAGGTTTTTAACTTCATTTTATCCTTTTTCCATTTCACTTGAGCACAGTTCTGGCTGAAGACTGACAAGCCTTTCTGCTTCTAGCTCCCAGACTTCTCTCCTTCCCTAGAAGTGGTTCCAGGATGCTGTCAGCTACAACTTTCTTCCCTTCCGAAGCCCTACAGAAGCCAAATACTTTGCACATCCAATAGCAGGAAAGTGTTGTCTTTGGGGCCTAGACACAACTGACTAAATTAAAACTGAATTAAAAAGAAACCCTCCCCTCTTCCTACACTTACCTGAAACCCAGTGTCCCGGGCTATATTTCCTCAGGTGTCTGTACTGAGGAATCTGTAATCAAACTAAATACAAACAAGGCTTCCCGTCATCTAAATTCCCCCGTGAAAATATTACCAGGAAGGGGAGGGAACAGAATAAGTACAGGATGTTTTGTAAAAGCATCAAAATCAGGGACAAAGCTAAAATCAGGTAACATCTCCAACCTAGTCATAACTTTTCTTCTTAAAGATTCAGCTTTTTTTAATCTTAAAAAAAAAGCTCAGAGAATAAAAATACTCAAATGAAATCATTAAGAAGGCATTGGTATATTACGTCCAAAAATAGCCCACTCTTGAAGACTCTTTGGCAACTAGCAGGTTGCATCTGCTTCAGACTGATTCCTACTCCCATTTTTTTCCTATAGAAACTTCCAGTTACCCTGGCTTATTTACTGTTCTTTACATACAACTGTCTTGTCCCCTACGTCTTTGCACTGGATGTCCCCCATGCCTCCTCACCTTTGCCTCTTAATTTCTATGGCTTTCTTCAAGATCCAGTTCCAGTACCACTTTCTGCAAAAGACCTTTCCTAGTCCTCCCCAACTGTTAATGCCTTTCCATGTCTGATCACCTTCCTTCAACTCTGTATATGTCTTTTTTTTTCAGCCAATGACAAGGTTTATTAGAACATCCATTATATTGGGCAGACTCTTATGACTAGATGGTCTCTAAAGATCCTTAACCCTAGATCTATCATCCTGTGAATTAATTGTCCTGTTAACAAAAAGATGCCAATGTATCCCAAAGAGATCATAAAAATGGGAAAAGGACTCATATGTACAAAAATATTTATAGCAGTTCTTTTTGTGGTGGCAAAGAACTGGAAATTGAGGGAATGCCATCAATTGGGGAATGGCTGAACAGGTTGTGGAATGAATGTAATGGAATACTATTGTGCTATAAGAAATGATGAGCAGGAGAACTTCAGAAAAACCTGGAAAGACTTGTATGGACTGATGCTGAGTGAAGTTAGAAGACCCAGGAGAATGTTGTACACAGTAACAGCTACGTTATGCGATGACTAATGTTGATAGACTTAGTCCTTCTCAGTAATGCAAGGATCTAACATCTCCAAAGGTTCATGATGCTATCCACATCCAAAGAAAGAACTATGGAGTTTGAACGCAGATCAAAGCATACTATTATATTTTCTGTTGTGTTTTGTTTCCTCTTTCTTGTGGTTCCTCCTCTTGGTTTTAATTCTTCCTTACAACATCACTAATGGGAAAATACGTTTAATAGGAATGTATATGTATAGCCCATATCAGATTGTGAGCCATCTTGGGGAGGGAGGAGGAGTGGGAGGGGGAGAAAAAATTTAAAACTCAAAAGCTTATGGAAGTGATTGTTGATAAATCAAAATAAATTTAAAAATCTGCCAAGACTTAATGAACTTACCACAACTGACATTTGCAAGTTGCCTTGCCAATTCCCATTTATCAAAGAAGAAAACCATTTAGGGATTATGACCTGTCATCCACTATGAGGAACATTTCATTGATCTATCTTAGACTTAATGAACCCAAAGTTTTGGATATGTAATAAGTATGTACTTATGTTTGTATGTGCTAACTGGTCCTAATATCAAGTTATCATGTCTAATATCATGTCCCCAAAATCTCCCTGGAAAAACCCCCAATTGCTTTCTGGCTTCCTCTGGCTTTAAGATCTCTTTGTTTTTATCACCTTCTCTAGTCCCTCAGTGTTTCCTTTTGAAAGGCGGTCTATTTTACTTCTTAGGACATTGTGGTGGACAGCTAGGTGCACAAGTGGACAGAGTGCCAGGCCTGCAGTCAGGAAGACTCATTTTCCTGAGTTCAAATCTGGCCTCAGACACTTACTAGCTTCATGACCCTGGGCAAGTTACTCAACCCTGTTTGCCTAAACTCCTCATCTGTAAAATGTGCTGGAGAAAGAAGTGGCAAACCACTCCAGTATCTTTGCCAAGGAAATCCCAAATACGGTCAATAAAGAGTTGGAATCGATTGAACAACAACCCAAATCCAAACATGGGGTAATATATAAAGAGCAGTAGCTTCTGAGTCAGAAGTCCCAGGTTTGAATTTCTGATAATATATGACTTTGGGCAAATTATTTGTGTGTATTTCATTGCCTTAAAATGGAGGTGATAATACTTGCATTATCTACTTCATAGGATTTTCCTAAGTGTTTCAGAAATGGAAACCAATATTATGATCTAGAAGATATCATGGTGGGGAGCCCTCACTTCTACACAAATTTATGGCAAACTATGGACAATTTACTTACTTCTTCTGAGATATTAGATATTGATCTTTATGCCTCCCACCCTTATGATTAAGTGGATCAATCCTGAGGAATTAGGCAACCCTTTTGCACAGACAGCCTGCCAACAATTTTCACAATAAACACTAGCATCTGGAAAAACACAATCCATTATGGGAACGGTGGGCATCTTCCTCTACTCTCCTTCCATCTCCTTCACTGCAACCTAGTGAGTTTGTTTTGCCAGCCTTGGAGCGCTATGTAAATGTTGGTTATTATTACAATCTACCCTAACAATTTTCTTCATTCTTTACCCTCACTCATAAATGTGGCTGCTATATTTTTCTTTTCTTTGACCACAGTATGCCTGTCTTCAATGGGCTTCCCTGCCCTTCGGGTTTTTTTGTTTGTTTGTTTCGGTGAGGCAGTTGGGATTAAGTGACTTGACCAGAGTCACACAGCTAGTGAGTATTCTGTGTCTGAGGTCACATATGAACTCGGATCCTGCTGACTCCAGGGCCGGAGCTCTATCTACCATGCCACCTAGCTGCCCCTTCCATGCCCTTTGAGATAGTTTCCTGTTATTCATTTTTGGTTCCAAGACCTGCTGATCAGCTCCCACCTATATCATTCTCTATTCTCTCAGCCCAATGCCTACCTAGGCTTTTTTATTCATTTCAATAAATATTTATTAAATAATTATCTCAGATGCTATGTTAGGTGCTCAGGATACATGAAGTCCGACATAATCACTGCCTTTAAGGAGCTTGTAATGGGAAGAAATAAGATATTTATATGTTAACTATGATAGAATGTGGTTAGTGTCAAGAAGAGGTTAAAAGTACTATGGGAAATATGAGGGAGAGGTCATTTTCAATTGGGAGGAGGTGTCAGGGAAAGCTGCTTTGAGTGCTACCTGAATTGGAATTTTAAGGGAGAGATTTCAAAAAGTGGAAAACAGGCAGAGCTCATTCCAGTTGTGAGTAAAGCTATGGAGATAGGAGAGGATGAGTGGGAGTCTACTTCAGTTTTAAAGTAGAAGCCATGAAAGGGAAACAAAGATAAGGCTATAAGATAGATTGGAGTTGGACTGGGGTGTTCTCTGAATGCCAGGATGAAGAGTTTATGCTTTTATTTGGTAGGCAATGGGAGACCACAGAATTTTTTTGAGTGGAATACTGCATACTGCATACTTCAGCAAAAAAAAAAAAAGGTTAGAGGAAGCAAAAAAATGGAGGAAGCCTTGGATTAGGAGATAATGAGTGTCTGGATTAGACTACAGTGGCAGCAATAGGAATAGAAAGTAAAGACTGCACATGAGAACTATTTCCTCTTTCTTCCTTCTTTTCTCCCTCTCCCCCCATTAAGCAAGCTTCTTCACAGTTTTGTCAGTTTCATTTTTCACCTTCCTTCCTCTCTGAGCCTTTACTTACTGTGGTTTTATACAGAAAAGACATGTAAACAAACGAAGGGCCTACAATGAAAAGAAGTAGTTCCTGGGAAAGTCAAGGAAATACTTTTCAAAATTTTCACTCTGTATTTTGAAAGAAGTCACAACTTATATCTTATTAAAATTGCTGGAAACCAGCTTTACAAATTATTTTATTTTACCGTACAGAAGCAAAATGACAGAAATGGTAGGCACACATCATTTACAAAAAATGAAATCATTTACATAAAACTACATCAAGAGGAAATAAATTTTATAATACACCACTTCAGCTCAAATATATACCAAGTTCCAGCAATTCTGTACATCATACCTTAGCTGTCAACAGCTAATTCATCTGTTTTGAAGCCGTCACTTGATTTACATGGGCAACATCACTTCGATGTAAAATAATGAGTTAACATTTACATGATAAAAGTTACAAAAAAAATACTTGGCAAACTATGTAAGCAAGTCATACAGCTAGTGCTAATATTTACACAGTGATAGTTGCTAAATTACAGAATCAGTTAGAAGGAAGGCATTTCCTCAATACAAATGCCAATGCCTAGAAAAGGGCCAAAGATATTGACAATTAGTCATGCTTAAGGACCTTGGGATCAAAAATTAAAGCAGTGGTCTTTTGCAAAGATTAACTATGGTTTATTTTTACTGTTTTATTCTGAACTCCCTCCTTCACTGACTATTGGAGAAAAAAATCAATAGCCAAGGGAAATTATAAGCTATTTGTGGAAAAATCTTATAATAAAAAGTTTGTCACCTGACACATTCAGAGATTGAGGGGTGCCTAGTCAAACATTCTGATAAATTGGGAGTTAAGGTATGTTTCTCCAGCTACTCCAGTATAGTACTGTTTGTCTTTCAACCTACAAGGGAATGTCTGGATTTAAAGACAATGGAAACCACGATTGTAACAAAAGCCCTATGAGGCAGAGATCTATTTCCCTTGTCCCCAAATCCCCCAAACCACCACCACACAACTCTAATAATTCTGCCCTAAACCTCAGTTAATTACTGCTCTAATTTGAGTCTATTGGTATGTTAATTAACATGGTAGGGGACTTTAGAAAGGCTGATACATAGAGTTGTCCACTTGGTAAAATACCAGAAACCATAGAATTTACAGTAATGTGCACTATATCCCAAATTTTGAACATAATGTATAATATATCCAAAATTTTCAAAATAATGTAGCAATAGTTTTGCCATTGTTTCACGGCTCAAGGAGAATGGTCCTTCATATATGAAAGAGCATTATTTTTTTAAATCAACTTGGGGTTAATATTTACTCCACAGACAAGGAAACTGTCTTTGCCTGAGCTATGTATAACAAGGTACATCAACACTCAATGTCATTATATGGTAGTAAAATGCTTTAGCTACCAATTTGGGAAAGGGAAAAAAAAACATCTACTGCTATCTAAAGCTGTATTATTGGAGGCTCCTTGTATGTTTTTGGCAAACTGTATTTGCCTTTTTGTTGTTGTTCACAGTTCATATACCAAGACCCCTTTTTTCCTCACTAGGGACTTGGAAATCACAGTAAATATCTGAGCATTTGCTTGTATTCTTCTGCAAGATGATTGGATATTTTCAATATGATAAATGGACCCCAGAGAGGTTAAGTGACTTGTCTCTCATCATACAAGTAATAAGTGGCAGAAACCAAAAGCTCTGAGTTCTTGACTCAGGTTTTGTTACTTAAGCCAGCAAATCACTTAACTTTTTTGGACCTGGAATTCCTCATCTGTAAAATGAGGAGATGGAACTGATCTCAAAAGTTCCTTTCTACTCTAAATTCTACTTCAAGCCTTTTTTCTTCTGTCAAAAGTTGTCATTTCAAAGGACCTGCCCAATTTTCTAGCTAAGGAGTTCTGAAAATACATGAACAATAATATGGTTTATAACTATGATTTCATCAGTCTATGAGGCTCCTAGGTGAGGAAATATCTTTGACCAATTCAGGTCAGCATCTTCTCTACAACTTAAAAGTCTTAGAGAGTAACCTAAAGTACTGAGAAGTCAAAAGACTTGCGCACGGTCACGGAGCCAATATGTGCCAAAGGCAGGAGGATCCGAATTCAAGTCTTCTTGGATCTGAGGTCAGTTCTCTATTCACTATGCTCTGCTGCCTCTCATGAGCAATATAAGATGAAATACATTAGTATACATATATTTTGCTTTTTGGGGAGGCGATTAGGGTTAAGTGACTTGGCTAGGGTCCCACAGCTAGTAAGCGTTAAATGTCCGAGGCTGGACTTCAACTCAGGTCCTGCTGACTCCAAGGCCAAAGGTTTATCCACTGTGCCACCTAGCTGCCCCCACTAAAATATTTTGTTAATCTCCTTGAACACTTACTACACAATATATAAAGAGGAGTTACACTTGAACCTCTCCTCTGGGTTGTTTTTGGAGAAACTCATATACATAATCCATATAGTAGGACTTCTGCTTTCTTTCTTGTTTACTCTCCCAGTTAAAACATGATTTATCCAGAGAAGAGAATTTGGCAAATACAAAAAAAGGACACTTGATCCATTCAATCCCAGAACCCAAACACATATTATTCAAAATCCAAGCCATACAAACCCAGGCTTAAGTGTGCCAACCACCATCTTATTGTTCAAGATACCAATCTTTGGGAGTGTGTAAGGGTTCATCTAGGGAAAACATGCAGCCAAGTGATTCATACCCTGTTCAAATTTATTAGGGATGAATTTGAGTTGGCACAATAACTTTATTAGATGGAAGCAGATCTATATTTGAACTGAAACTAGACTCAATCAACCTATTTCCCCAAATTCATTCATTTTCTATTTGGAAGACTATGGAGGTAGAGGAGCTGGAAGTCACTGTTTTGTATGCAGCAGAGAAATTCTTATAGAAGCGTTAAAGCTTTTCAGAGACAACATATTGGTTCATTAAACTTTTGATATTAAAAAATAAAATTTAATTTTTTTAAATGGAATTTTCATTTTATAAGTGTAACACCGTCAAGCAATTCCACTGACTACCCTAAGGCAATGCTGTCATATAACATGGAAAAGCTGTTAAAAAATTGCTATTAATATACACTCTACATAGCATAGACAGATCACTATAGTTATTGCTAATGGGTACATCAAAGGTTTATTAAGTTTTCAAAATTCAACATTCTTAAAAAAAGGCTTGTTAGTAAAAAGGCCAATTATACAAACACAATTAAAATTGAAGTGCCTTTTTTTTTAAAAGACACACTAGCACAAGTACTTACTGATGACTTTTTCTTAGCACCAGCTTCTACCTCAGGCTGACACAGAGTCATTAACCACAGTAATTCTAAATAGTGAACAAAACCTCCATCAAAAGTATCACAATAAGTTAGTGAACAAATACTTTTTCATCAAAGTTTTTCATAAGTGTCATAAAGACCCATTAGGGAGGTTGCATACACAATCTTGTGGTTGCTCTTTCCCGCCAGCTAGCTTCCTTCAGGAATGCCAGACTTAGTGAGGGGAGGCTTTGAGAGCAACATTCTAGAAGACCTGGATCCACTGTTTGTCCTTAAATCAATCTGCTTTGATTCTCAGAGTACAGCTGGTTAGAAACAGTTGAGCAATCTGACAAGAGCACATTTTTAGAAAACAAATGCATTAACTATATAACATAAGGTTCTCTGCTCCAGTGTGCTAAGAAAATGAAAGTAACAAGCACCTTGAAACCTTTGAACAGTCTGTCATAAGATTTTTTTTAAAAATCACTCTTTCATTAAAATTCATATAGTTATCTACAGACATGAGCTAGTATGTATCCTTAGTTGGAAAAAAAAAGGGGAAAGAAAAGATAAATGCGCCAAACTGACCATTCTCCATGTCTTACATTTTGTCAAGGTCTCCACTAAGGATTGATCTTCAGAAATCTGTTGTCACTCGCATGAAGGAATGTTGAAGCACAAGATAAAAACCTATTTCAAACAGCCGAGGTAATGCTCCCCTTGGCTATTTTATACCTTTCTAACTGGATAGGTGTAACTTTGGAGTTTGCTTTGTGGGAACGCATGGGAGGAAAAAAAAACCGCATGGGAAGAAGAAGTACACTAATATTTTACATATTCACATTATCATCATAAAAATGGAAATACTTGAATTTTTATAATAAAAATAGGTATATGTGACTGGCAGAAAGAACCTCATAGGTTGAGTTATGGATAAGAGTTGATTTCTGCATGCTAAATTCTATAATGCATGCAGGAGAATAGCTAATTTGAGGAAAAATGAACCCAACCAGACCTGGGTCATCTCATTTGCTTCCTTGAAAGCAGAAGGACCTTCTGAACACTTGGGTCAAGTTCAAGTTATTGCTAACATTTGATTCAATAGTAGCCTTTTTTTTTTCTCCTAGCCTGCAAGAGAATGAGACTGTGCACCATTTCCCACTACCATTTGGGAAATATTTGGAAGTACAGAAATGAACAGGAAGGTCCTTGGCCATCTTCTGCAGCTGTGAATGGGTGAGATTAGGTTAACAGATGCATTGGTGGAAAGCAAAAGCTTCCCTAAGATCCCACGGAACACATGACAAGAAGAAAAAATATTTCAATTCTATAGATGATATCCCTCAAAACCAAGCATGGCATTGGGAATGTAACAGTGGTCCTCCAAAGCTAGGCATGTCTTGGGACAAGCTGAAAAAACAGGCCCTTGGATCTTCACCTTTGAAACCCCAACAACTTCCCTGGTCACCAATGAACATGCTCATCATTAGCAATGCTTGTTTGGTAGAATCAAGATTTGCTTTAGGGCACATCACAGATCTCCAAGTCTCTGGTCAATTCAGAGCTGAAAGAATATGAAGGGTTTCAATTCAACAAGCCATTATTAAGTGCCTAGAATGCGAGCATTGTGCTCGGCTGTCTTATGACTGTGCATCATGACCACCTTCTACCCTCCAAGAAGGTCCTGGTAGAAGGTGCGCTCAACTCCTCTCTCCTTCACTGATCCCCAGCAAAGACAATCTTCAGCACTGGGTCCAAGAGGGATTTCAAATAGAGGAAAAGAAAGAACATGTCTCTTCTCCACACAGAGCCCCTGCCAGCCGGAAGATGATTTTTTCTTTCATTTCTTGAATGGGGTGAGTTTATTGAAGGTATGCCAAAAAAGAGATGGCTTTCTCTTAGGTTCTGCCAGGACAAAAACTTGTTGTTGAGGAATGCTGGTAGGCACTGTGATGTGGCGTTGGTGAATAGGATGTAAGCTTTGATGGGGGGGAGGCACAGAACACCCATTATAACCTAAAGCAGGAAAATGTGGAGAAGATAATTTAAGCATCATTTATGAACCAAAAGACAAAAACACCAAAATCTCATTGATCCCCCTGGCTACAATGATCACATCTGTGCCGGTAACTCCTAAATCACTGCCTACCTCATCCTCTCATCCAAAACATCAGTCCACTATTTCCAATCATATTCCACATACCTCCAAGTGGATGGCCTGCTGGTACCTCAGATTCAACATGGCCAAAACTGAGCTCATCACTTCCATCTATGAACCTGTCCCTACCCCTAACTTCTCTCCTAATGACACAATTTCTGTCTCAGCTACCTTGGTTTGTAACCTAAGAGCTAACTTTGACTTTTACCCCCTACTCATTTTATATCCAACCAGTGGTTAAGTTCATTCTATTACCTCTGTAATATCTTGAACAGTCCCCACCCCTGACATTCTCTCTACTCATCTTGCCAACATACTAGTTTAGGCCTATGTCAGTTCTGCACTATATTATCTTGTAAAACTTTCTGAGCAGTCTGCTTGCCTCTTCTCCATTCTCTCTCCTATCCCCTTCTTCACATCACTACTTCACATCACTATAATCTTCCTAACGAATTTCTGTAATCATGTTATTTGTCGCTTCAAAAAACTTCAGTAGTGGCCTTACTAAATAAAGTAAAAATTCCAAATCTGAAACCAACTTACCTGGCCAACATTAACTCACACTACTCTTTGCTTATGCCTCTGCCTGAAGTGATTTACTCCCATCTTTATCTACTGAAGTTTCTCCTTTATTTCAAGACCCAAAACAAATTATGCTTTCTATATAAAGTATTTTCTGATCCCCCTTCATTGCCCATCTGGAAGTCATCATTCCCTCTTATATTTCTATTATTATTATTATGAACAACAAAAATATCTCAATCTTCTAGCAACTTTAATGTTTACAAAGAACTTTTCACATAAGATCCCCAAGAAATAGGTAGTACAAATATTATTAGCCCTATTATAAAAATGAGGAATTTGAGGCTGAGAGTGATAACAAGACTTGCCAAGGTCATACAACTAATATGTATTATTGTTATGAATTTGAACTCAGGACTCCTAATTCCAAGATCAATGTTCTTTCCTGCTACATACAGAGTTGTTGTGAGGATCAAATGAGGTAATATTTGCAAAGTGCTTAGCATAATGCCTGGCATATAGTAGGTATTTGATAAATGCTGGTTCCCTCTTTCCCACCTTCCCTTGACACTTTACTGTCTCTATGAACTCTTAATGGGAATACTACACAATTCGTGTTTAGGGTGTATTATATGGATTATATATAATGTAAAAAAATCTTTATTATGCTTTCAAAGAGGGTGAGTATGACAACATTAACACCTCTTTAATTCATTCCTTGTCATTGACTTACTCTTATATACTTAATTCTTTTTAGACTGTTATTTGTTGAATGGATCAGAATATAGCCTATAAACCCACAGGAAGATGGAACTTTTGAGATTTTTTCTTCATTACAGAAAAGATATTAGTGAGATGGCGGTTCACCTAAACTGAGTGTCCTGTACTATATCTCTACTATCCCTTGCTTCAGTCTGAGCAGAAAGAATGTTGACATTCATTCGCTGAACAGAACCTGAAGCAGAGCAGTCAGTGGCAGGAGGAGGAGACTGGGAAGTTGCTGAGTGAGTGGGTTCTGCAGAGTGTACCCTCGCTACTTTGTTGGAATCTGTGAATTTCAAGAATAGGAATGTATTCAAAGGCAAATACAGACGATTTTAAAATCATCTATTACTTTGGATTATTTATTATCTCATGTTTTTTTATTTTCAAGATTGTCTTCCATTCACACAAATAGGTAAGAGCTGACTATGTATACATTATATATGTCACAGTTTTTCAATACAACATTTGAAAATCTGGAATTTGTTTATGATAACTTACCTTTTGACTTTCCATGGCCTGGTTTTTGAGCATTTAACATAGCAAGTTTCTTTTGAGATTCTGATATTTCCATTCCTAGATTAGAGAGAGAGAGAGACAGAGAGAGAAAATTGATAACATATATGTACAAAGTCAACCACATCTGTACAAGGCTTGTTTCATTTATTCATCCATTCATTTATCCATCTATCCATCTACCCACCCACCCACCCACTGGCTCAACCATCCCTCATATCTGAAATGAGCTCCTTCCACATCTTGTTCTATCAGAATCTCTTTTCCTTCAATGCTGCACTCAAGTACCTCCTCCTCCATTAAGCCTTTCCTGCTCACCCCATAAATTAGTGATTTCTGACTCCTCATATATTCCAGGAACATTTCATCTGGATCTCTCTTTTGTTCCCTTTACTTGCTACTCAATTTATTATTCTTAAATGAGTTCATGTTGCATCCCCTCATTAGAATATAAGTTCTTTGTTGGCAATATGTTTCAAATTTGTCTGTGTATCCCCAGGGTCTAGCCCTGTGCCTGGCACACAGAGGCTTAATAAATATTTGTTGAGTTGAATTTACTCTCCCTTAACGAGGAAGGCCCCCACTAGCAAGTTGTATAAGTTACTTAGAAGAATTAGACTTGTTCTGTACTCAGGGGGTCTTGGCTTCCACTCAAGGATCTGTGCTTTAATTTTTGAGGGAGCTTAGTATCAAATCCAGATCTCAGAGGCTGTGGGATACTGCCAGGAAAAAAAATATACTGGCACAACAGTTTCAGACTAAAAAAGCCAGCCACTTCATAGTCAGCAGACACTGGGAAAATCAGAAGGCTAAGGAAAGAGAAATAGTGATGATAGGCTGAAAAGTAACTGGGGAACAGTGAAGGAAGATACATTACATTAAGTGTAATATATAATGCATGGGGCCTAATCTTCATGAATGAAAGAGATGGGATAATGCCCAGGTAGTTTCATCTGGTCTAAAACTGCCTAGACAGCAAACAAACTTTAAAGAGCTTTGTGAAAATACCACTTAAAAGGGAGTCATCTAACATAAGCTGGTACAGCACATACTCACAACTTGTCTCCTTCAGAATGATAATGGTAGCTGACCTTTACCTAGTACTTTATGGTTTACAAAGCACTTTTGTTCCAGCCACACTTGGAGGAACAGAGTCACATTTTACAGATAAGGGAAGAAATACTCAAGAGTGTCTAAGTGATTTGCTCAGTTATGAAATGTCAGAGCTGCTTTTTCCAAGAGTGGTAAACTTCTTTTTTTTTTTTTTGCTTCAAACTTATGGTTTCACTGATATAGGAAATTCCCACTGAGGAAATCTCAACTAAAAGCTCACCTTCTACAGGAGGTTTCCCCCTAATCCCCTCTTAATTCTATTAATTATTTCCTATTTATAAATAGCTTGCTTTGCATACTGTACATGCTATCTCTCCCATTAGATTGTAAACTCCTTGAGGGCAGGGACTATCTTTTTGCCTCTTTTTGTATCCCCAGAGCTTAGCACAGTGCCTGGCACATAGCATCTACTTAATAAATGTTTATTAATTGGTTGACTGAAATTTCCTGACAAATGCTCTTCTACACAGTCTTTGAGAACTTTCAGGGGCCAAGGGGTGGGGGAGACCAGGGGGTTAAGTGACTTGCCCAGGATCAGAAAGCCTATATGTCTACATCAGGGGTAGCACCTGAATTTAGATCTTCCTGACTTTGATTGAAGCCAGTTCTCTATTTATTCTGCTATGCTGCCTTCCAGTAGCAGTTTTTCAATGAGACCTTTCAGGGTTTATGGGAGTAGAGTGTATAGGATGGGAAAACAGAGTTAAAAAGAGAAAAAAAGAAAGTTTTGTTTTTTTTTTTAAATCCCAGGGTGGGAAAACTTGTATGAACTGACATGGAGTGAAGTGAGAAGAACCTGGACAACAATTTAAACAATAACAACAAAAGTGTAAAGGAAAACAACTTTGACAGACTTAAGAATTCTGCTCACTGTGATAACCAACCACAATTCCAGAGGGCTGACAATGAAACAAGCCACTCGATTCCTGACAAGGAAGTGATGGACCCAAGGTGCAGAATGAGACATATGTTTTGGTTATGGTCAATTGTGAGAATTAATTTTGCCTGACCCTTCCTCTCTCCCTCTGTCCTTCCTTTCCTTCCTTCCTTCCTCTTCCTTTCTTTTTCAGTTGTGGGGAGAATTAAGGAGAAGGGCAGTAGTGATAGAGTTGTCCAAAAAAAATAAAAAAGACAAATAAAAGAGAGTCACTGAAACATGTCTTAAAACAAGCACCAAAGAGAAGTCAGGCCAGAAGGAAAAGAAGTAGGAAAACTTGGATAGTTATGTGTTGAATTTATTATATACCTTTTAGGAAAAACAAGCTGTTCATAATAGAGTCATGGTTTCATGTTTAATCCTTTTTTTTCTCTTCTATTTTGTATGTGGAAATGCTCATTTGATATGTTGTTTGTTAAGTTTGGCAGAAAAATAAATTATATTTACAAAAGGAAACACACAAATAAAAATGAAAAAATCCCCGGGGGACTCCTTAGCCCTCTGCTACTCACCCATCTCTTTGTCTTCTTGCACCCGCCTTCGCTCATCAGCACACGCTTGCAGCCACCTGCCTTTATCCTCTTGCTTTTTGGCACAAAACAAACACACCTCTTCTGTTGATTTATTGATGATTTTGAAGGCATTCTTCACATTGATATTGTAGTCCTTGTCCCTCCCATCCTCTATGTCCATCAGCTCCATCTCATCCATGTCAATTCGGCCTTTGTAGTATAATATGTCACGCCTGAGCAGGTCCTTCTTGCAGAACACAAGCTGGTGGTCAAAGAGGAAGAAAGTCCTTTGCTGGCTTTTTCCTTGTTTTGTGATTCGAGTCAGCTCTCCTGAATGGATCAGTTCTGAACTTCGGTCTAAAATATTGAGCCCCTAGAATGAAGGCAAAATGTTTAAAAGATTTCCTTCTGATTTTAATCCATTTCCCCCGTGTAACCCCCCCCCCCACTCCCCGCCCCACCTGAGACTGTATTTTACAGGACAAATGGATGGGCCTATTGACTCTTAGTGGATGAAGGATCTGGTACTTGGAAACACCACTCCCCAGAAGGATACATCCCTGAGGGACGGGTTCAACCTTCCTCTGTCTTGTTTGTTCAGATATGAAATTTCCTTAGATGTTTTTTTTTTTTTAATGCAATGGTAAAACATGGTGAGGGCCCCTAGGTTATTTGGAAGAATTATTCATAATGATACCAATCCTTTTGATGAATATGGAAGTAGATTAATATATTGCACAGAGATTAGTAGTGGTTGGTGGCCTATACACACTCTCAAGAATGTTAGGGGAGTCAGGGGGCCATTGTTTTTTTAATATATCTATGCATCTCTCTATCTCTCTATCTATCTATATATCTATATCCATGTATGCATTGACCTATCTCTCTTTTTTGTTAGTTTGTTCATCGTTCATTATTTAGGTATTTGTTTGTTCATCTATTCATGAATGTGTGCATGTATGTAAGACTGGTTCTCCCTATCCTGCCCAAACTAGAAGGGCAGCGGTTACTCATGGGCCAGATCCCACTACTGATCTCAGCATGGAATTTTGAAATGCTTCATTTCTGACCAGAGTCAGTTCCTCACTTCAGGCTGTCTGGTCGCCCAGCTCCCAGGAGCTCATCATATCATTGTCAGACCTGAGTGGCTTTAGTCCACTATAGCTCAAAATTCCAGATTTCAAGAAGTCCTCCAGCCTCATTAGTAGGGATTACAGAGGAGTGCCCCCACACCTGGCAGGGCCATTATGAACCCCCTGGGACCAGAGCATTATGCTTTTAGAAAACCTAGGTTTTCTATGGGATAGGATCTCTAAGGGGGGGGGGGGAGAAGGAAGAATATAAAGAGAAACTGAGGCAATGTAAAAATAAAAGATATCAATAAATATATTTTTAAAAATAAAGAAAACCTAGATTTTCTAAGCCAGGCAAACAGTGAGGGCATAAAATTAAAAAAAAAAACAAAACTCTCGGTCTTAGGAACTGAGGGCCATAACAGAAGTTGTCAATGAATCTAAAAGTAAAGGGCTAATAGTATATCACTCAGTGTCAAAGTCAAAAGATTTCACCAGTGTTATGTATTCTCCCTCCCTCAAGGCAGGATGTAACTCCTCCAGTCTTCATAAGATGCTGTGGCCAGATGAATTTATTGCCAGGTGAGCAAACTTCTAGCACAGTTTAGAAAATGCAGAAAATGCTGTTTCAGAGGTTTGGATTTCATTCTGATTCAATGCAAATTTTGTGAAATTTTAACTTCCCAAAGTTACTTAGGATGGGCCTTGACATTAAAAGGTGCTTCTCTTTGAATTTTAATAATGTGTATTTATTTGTGAGGTAGTGTAGTACAGCAGAAAAAGCTAAAGTGTCGGGTGCTAAAGTGTCTGGATCTGGGTTTGAGGCCTGGCTCTGTTACTTTCTACCTGGTTAACTTTGGGCAAGTCACTTAGCCTTCTGGACCTCTGTTTCTTCCCTGCAAAATTAAGAGAGTTGGAAAAATGTCCTCTTAAGGTTCTGTTTACACTACATCTGTGATTTGGGGAGAGAGTAATAATAATAATTACAATAACAACAATTACTAACATTTATATTATGTTTACCACACATGAGGCATTGTGCTAAGTCAATTATTATATCATTTAATTCATATAATAACCCTGGGATGTAGGTGCTATTATTATCCCTATACTGTAGATGAAGAAATTGAGGCAAACAGAGGTTAAGTGACTTGCCCAGTGTCACCCAGCTAGTAAGTATCTGAGGCTAGATTTGAATTCAGGTCTTCCTGCCTCCAGACCCAGCTCTGCAACCTAGCTGCCTGTAATAATAAGAAATGTAATGATGATGATAATAGTTAGCATTTACATAGTGCTTTAAGGTGTGCAAAAAGCTTTACAAATATCATCTCATTAGGAAAGTTGGGGTAAGCTCTGGGATAAAATAGAAACTCCTCTGCCTAATATTTCAGATCTTCCATGACGTGGTTGCAATCTACCTTTCCAGCCTTATTTTAAATTGTACAATTTCAGCAAAACTGGACTACTGGCTGTTCCTCAAACTCAATATTCTCCTCCAAACAACTGCACATCTACACTGTCTGTCCCTCATGCCCGTTATACACTCCTCCTCAACTCTCCCTCTCAGAATCCTCACCTTCTATCAAAGATCTGCTTAGATGCTGCCTCCTTAGTGAAGCCTTTCCTGATCCTCCCCTCACCCCCTACCACCACCATTGCTACAGCTCTTTTCTCTCCTCAGTTATTTTGTATTAATGCTCATTTGTGCACATGTTATTTCCCTTAGCAGAATGTGAATACCTTGAAGGCTTTTATCTTTGCAACGGTGGTAGAAGAAATATCTACTAGGGTAGATAAGTAAGCTGGGCTAGTTTTCCTTAATGCCCTGCCACAGGCTAGGCTGACTGTTCCCTCAAAGTTACTGCAAGCATCTTTGAAGCTTAATTGGCCCAGGAGACTAAGGTTTGAACCACTGGAGTGGCTTCCTGGTGGCCTGAGTACAAAAGCCAACACCAGAAGGTTTAGGAGCTTTTTTCTTGTTGCTGACATACCCCTATGGCAAATGCATAAGCAGAGAAGCTGTGCTTATTGAATCAACCCTGTATTCTTGCTGAATATCCTTTCCATGCTACAGCCAATTTATCTTCCTTTTTAGATTAAAGGTGGAGAGGTTCCCCACCCCGGTGTCAGAAAGTCTAGGAGTGCCTCATTTTGTTTCACTCCCAAACTTGAACTACTAGGCCCATCCTGAGTGTGAGGTCTCCTACAGTACTTTCCCCAGCACCCAGCACAGTACTTTGCATATTGCAGATGCTTAATAAATATTTGTTGACTTGACTTCAATTAAAACCAATCGATGGAAACATTTCAGTTTCAACATAAGGAAGAATTCCTTTCTAAAAAAAAAGAAAAAGAAAAGAAAAGAAAATACATAAGAGGGCTGATTTATGAGATAGTGAGGCCCTTCATCTAGAGTCAAAAGATTGTTTGGGGATGTTGTAGAACAGTGATGTCAAACACAAATAGAAACAGGGCCACTAAACTGTATGTAAGGATCCCTGCAAATCACATATTGACTTAGAAAACTACAGATTAATATTGTCAATGTTTTACTGTATTTTTATTTACTTCGTTAAATATTTCCTAATTACATTTTAATCTGATTCAGGCCCCATGTGGGAGTGCTGTGGGCTGCAATTTGGCCTACATGCACTTGACACCTCTGTGGTAAAAGGTATTCAGGTGCTGAATATAAAGTTTGACTTGATGAATAGTGGTACAATGAAAATACACTTGGACAAGAGAGACTCAATCTAAACTCTAACACTCAAGTATATAATTCTGGATAAATCATCTGACTCCTCTGAGCCCAAGTTACTTCATTTGTAAAACTGGGATAAAAACATCTCCACTGCCAACTTCACAGGATTGGTGTGATGAAGTTGTTTGGTAAACCTGCAAGTGCTGTGATAAATGTGATTGTTATGGTCGCCGTTGTTGTTGCTGCTGTTGTTGTTGTTATTGGGTGACCTTGGAGGTCTATCCAAATATGAGGTTTTATGATTCTGAACTTTCCTCAGATGCTTCATCTGTATAATGATGGTGACATTGGGGGAAGGAGGTATCATGTAGAGAATTACTAAAGTTCCTTCCAATTCCATGAGTCTAAATTTGAACAATTTGAAACTTCCATGCATCAGGGTGTATTAGGAAGATTATTCTGTCAATTCAATAAATATTCATTGTGTTGCTCATAAACATAAGACACTATTCTCAATGTTATGAAGGATATCATAAATAGTACATAGTTTCTGTTGTCTAAGAGTTTACAATATAGGAAGGAGCATAATATAGGCATGCAAATAACTATAGTGTAAAACACAATATAAGGAGTACAAAGTGTTGTAGAAGTTACAAAGGGGAGAGAGATCACAACCATCAAGGGTGGAGAGCATGGGGGAAAGAAAACTTCTTGGAAAAGGTAGCATCATTTCAAGATATGCTTAAAGGACAGGTATGTGAAGCACTATGTGGTGATGGCATTTTAGGCAATTTGAATAAACATGGAGATGTTAGTATAGTATATTCAGGGAAATCCATTTTGGGTGGGGAATACAGTGAGTAGCAAGAGATAAGCCTGGAAAGATAGGTTGGGGCTAGATTGTAAAACACTGACTACTAATCTGGTAGAATTTGGACTTTATTTGGTAGATGATGGGGAGTAGAAGGTTTTTGAACAGGAGTGACATGGTTGGAAGGGTGCATTAGGAAGATCATTCTGGCAAGCATCTCCTTCTTGGCAAGCAAATCCATCTTTTAAACAACAACATTCTTCTGGTGATGCTTTATGGCTAAAAGTAATGGTCAACTATAGTCTTGAAGGGGTTAAAGTTGAGGGTTATCCAAATGGAGAGGCAGGTGGTAGGCTTCAATAGTCTATTTATAAACAAAGAACTACATAAGAGAACAGATGTAAAGGATGTTATTAGAGCAATGTATGACTGGGGGGAAATGGGTTGGTCATATAATGAGAGTATTCTCCACTGATATTCATATAATGTCCAAAGATCTAGAGGAAGGCCCTAATGTTTTGGGAAGTCCACCTAGAGGGGAATTACAGAAGAACATGGCTGAGAGTTGCAGAAGCTGGCCAGGCATAGGGGGTTGCAGTCTATACCAATGGAGTAAATACCCACATTGATGAGATCAGAGATCCACTGAAGTAACAGAAAGAAAATGGTAGACGTGTGCAAGATGGAGTAGTGGCGGGGGGCGGGGGAGGGAGTGTAAGCCTGGAGGCAGGGAGATACTACTCAGGAAGCTATTCCCATAACCCAGGAAAAATGCAATGAGAATGCTGAAATAGGGTGATGGCCCAAAGGAACTGAATGCAAGTGATGCTTGGGAGGTAACCTGGAAACTGATCTGATTTAGGGAAAGTGGAGGAAAACGAAGGAATGAAACCCACATTATGAGTCTGGGTGCCTGAGAGAGGTGTCATTAACAGAACCTCCTTTCAGCAAAAGACTAAACCATCAGTGACTCCCAGACTCTGTCAGCTATGTTGGGAAAGCCCATTTCCATTACAGGAATGAAAGGCCAATCAAAAACTCATTCCTGCCCATCTAAGTCTCAGAATTTCCAAGCCAGATAAAACCTATTTAGTCTAAAAACAATTCTGCGGGGTATCAGATTGATCTGTTCTCAAGCAACATCTCTGCAGTTCCAAAGTCCTGTCTGCCGGGTTAGACTGTGGTTTTCATTGAGTAAATGATTAAGGTGAGCAGAAGGACAAAGTTAATGCAAATAAAGCAACTGACTCCTACAACTCAATAAAACGCCATTAAAATATTTACATCATAAGAACACCATATATTAAGAATAAATAACAGAACATAAAGTATGTCATCAGAAAAACAGAGGAAGAGGATACAGGCAAGTGGTGGGGGCCGGGGTAGCACTTACCTCCCAGCCCACGATGGACACTTGCCAGCGCGCTATCTTGTCTATGCTCTCTAACTTGCGTTTACGCTCGTTGATTAAGCACGCTACATTCTTCATGGTCTCATATGCTGCCTTTATGTTGTTGTAATCGCTGAAAAAGGGGAGGTTGATTTTAATAACATAATATTATGCCAAGAAAAAACAACAGCTGCTAAGATCATCACCTAAGTCACTGAGGCTCAGTCACAGCTAGACTTTGGAGCAAATGGCAAGTAAATAGTTACTGTTCTCTGTTTTGTGGTCAGTCCTGAAAAGGCGATAGTCTGCAGACATTAAGTGAGCTGACTGAGGGACTGTAATTCAAAATCCTCACCCACAGAATGCATTCATTCATTAGCCAGAAAGCCACATGAATGAAAGGGAATTCCACCCAGCAATAAGCCTTTTTCACGACAAGCATGCATTTTTCTCCTCAAGAAAGAAAATCTGGTTTGTTTGCTTTTTTTATTCTTTCAATTCTGTTCCATTATACAAAATACTGTCAAAATCTTCAATTCTTTAGGGGCAAAAAAACCAACACTCAGCATCAGCAAGTCACTGATAAACTGATCGACAGGAATGAGATTGCTTTCTGCAGTTTGGCACAGAAATGCAAATGTTCATTTGACACTATGTGCAAGCCTTAATCTACAGTGTCTCCTGTGCATTCTGGTCAAGACAAATGAAACTTAACTGGCTTCTCCCCAACCAGTTTCCAGCTTCTCTTGGCAGCATGTGGACTGGAAATGGAATCATAAGAATCATGAGTTTCAGTCCTGGTTCTCACATTTGCTATCTGGGTAACTTCCCTAAGCCTGAGTTTTCTTATCTATAATATGGGGGTAACAACATTTGTATGACCCATATCACAGACCTGTGAGGAAAAAACATTTTGTATACTTTAAAACACTACATACATGGGACTATCATTTGATGTGTGTAATACTTTATAAAGGAGCGTAGGTCCTGGAAGAATGGGCAATGGAATTCTAGACTGTACACAGGCTATACAATGCGTTGGCACAGTCCACATTTTTAAATGTTCTCCAACATTTTCAGACTGTACAGACACAGCTCCCAGCCTCCTCCTAGGGACTAGAAGCCCTGGAGAGGTTGGAGGGGAGGGGAGGAAGGAGGGGGAGTTAGATAGCCAATTCTATTGTCTATTTACAAACACAATAAACAGCATAGCTCCTGGGAAATCCCAGGCCCTTTTCCCACACAAACACTGCTGTCAAGATAACTGTTTTCTGAGTGAAATCAGCAAGAGTACAGAAACAAACTCAGAGACCAAGATCAAAAAAATAGGAAATTAAAAACAAAAAGACAAACTGTAGCCACAGAAATACCCAAATAATGACCAAAAAGGAAGGTTTTTCCCCCTACAGTAATAAAGATTAAATGCAGAGGATTCATGTCTCCCCACCATCTACATCTGTTCAATCCTTTAAGATCTCTAAGATCTTAGATCTCTCTTAGATCAGAAAAGCAGCAAAGTTCAGTCTCCTTTGATAATACTGATAGATAAACTGGCTGGTCTGTTATTTGGTCATAGATGACAGTAGAGGCCCTTTTAAGAGAAGAAACTTCTCATTTTTTTTTTCCAAATGGGGTTTTAAAATTTGGCCAACATTGTACAATACTAAGTGATTCAGAGGCAAGAATTTAAAATGCCTGCCTTCTTTTCTTCTTCTTTTCTTTTTTCTTTCTTTCCTTTCTTCTTTCCTTCTTCCCTCCCTCCTTCCCTCTCCCTTATTTGAGGACTGAGTATCCCATTGTTCATTTTTGGTAGCAGATATCCCAGAATGTCTCTTATCAACCTACTATTTCCTTCTAGGCATCTTTTCTATAGTTTCCCTTTACTTTGCCATCTGGAAAAGTTTCAACAATGAAAGTTTAGCCAACTGGGAACTTTCCTTATAAACTCCCCAAATTTATTATTCATTTGAGAATTTGCTATCTTTTCCAATGAGTTTGTTTTTTCTATAAGAAAAAAAATAACCAAACAATTTACCTGACTGCAACATTTTAAAATCAAACAACTTTGAAAGATTTAAGAACAGTGACCAATTCAATGATTAGTCTTGATTCCACAGGATAAATGATGGACCACTGAGACATATATTTTCAGACAAAGCCAATGGAAGAATTTGTTTTGTTTCATTCCAAATCTTTGTGACAATGGTTTTGTCTTTCCTTTTCCTCTCCCACCCCCCCCCCCCACCACTGGGGGAAGAGGAGAGAGGGAGGAAAAAAACAGATTTTTATGCATTGAAAATCAATCAAATTAAAATTTTAAAAAAGTGATGGTTGACTTCTTTTTCTTGCTATATATAAGCAAACTATTTCCCTTATTCCGTGTTTTTTAAGCCATTTTCACATCAACTCTTACTTGAGTCCATTGTGCTATATTCAATTACTGCCTTCCTTCAACCCAAATCTAATTTCAAGAAGGGGAGTATGGTTAGAGAGAAGATAAAGGAGTCAATCCCTTCTTTTGTATCAGGCAAAGTTATGCATTGAGGGTAGTTAATTTGATTACTTTGATGGAGACAGTCCTTCAGAATCAGAGCTATTATGCTTTTGTGAGCTAAGCATCCTGTAGATACAATCCCCTCCCTCCCACTTTTCTTACTGCAGCCATAGAGGTTACACTGTCAATGCCTAGTTATACTTGACGGCCCAAGCATAAGGATAGTGAAACCAAAGACAGACACTTGACCACTCCCCTCCTCCTAACAAAAATTGTGCTAGCTATAATCAGCTGGATATCATGGCCACTGAGGTTTCCTCTAACTCTATAATACCATAATCTTACAAATGTGTACTGTGGCTTGCCAGGAGAACCTGTGTATGATCCAATAAAATTAACCCATCATTAGTGCTTGGAGGCAAAGCAAAACTCATGTCCCACTGTGGTGAACTGTCCTCTATTTCAGGTTCCTACTGGTGTGGCATCTTTTTTATAATCATGTCTGTGGTTTCTGTATAGACACGAAAAGGGTTTACTGTTACTAGTTAACAAGGCACATTTCTTTAGCTCTTCTATGAGGACTCAAAAGATTCCAAGTCCAAAAGAACAATGAAAACTCCCAGGACTCAAAGGGGAGGCAGAAACAGAAAAAAAAACTCTGTGTGTTGTTGTTGTTGTCGTTTTTTTTTTTTTAGTTCAGTAGGAACTAAGCATCAGAAGATATGGACTTTCTAAATAGCCAGGAAAGCTCAGTCAGTAATTTAGCCTGGAGTGAGAATAAAAATTGAGGACCAGAAAGTCCAGAAAGCTCTCAGACAACCAGGAAGGCTAGACTGTGTGGATCAAAGCACACTAGTGCTAGAAAGAGACTTTTCAGGAAGACTGCCATAATCATCTTGAACTAGGAGTGGGAAAGTGGCTAGACAGAGGTATCTAAACATCAGAAAGATATGCTCTAATTTAGACTCTGTATCTACTTCATATAACTTTAATTGCTTATCTACAAATAGTTTATATCTTCATAAAATCTCAGTATTTACGATAAGGTTTATTGCAATTAAGATTGTTATAAACAAAAATAGTATAACATGATAAGATTGGTGAGGGTGTGGGAAAATAGACTCTCTATTAGATAGTTGTGGGGACTACAGACTGGTACAAATCTTTTGCAGAATAATCTGGCAATAAACAATGAGTCATAAGAACCACTCATACCCTCTGACCCAATAATCCTTTTGCTGGGACTGTAACCTAAAGATATCATTAGAATGGGAGGGAAAAAAAAGATATCTTCTTGGTAGAATTATGAACTGGTCCAATCATTTGGGAAAACATTTTTTGGAATTTTGAAAGAAAAGTGATTATGCTCTTTGGCCTAACAATCCTTCTATTGGGCACGTACCCAAGAAAGTCAAGGACAAAAAGAAAGTTTAATTATTAAAATATTAATACTAGTATTTTTTGTGGTTAAAAAGCAACTGGAAACAAAGGGGGTCACCACTGATTCCAAAATGCCTGAGCAAATTTTGATATATAAATGTAATCAAATATTGTTGTCTCATAAGAAACAATGAATATGCACAACTGAAATCGGAAAGATTTATGTGAACTGATGTAAAAAAAGCTGAATCAGAACAATATCCACAATGACTAAAATAATGTGGATGAAAACAATACAGCTGAACTCATATTAAATGCAATGACTGAAATGCAATATGAATGCAATTCTGTTTCCAAAGGATAGAGAATAAAATTCTCTCCTCTCATAGGATAGGGAAGGGGGGGGGAAAGGGAGAGAGGGTGCTGAATATAGCAGACATGGTTGCTAAATTGATTATGGAGTGGGGAGAAGAGGGAAAAAATATAGAGAAATTATTATAATGTAAAATGACCATTTGTATCAGTACAACTCTTTTTTTTTAAAGAAAAAAAGACCTATCTATAAAAAAAATTCATAACTTTTAAGAGAAAAAAAACAATTGGGAAATGGTCAAATAAATTATACTATATTATTATAATGGAGTATTATGACAACATAAAATGAATAACATAAAGAAATATGAGAAGACATAAGCAATATATGATTAGTAGAACCAGAACCACAGACAGTCTATAATTATATTTTTAAAGAAAAAAAGATCAACAGATCTTTATAAATACAAAGATACTAACTACGCATATTTGTTACAAGAACTTTTTTTTTCCCAGTGAGGTGGGGTGGGAGGGAAAGAAAATAGATTTCTCTTCATTTTTTAAAAATAGAGAGGTGTGCAGCAGTGCTCAGATGTGAAATATTGCACATACTTTCAGATGAGGTCACTGTACTATTAATTTTACTTAACTGTTTTACTTTATTTCAAGAGACCTCACACAAAGTAGGAACAATCAGTAAATTTCTGCAACGTAAAAACAAAACATACCAACAGAAATTTTTTTTAAAAGTACAAAGACATATTATTAGGAATGGAAGAACAAATGTATCATTTTTGTTTTTGATTTGATTAAATATAGGTAATAATCTTTTTTTTTAAGGTATAAGTGGTTTAGATGTTAGAGTTTTACTTGGAGATTTACTCCATATTTGGTTTATTTATTTCTTAATATTGTTGTGAATGTTGTTTATTAACAATAAAAGAAAATTTAAAATCTTTAAGGGTTAACCTAGGAGTGTGTTGCTATAGTCAGGGTACAGGAGATAAGGGGCAGCAGCCAGGAGATAAGGGAGATGGCAGCCACATATAGTTGATCTGTTCTATTCTATCCTTTCATGTCTCCTGAAATGGGAATTGTGGCTTCTCCTTTCTTAGCTCTCACATGCTTAACTTGAACTACAAGGACTTCCCAAGTACTTCTTGCAATTTAAGTTCTCTTCTTCTTGTTCCATGTATTTCCTATAAATAATAGTGATGTTCTAGTACAAATAGGATTGCGGTGATATTTTTATTAGCCTAGGATTTGGACAGAAGTCCAACAAAATCTAGTGGCAGCTAGTTGGTGCAGTAGATAAGAGTGCCGGGCCTAGAGTGAGGAAGATGCCTCTTCCTAAGTTCAAATCCAGTCTCAGATATTTATTATCTGTGTGACCATGGTCGAGTCACTTAACCCTGTTTGCCTCAGTTCCCTCATCTGTAAAATGAGCTGGAGAAGGAAATGGAAAACCACTCCAGTATCTCTGCCAAGAAAACCCCAAGTGGGGTCACAAAGAGTTAGACACGACTGAAAAACGACACAACAATGACAACCAACAAAATCTAAAAGGGCCTAAAATAATTAACAATAATAATAGTTAATATTTATATGGTGCTTTTGAGGTCTGCAAAGTGCTTTTTGATCCCATAACAATGCTGGAAAGTAGGTACTATTGTGATCTAGGTGACTTGCCCAGGCTCACACAGCTCAGTATCTGAGGCTGGATTTGAAGCCAGGTTTTCCTTCAAGATTTCAGGCCCAATACTCTAGCCACTCAGCCCCTCGCTGCCTCTAATAAGTGACCAATAAATGATTATTCCTGAAGTGGTTCTCCAGGCTTCCAAGTTTCCTCACCTGTGCTCTTGAGTGGTGTACTTCAGTAACTCAGCTAGCTGCAGAGGGTATTTGCAAATCTTCTGAACGGGAGTAAGGAGAAATCCATCGATGGCTATGTCAATCATCTGCTGAAGCAGGCGGCAGGCTTCAAAGAAATGCCTGTACTTGCCCTGCTTCATCAGGTTCGAAAGCTCCAGGCAGGCCCCAGGATGGTTGTTACAGTATTCAGAATAGATGGCAAAGCCTTCTTGCTGTAAAGAAAAAGCAGAATTGGATTATAAAGCTGGGGAACTTGGTAGAATGGCTGACGAATGAGGTGACTACATTGATGACTATGGTGGGCATAGTTAGCCCTTTAAACCAGATGGCACAGCGGATAGAGTGCTTGGCCTGGAGACAGGAAGACTCATCTTCCTGAGTTCAAATCTGGCCTCAGACACTTACCAGCTGTGTGACCCTGGACAAGTCACTTAACCCTGTTTGCCTCAGCTTCTTCATCTATAAAATGAGCTGGAGAAGGAAATGGCAAATTATGGCAGTATCTTTGCTAAGAAAACCCCAAATCAGGTCAAGAAGAGTCGGACATGACTGAAACAAATGAACAGCAACAACAAACCATGGCTCTTCTATTTACTATCTGCTTGAACTAGGGGCAAGCCAATTTCCTTCTCCAAGTCTGTTTTATCATGTATAAAATTAGTAGGTTGGTCCCTTTCAATTCTAAATACTGGGATGCTCTAAACCTTGATACTGATAACTGCCATAGCTTCAATCCTGAAATCTCTCCAGAACACCAGTGGATATTACTCTCTGAATGCAATGCCAACACATAAAATTTAGCATGTCTGAAAATAAACACTTCATTTTCCTTTAAAAAATTGATACCACTGCTCTTCTAGTAAGTTAGTCTTAAAACCTTGGGGTCATCTGTGATTCCCTCATCTCCTTCACCCGTGACAGTCACCAATCAAACTTTGATGATTCTTCCTTTGAAATCACTTTTACATCTATTCCTGTTTATTTTCTTGGTATCATTTTAGTTCAGGCCCTCATCGCTTCATGCCTAGACTCCTGGAATTGCATCCTAAATGCTTACTCTGCCTCAAATGTCTTTGCATGTCAATTTATCATGTACACCATTACCAGACTAATCTTCTTAAATTCTGCTATCAACAGATCACCACCCCATATTCCACAACTTTCATTTAACTATCAAATAAAGTCTAAACTCCTTAATTCGGCATTGAAGGTCTCCCTAATTTTGCCCCGAGCTACTTTCCACTGTTATCTTCCATTACTCCCTCACACGAAATTTGCTCCACTCAAACTAGTCTATTCACAGTCTCCTGATTTGTCATATATGGTATGTCTTTTCTCTTACCTGTATGCCTCTGGTTATACTATTCAACTTACTCCAACTATTCCTCCCTCACCCTCATTCACTCCAGCTGTACAAATCCCAGTTGAATTTCTTAAGACTCATCTCAAAACATTTACGTGAAGTCTTCTCTATTGAAAAACAAAAACAAAAACTAAAACTCTTTACTAGCTTTAATCAAAAGACCTGACTATCTTATTTACTAGCTGCATAGCCTTGGGAAAATCTCTCTATCTATCTGGGCATACTGAATGGCAAATCACTTCAGTATCTTTGCCAAGAAAACCCCAAATGGGGTCACAAAGAGTTGGACAGGACTGAAATGACTGAACAACAAGACCCACCCCTGTGAAAACTTTCTGATCAGCCAGAAGTGAGCTTCTCTCTAGTTAATTTACTTATTGTCTTATACCACTTATTTGACATCTATTATTTATAATTTTATATTCTAAATGATCTTTCCATGTATACAGGTATCTAAGCTATACAGTCCTTAAGAACAGGGACCCTCCTCTCTCATAGTACCTACCATAGTACATGACACACAGAGGTACTCAATCTATTGACTGATTAACTAATTTACAACAAATTTGAGGATAAAAGTACTACTGCCTTGGAGGCCATCCAGTCCAACCTTATCAATTTAGAGATGAATAAACTGAGGCACAGAGGTTAAGTGTTTTGCCCAAGCTCATATAACTAGTAAATGTCTGCAACAGGATTGAATTAATTTTCCTGGCTCTAGGGTCATTACCTTTTGACCACTCCATGTATCATATTTGGAATTGCATGGTATCTTAGAGGCTGTCTAATGCAGAGTGGCCCAAGGCCAGAATAAGATTAAAATGTAATTGGGAAATGTTTAACAAAATAAATAAAAATATAATACAACACAGATAATGTTAATTTGTGGTTTTCTAAGTCAACATGTCACTGGTAGGGATTTGTTCCTATTAGAGTTTGATACCACCATTCTAATTCAGCCTCCCTCATTTCAAATGAGCATATTGAAGTTTGGAAAGATTAAGAGCCTCACCTAAGGTTACACAAGTAAAAATTCAAATAGTAATTGATGACCAAGTGTTGTCAAGGTACAATCTTTCAGATGGGGGTGGGGAGCAAGTATCACATTTCTCTTTAGCTAGGGAAGGCAGATTATTGCCCACCCACTTCCCTTCCTCCCAAAAAAGGATCAGTCAAATAATAAATTATTTAAGTACATTAGAAACAACTTTAGGAAATGGATTTTTATAGTTCATGCAGAGATAGAATATTCTTTAAGTTTAAGGAAGAATCATACACCCACGTATAGGTGTAAGCTAGACCTCTAAGATTTTAGGTGCTTTCTGAAATGAGGCAGAAGAGAGATACCTCAACGCCAAAATGTAGCAATTTATTATTAAATATTGACCCACCACACGCTTCTTAGAGAAAAGATCCAGATATAACCACTCTATATTTGATAGAAATCATTCCAAATGTGACCCCATGATCTCTGAATCCATCAAGGTGGAAAGGTTTTTATTTATTTATATTTAATGAACTCAGAGTATTTCATTAGATTAAGAAAAAAGTACTTTTTACAATTATACCCTGTACGAACTAGTCATTGTATTTAAAAAAATTTATAGCTATATTCCATGAAAATATAGCCATCTGTATAAGTGAACAAGGCCTTCTCTTCTTGGTAGAGTCAAATTTTTGGAAACTACTCATGTTATATTAATTAGCTAAACAGTGACATACATGATGAAGAAAGCAGGATCCTATTTCACTCAGATGAGGTTCTTCTTTATTGTATTGCTTCTCAAGATCTTTCAAGAACTTCCTTTGGAATTTGTAAATCTCTTCAATGTTTCCAAAAATGGTACCCAACTGTGCAACAGTGAACATTCCGGTATGTTTGCGACACTGCCGAATATAGCCCTGAGGGGAAATAATGTATTTTTGATTAGTTTTAAAAGCACTTCCACTTAAGTAACCCTTCTAAATATTCCAACTCTCCAGGCCTCAGGGGAAAACCAGGGTCTCTTCTCTAGGTTTTTACTGTGATAATACTGTGTCCTTAATTAGGGACCTCTTAAAATTTTTCACAAATAACTACGGAAATGCAAAAAAAAAAAAAAGCTAAGAAAATAATGTAAGGAAGAGCATAAAAGTTCCAGGTCAAACCCCTAAATTTGCTTGATTTCCAGGATAAGAGCTCACAATTTCTATTGTCATTTTTCTCTGAATTGTTCAGATCACCAGTCTTCTATCTCAGACTAGAGATATAAATCTATTTCAGACTAAAAAATTTGTCAGAATATAGGACATCCTCCCCTGCTGAAGAGCCAGTTCAACTGTTCACTACTAATCATGACAGCCAAAAAAGAATGAAAAGACTAAGGGTATCCAACAGATGTTGTCCAATTATTCCATCACTAAATTTATAACTTACAACATCATTTGTTTTATAGCACAAATATTGATCTTTAAGAACAAGACCTGGAACACTGAGATCCTGAGTGTTACATGGTCCATATTTGTCAGAGAGAGCATTAGAATTTGTTTTCCTGGCTTTTAGTTCAATTCTTAATCCACTATATGCAGCGTTCTTTCTCATGCATTCAATATTTATCTCTAAAAGAATACACTAACTGTATTACTTTATGATGCCTTGTTTTTCTCTGCAACCCACATTTTCCATTCCCAAGCCCATAATTAAAGTAAGTTCTGTAGCCATGTGCCAATCATTTATAAAGAAAGACTGTTTCTCAGTAGCAGGTCAAACACCAGCTAATTATCATTCTATGTAGCAGGTAAATCAGACTGTAGATGGGCCAACTTGATCATCTCAGCTGGCAAACAAGTCACTCCATCTCTGGAGATTTTAAAATCTTCATCTTTAAAATGAGGGGTTCGACTAGTGGATGTCTAAGGTTCCTTTTAGCTTTAAAATGCCATGATCCTATGACCCTATGAGTAATTTTAGAAGTCCAGTTCTAAGACAGATCAATGAATAATGTACCTTAAAAAGGGATGACTCCAATAGCCAATATAAAAGAGACAATTTCTCAAAGCAAGAAATCTTATGGCAACACTTGGTCCAATCACCTTCTGTAAAATTAAGTCTGAAAAATTCAATGGGGCCTGCTAGTCTACCTCACAGATGTCTTTGAGATGCTTGATATAAACTCGTTCAGTGTTCATGATCTCTTGTATGACATTGGTCCTCATCTGGTCTTTGTTTTCTGAATGTTTCTGGTGGTGCTTCCCAGCATCTGAATATTGCTCTTCACCTTGAGTACTGCTGGAATTCTCTGAGATTTCTTCCTGATTAACTCGTAACTGCCATCAAAACAGAAGAACAGCTGGGTTAGAGGAAAAGGATATCACAAAACTAAGAACCATTTAACTTCTATTTCTCTGACATAGTGAAAATAGCTTATGAATATTGGTAGAAAGCATTATATTCAGCGAAGTTTTCTCCAGTCCTCTTTGTTTTTACCTATATAATAATGATAGTATAATTGATATCAGATGCATTTGTGCCTAGGTAAATACAGTGGTAGTGTGAGGTCAAGGCCCATGTCACATGTCAATCCTTAGCAGTTTATTACACACAGCAGGTACTTGCTAAGTGCTTGTTGAATTGAATGTCTTATTTTCTATTATAATTACAATTTTAACTTGCCTACAATTTTTTAAAATTAATAGAGTTATTGTTATTTAATTCCAGGAATTTTATGGATTATAAATTATAAAAAATAAATAAATTATAAAGTATCCAATCTAAGGAATAATGAGATACGACAAAATGTCCTTTAATCTTTGTAGTGCTTCTCAAACTCCTAGAGACAGATATACCCCATCCTGACCACTAACAGTGACCAATGAAGCTACGAGGTAGTTTCTCCAACACTTCCTGTGATGGGTCCCTTCAGTTACCTCAGATGAATTTCACATTCACATCACTCTTCTTATTCTTCTGATGGGGTCCACTCTCCTCTGAATTTTACTTTAAACTCAGTCCATTTAATTCAATTCATTTAAGGAATAGAGGATAGGGGCTGGATCTGTAATTTCAATTATATAGGAGGTTCCCTTTACCAATGTAGTTTGGCACCTTCTCTGCAATTTATAGAGACTTGCTTAAAGCACTCAGAGGTCAAGTGACTTGCCCAGAGTCACAAAACCAGGGTGTATCAGAAGTGGGACTTGAACCGTGGTCCTTCAGGGTCTGAGACCAGCTCTCTATTTATTATGCCATGTTACCTCTCAATTCATTAAAACATTTTTTAAGGACCTACTTGGTACAAGGTGCTATGTTACTAGTAACACTTCTTTTCATGACCCAGACCTATGGGACCTACAGGAGTGGATAAGAATAAGTAGAAGAAAATTCCACCATTGCTAAGAATTAAATTTTGCTAGGGGGAAAAAAACAATTATCAAACAAAGAAGACAAGTGGAAGAGGAGTTAGGTTTGTTCTGTGTGTCCCAAGAGGGCAGAAATAGGAGTAATGAAGGGGGCAGAGTTGGGAATTTAAGGAAATATTTCCAAATGTAAGCCCTGTCCCAAAGTCCCTGTGCGAGGAGCAGGGCAGAGTTGGAGACAGTGGGGGAGCTACAGCCTTCTTCAGTCCTCTTCAGGACTCTCAGAGCTTCAGGTTGATTTGAGTGCAGAATCCTGACTTCCTGCTTCAAGACCTAAAATGGAAGAGTCCAACCCCACTCCAGGTCACTGAAAGAAAAGACTCTGGAAAGACATGAGAGGAGCTGGCAGTCTCCATCATGTCCCTCTCCTAGACTGCCACACTAGAGACTCTAGGGAGTTTCCCTTTGGGTGATATCTAGAACTTTCTCTCTGGGTTGAGCTGAGTTACCTCACATCCAGTGGGAAAGTTCTTTCACTCAGTATTGTCTGGTGTATATTCTCCTTTGTATACTTTCTCTGATTTCTGCCTTGCTATGATCTGGATAAATGGGTTTCTTTGCTATTCACTAGGTGTTCATTGTAGACCTGGTATTTGATCAGAAAGGGGTCAAACTTTGGATATAGACTTGGGGTCTTTCTTGCCCCCGAATGACAAAATAATTAGAAGTTAGCTTGAACCTGATCATATCCCCTAGTCTAAATATTTAAGGGAACAGATAGATATAATTCTGAATGACTACCTCCTCTCTCTGAGGAAAGCAGAGTGACCTCTGGCCCCAACTTCCTGCTTCCCTTCTAGCAGGAATGAAAGTCTCTCTGGGAGAAGGGTGGGAGGAGAAGAGGCCAAAGATGTCTATTTTGCCTCTCTTCATGTCACACAACAACAGTCTTGCTACAGGTGGGCCTCTCTACACTTGAAGTCTTTCCTATACTAACAATTAGGGTTATACAAAGGGGTAAAGGGCTGCCTTGTAGGGAAGTGGGTTTGTCCACTCTCACTGAAGATCTTCAAGCAAAGGTTGGATAAACACTCACTGTGTATGTTGCAGGGGAATTCTTGTTCAAGTAAAAGGTGGGCTAGATAGCCTTTGAGGTCCCTCCCAATTCTGGAAATCTGTTATTCCAATTCTGTCATCCAAAGATAGAAAATGGTATACACTTACCCTGACAAAGCTAGCAGGAAACCAGGCTTCCTTATCCTCATTCCTGCCCCACCACCAGTCTTTATTAGAGGCTTCCAGTACTTGGATGACATCTCCAGCTTTGAAGCCAAGCTCCTGATCATCCATGGTCACATGATCCCACAAAGCTTCTGCACAGACCACGCTGCCATCACTGATTAGCTAAACAGAAGACACAACCAGACAGTTAAGTGTAAAAGCACTTATAACTTCCTCAAGTACAGGAATCACAATCTATAGTTCTCCTGCATCTTCCAAATCATCTACCACTGTGGTGGAGGTCAAAATTGGTGGCTGAGTCTACAATAAGGATTTGAGACCCTGTTTTTTGTTTTGGCCCAGACCTGTGATTTTATTGGTATAGCATACTCCTCCTGGTAAGGAAACTGTTCTCCACCAATGCAGATCTGCAACTGCTCTACAACTTAGTCTAAGAGAATCACTTGAGGGCAGCAAGAGGTTATGTGATTTCCCTAAGTTCACAGCCAGTGGGTACCAAAAACAGGACTTGAGTGTCCACCTGACTCCAAGACAGTTTCTCTATCCATTACACAGCAATATGCCATAGAAGACTGCAGAAATAACACCAGGAAGAGTTTCTCACACCCTCTTGAAGGATTCATAAATTCCCAAATAGAAAATCTCACTGACTTAGGGTCTCACTGACTTAAACACAATGAAAAACCTGGAGGTTAAGAAAAAAATGGTGCCAGAGCTCCTAAATAGATGTAACAAAGTCCAAGGTCAGGTGTAAAAATGTATCAAAGAGTACACATTTTACTTACAAAAGATCTCCACAAGGCATTAATCAATATGTATTGAATATGGTTCAATATTTTAATAAGTTTTGTTATTAACCCCTAATAAATTAAAACGGGGTAAGAGGAAGGCATTGGCAGATAGCAGTTTAAAAAAAAAAGAAAAGAAAAAAGATAGTTGAAAGCCTGGTTGCAAAGAAAACAAAAATGTTATAAAATCAATAATCATCTATAAAATGGGGATAAGAACAATACTTACCTCGTAGTGTGGTGAGGATCATATAAGATATCTAAAATGCTTTGTAAACTTTAAAGCATTATATAATTGTTAGCTATTGTTATTATTATCTTTCATCTGTAAAAGGAGTAATAATATCACCTACCTTCCAGGGTTGTTGTAGGGATAAAATGAGATAATATTTGCAAAGTGCTTTACAAATATTAAAGTGCTATATAAATGCTAGTAGCATCATCATCATCACTCCTAGTATCACTAGGGCATGCACATTACAATGACTGCTGTTCATAGTGACAGCCTTGAGTCATCAAGGAAAGATTTAATTATGTTCAGTCCGTTCTGGGTCCCCTCCCAAGGTGTTGTTCAGTTGTTTCAGTTATGTCCGACTCTTCATGACAACAGTTGGGGTTCTCTTGGCAAAGATACTGGATTGGTTTGCGATTTCCTTCTCCAGCTCATTTTATAGACGAGGGAGGCAAATGGGGTTAAGTGACTTGCCCAGGGTCACACACTAGTAAGTGTCTGAGGCCCGATTTGAAGTTGAATCTTCCTGATTCCAAGCCCAGTGCTCTATCCATTGCTCCAAATATCCCCTGCCTCCTGCTCCCCAAGTACATTTTATTTAAAATACGTATACATATATACATATACACACACACACACACACACACACACACACACACACACATACACATGTTCTTAGGAAAATTTTATGAGAATTTGTTTAAACAAACAAACAAAAAATTCTTTGGTGTTTCAAAGGCTATGTTAGGTACCCAGAAAATTCCCCCAGGCATAATAGCACCTATCCTATTGTCCAGCCAAGGCAGGTAAATGAAGTGTCACTGTTGTAGGAGTTGTTTAGAAACCTTAATGTGGTTACATGATTATAAAACCAGCACAGGGGAGAGTGAGATTCTGAACTGATGATGAATCTTAAATAAAGTACCTGCCAACTAACGAATAAAATTCTCCCACAGTACCTCATTGATGGCTAGCTGCTCTCCCCCGGGCTGTAAGTATCTGGGACTGGCTTGACAGAGCTCTTCATAACTGTAATCTTCCTCACTTCCATTGTCATCAACTAAGGCAGAGGACTCTGTAGTTCCATCTGTGGAAACTGAAACAAAAGTTGCCAAGAAAGAATGAATAGCTCACCAAAGTAAGCAATAACATGAAATCACAGCTGAGATTTCTACCAAGGGAAAATAAGCATTGGATTTTTTTAGTCACAACTCAAAATATAAGAAAATCTGACTGATGCTGTAGGGTGAGGAGTGGGGGAGAGGAAATAAGCATTTATAAAGCCAGTCACTAAACTAAGCTCTTTCTACAAATATTATCTCATTTGATCCTCACAAAAACCCCTCACTTTACAATTGAGGAAACTGAGGCAAACAGAGCTTACATGACTTGCTCAGGGTCACATAGATAATAAGGAGCTGAGCCCAGATTTATATCTAAGCAAAGGTTACAATTTCTGATATGAACAGTTTTCTTCTGTGAGAACTGGACCATTGCTGGTAGCATTTCTGACATTACAGAATATGTTATTCTGTACATTAAGAAATTTCCTGAAATTATATGAGATGAAACTTGACCGCTGAAGCTCCAAAGCCTATCTAATGAAACCCAAATGTGCAGAGTAATATTCCCAAGTAATATGTTACTTAGCGTTAGGTAAACAAGCAAAGTTACTGGCAGGCAACAGAATTGTGCTCTTCAGATTAGACATTTATTTGAAAGGTTGTAGACTTCCCAAGATTAAAAAGGTAGTGAGTAAGTACCACCTGAGAGGAAGAAGCTGGCTGGCTGTCATTTCTCAAAGAGTTAATCCAAATGAGAAGGCCTGGATTTAATGTTAGGCTTACACCACCACTTCAAGAAAGTCTTGCTGCTATCTTCAAAGGACTGAAGCAGGATGTTTGGTTGTCCCACTTTCACAGCATAGTGCCCTATTTTGTTACTGGGGGAGGCAGGCCACTCCCACCGAAAGCTGTCCTGCTACAGAAAACAGGAGTCTTTAGTTACATTGGTTCAAGCTGCTGGCCTCCCTCTGTTCTACTTGGGCCAGCTATTCTGGGCTTTTCCTTCCACCTCCTTTCTGGGAGAGGCATTCTGGCTACATCCACCAGACCTAGGCACTATGGCCTATAGGTAGCTTCAGTAGGCCCCTTAAGCCTCAATGAGCCTTGGTTAGCCCCATATATCTCTTTTCTCCACATTATTTGAATTCAGAAAAGTTACACCAATATTTTCAGAGGGGCATTAAGGTACCCCCCCCACCTCTTAAAGTATTAGATACTGCTCCACACACAGTTCTTTCTTTGGGAAAACAGGTTTCTAGTAATTTTATGCACAGAAGGAAGTATCTATTCTCCCAACCAGCTTTCAGAGGCAAACACATTTGAAGTTAATGGAATTCAGAGTACAAAAAAACTGGGAAGAAATGGGAAAAGGTGGAGATTTGTACTATCAAAACAGCAGTGAACACTGTTGACAACAATGGGATGACTTTCATTTGCCAGAATTTAAAATACTTTGCTAAGCACAGATAGGAGAATGTGTGAAGAAGAATTCAGTCCAAGTAAACTACATAGATTATGAAAGACACAAAGCTGCAGTTAAAACCTCCTCTACAAAGAAGGGGGAAAGTATAATAATAATAACTAGCATTTATATAGCACTTTAAGATTTTCCAAGTGCAAAGTGCAAAGATTTTCAATTACATGTATTATCTCACTGATGCTCACAATAAGCCTGGAGGTAGGTGCTATTGTCACCTCCATTTTACAGATGAGGAAACTAAGGCAGACAAAGGTTAAGTGACTTGTCCGGGGTCACAATATAGTGCATGTCTGAGATGGAATTCGCATTCAGGTTTCCCTGGCTCTAAGTCCAGCACTTTATCTACTAATCCGTGCATGCGTGCGCGCGCGCGTGTGTGTGTGTGTGTGTGTGTGTGTGTGTGTGTGTGTGTGTAGACACAAAATATGAATAAATATTTAAACTACCAGAATAAAAAAGGTGCACTGAAGCAGGAAGGTTTGTCTTACCTAACAGAGGCTCTATTGCTGTTTATAAACCCTAACAGTTACCCTCAAGAACTTGGGGTAACTATTTTTAATTACTTTTAGTTTCTCCAATTAATAAGCATTTATTTTCTCTCCCTCTCACCACTTCCCCTACCACCCTACATTGCCAAAGGAAAAAAAAGGAAAAGGAAGCCCTTGTAACAAATATACATAGTCAAGTAAAAGAAATCCCCACTTCGGCTATGTCCAAAAATGAGTGGCTCATTCTGCATACTGAGTCTTTGGGATAACTATAAAAATATTCTCAGAGCCCTGGGTTAGAAGTCTAGTTTGGCACTTTCACTCTTTAAAGGGGACACAAAATGCTGGACTCTTCTACCTTTCAGTAAACCCTGCTCTGCACTGTCTGGCACAAAAGTTCTTTTGCTATCATATATCAGTTGCAGTTAAAGCAAGAGTATATACCACCTTCTGAAAGCTCAGGGAAAAAAATCAAGAGCCTGGGCCTCCTTCTACACGTAAAAGCACTGAAAGTGACCTTCTCCCTCAAAGAACCATTTCCCCAGAGGAAGGTCTCAGTTCTTTACCATTTGATCTATTGGCTGTTGCCATAGAAACTGGTAAAAAAAAAACCATATATATGTGTGTGTAGTAGATAGATAGGTAAACAGATAAAAATTTTCAGGAGAAAAAGCTAGAGGCAGTCATGTATAATTATGTCAATCACAAGAAATCAAATGCCCAAGTTATTTTAGGATCACGGAGCTACAAGGGATCTCAGAGGTTATCTTGCCATCCTTAGAGGTTATATCTCATTGTGACAAGGAAACAGATTCAGAGAAGTTACGTGATTTGCCCAAGGTCACAAAGGCAGTGAGTAACAGGATCAAAATTTGAATCTGTGTCTTCTAACTCTCTCTCTCTCTCTATATATATATCTATATAGTGCTGATTCCACAGGACCATGTTGTCTCTGAATTTCTCATCTTTCCCTCTAAAAGGCAGATGAAGATGCTTTGGAGCTATAGACACAAAGTCCTAACAGAGTATTTGTACTGGCATAGCACAAGCCTAAAATAAGTCATCATATTAATTTGTTAAAGGGGAGCAGAACTTAAGATTGTTGAATTGGGCTAAATGGATGGCCTTGCCTCATGCCATATATACAGTGAGGGAGAGACAACATAGGATTACTTTTCCTTTCTGCATTCATTGATCCATTGATGTCAGCAGGGGAAAAGATCTGCTCCTAACACTTTCATGCTTAAGCAGAAGAAAGAGGGGAAGAAGAAGGAAACAAACATTTATTAAGTACCTGCTATATGCCAGGTACACTACTAAGTACTTTACAAATATTATTTCATCTGATCCTCATAACAATCCTGTGAGATAGGTGCTATTGTTATTATTCCCATTTTACAGTTGAGGAAACTGAGGTAGACAGAGGTTAAGTGACTTACCCAGAGAAACATAGCTAGTAAGTGCCTGAGAACAGATTTGTACTCAGGTCTTCTTGACTCCAGGCCTAGTGCTCTATCCACTGTGCCACCAAGCTGCCCCAGGTCCTTGCCAACAATCCTCCTCTGGGGTTTTACCTCACCCATAATCAGCAAAAAGAGAGAGAAATGGGTACACAAGGTTGTGTGCCCACATATAATTAGGGAGGATCATGGAGGGGAGAAGTTGGAGGGTAGGAAGGAGTGTCAGATCTGCCTTCCTCCAACCCTGCACATGCAAGACCAACACCTCACAGGCACGGGGTGATTCACTGTTGCTTGTTTCTCCATCCAGTGAAGACACTGGCAGAGTGACTCTGTGGGTCACTTGGGGTTTTTCCACCAAGGAAAGGATGAAAGGGTATATGATTTCTAAATGCTGAAGAATGACTATAAGGAGTTGCAACTACGGTGCCCCACCATGGTGGCAGATTCTTATAGACCAATGTGGTATATTATACTTTCACTGGGCTGATATGTGCATATAATTAGGAAAATGCCTCTGATTAAGAAGACTCATGAAAGAGATTACTAAAAGTTCACCATTTTTGTCATAGTTCCCCCATTACTGGAGATCCTCAAGCAGAGGTTGGAGATAATATGTTGGGGTGTTGCACACTACATTCCAGTACATGGACAGTTTGGTCTGACTCCCATGTGCTCTGAGGTTCCTCCCACCTCTAAAATGCTGTGATTCCGGATGCATTCATTTATCCAATATTTATTAAGTGCTTATACTTATTAGCATTTATTAAGTATCCATATTCCATCTACTCTGTGCGCATCTTGTATGTACTTATATCTTTGCCGTTTTGTCTCCCTCATTAGCCTATAAGTTCCATAAGGACAAGGATTGTTTTGCTTTTCTTTGTCCTCTCTAATGCTCAGCATAGTGCTGGGAACATAGTAAGCACTTAATAAATAATTATACATCGTCTGAAGAAATGGGAGTAGATACAGAGAAGAGACCAAGTGCCTGCCTTCAAGGGGCTTACATCATCAATTATTATGTATTAGTGCTATAATCATTAGTCCGTGGCAATAGTTCTAAAAATTTACAGGTCTTCAAAGGAATGACTGCCCAATGCAACAAGTGACAAAATATTAAACTATTATATCCAACAGAACAGGCCCGCATAACCTGCAGCCTGGCGTAGCAGCCCAAGGGCATGCCAAAGGATTTCTGGCAGCCCATGAATATAGGGGATGTTTTCCTCTACATTTTTCGTGAGCTGCCCAAAATCCTCTGGTAGGACGCAGGTTGTGCAGACCAGCAATAGAACATAAGCTCCTTATTCATGTGATTCCCAGGAGAATTATGTATCTTATACAGTATTTCTGATTCCCTATTTCCTTTACTCTTTTTCCCTTCTTTCTATCAACTAACAGTTAATAACCCTCCCCAACACCACCCCCCCAACCCCTTTGCCCAGGTTCTTTTCAAATTTAGAATACCTCAACAAGCTCCATCATTCCTATGGCTCTAACAACACAAGCAATAACAGTTCACATTTACATAATGCTTTAGTTTCCAAATGAGTTGTCTCAAAGGATTGCAACATCTTGAAGTATGTTAGTATCACTATTCTCATTTTACAAATGAAGGAACTGTGGCTCAATGAGTTTTAGTGACTTGCCTACAGTTAGTTGTACAGAGATGAAATGTCAGAGCCAGAATCTGAACCCAAGTCTCTTGATCCCAAGCTGAGTACTCTTTTTAACTACCCCATATCTCATTGGTCAATACAGGTGATTCTCTAAGCTATATTTCCAGTCTGGATTTCTTATTTGTGCCTGTAGTTTCACCTGACTATAGGACATCTTCATTTGGAGGCCTTACAGTCACCGCAAACTTAGAATGTTCAGAATTAAACGTATTTTTCTGTCTTCCTTTCCTCTCCCTCATCTATCCCCAATTTTGACAAACTGGATCTTCTTTCCAACTCTACCATTCCTGTCAGGGTTACCACCATTTCCTCAATTTTCTAGGCTGGGAATCATTCTCCCCTCTATTTCTCTCTTTGTAGCCAGTTCATCTGTTGCTTCTTTTGTTGAATGTTTTTGGATTTACCCTTTCTTTTCCATCCTATTCCCACATCTGCTACTTCTTAATCTAAGCTCTCATTACTGCATATCCAGCACACCAAAACATTACCCAGCTAATCTCCCTAATTGTACTCCTTCCCCTCCTACTCACACTGCATTCTTCTTTCAGCCTAAAACACTACTTTCATCGTAATACTCCCAACAAAATCTACAGTGGATCCCTCTTATATCATGTCCAAAGGCTTCTGTCCAGCATTTAAGACTTTCCATAATGTGGACCTACCCTGTTCATTCATTCATTCATTCATTCAATTCATTCATTCACATATTCACTCATTCACCCACTCGTTGATTTACCCAAAAATTTATTATTAAGTACCTACTCCCCAGGCTTGTGCTAGATAATGGCAAAAAAGAAAAAAAGACCACCCTCCATATACTACTTACACAACTACTCCTCAATACATGTCCTATCCTTTAGTAAAACAGGTATTATAATTGCCTTTTCCCTTTTCTGACATGCTCTCCTCTCCCCCTACAACCATGTAAATATTATGTATTCTTAAAGGTCTAGCCCAGGGATGGGGAACCTGCGGGCTTGAGGCCACATGTGGCCTTCTAGGTCCTTGGGTATAGCCTTTTGACTGAGTCCAAGTTTTACAGAACAAATCCTTTTATTAAGGGGATCTGTTCTGTGAAGTTTGGATTCTAGCCTACGTCTGATACCTTCCACAAATCTTTCTCCAGCTACTCTAATCTACACTGATCTTTCTCTGAATTCCTAAAGTCACTATCAACTCAATTTAACAAACATTAATTAGGGGCTTAATATATCCAAGGCCCTATTCTAGGCCCTGATGATACAAAGGTATCTGCCCTCAAAAAGTTTATATCCTACTATTATAATTTAGCACTTAATCTGTAGTTGTTTTATGAACCTTAGTTTTCTCTCCCTAAATAGACTATGTTTTTTAAGAGCAAGAATCATGTCTTATACTCCTTGTATAGTCTTCCCAATGTCTAGTAAAGTGCATATCATAGACTCTCAATAGATACTTATTGATTGATTCATGTACTCTCTCTGAAATCACTGTACTTCAATTTCCTCATCTGGAAACTAGAGTCAGCAATGTTTCTTATGGGGGTTCTGTAGGAGAAAGAGCTTGTAGAAATTCCTACACCCACACACAAAATCACTTTGTAAATTTTGGTGAAGGAAGGGGATAAACCAGATGATCATAATAAAATAATAAATCATAATAAAATAAATGATTTGGGTATGAATACTGTCTCAGGCATTTATAATGTATGACTTTAAGCAAGTCACTTAACCCTTTGCAGTCTCAGTATCTATGGGAATAAGATCACATACCTCTAAGAATTGTGTGAGGATCATATGAAACTATACATAAATATGCATATATGTTGATTATATATGTTTATGTATATATATTCATAAACATATATCTATTACTGTCTATCATGCTTTGTAAACTTCAAAACACTATTTAATGTGAACACATTATTATTATATAGCAATCAACAAGATGTAATCAAAGTATTTTAGGTCAAATAATCCCACATTGTATAAAGAGCAGAGGTGTCAAGCTCATTGCCAGTTAGTAAATTAACCAGATGAAAATGTAACTGGAAAATGTTTACCAAAAATAAAATAAAACACAATATAGATAATGTTAATTTGTGGTTTTCTAAGTCAATATTTGGCCTCAGGGATTCATTTCTGAGTTTGAAACCAATTGGTATAAAGCATCTCTAGGTGTTAAAACAAAGCCAAATCTGGAAAACAAACAAACAAGTAAGACCTACTAACATCCCAAAATGGAAGTGTGGGAACAACATGTCCACTAACAACAATAACAGCTAACATTTATATTATATAGTGTTTTAAGTGAGTGAGACACTTACTAGCTGTGAGACCCTGGGCAAGTCACTTAACCTGTTTGCCTCAGTTTCCTCATCTTTAAAATGAGCTGGAGAAGGAAAGGGAAAACCACTCTAGAAAAAAGAAAACCCCAAATGGGATCATGGAGAATTAGACACAACTGAAAAATAACTGAACAATAACAACAAAGGTTTGCAAAGCAATTTTACAAATATTATCTTTTTTTATCCTCATGAGAACCCTGTAAAGTAGATGCTATTATTATCCGCATTCCACCTATGAAGAATCTGAGGCAGACAGAGGATAAGTGACTTGTACAAAGTCACACTGCCAGTAAGAGTCTGAGGCAGGATTTGAACACAGATCTTCCTGACTCCAAGTCTAGAACTCTATCCATGATACCACCTGGCTACCTCTGATAAGAACTGGTCTTTATGTAGCATTTTATCTACATTACCTTATGTTATTCTCAAAAAAAACCTAAGAGGGTAGGTACTGCAGATATTATTATCACCTACATTTTACAGAAGAGAAAACTGAAGCTCAGAGATATTAAGTGATTTACCAAGTCACTTACACATCTATTACCTCATATTACCTCTCAACTGTCATGACTCCATGATTCTATATATAAGTTGTTGAAACTGTATGCCTCATCGTCCTTCCATACTCTGAGTAGTATAACCTTTTCATTTTTAAGTTGAATGATTAAAATCTCTCCATTCAATCCACTTAATCAAGTTTTGTTCACGGAGGAGATGATGTGACTTTACCATCTTTAGAGTATATAATATGATAATATATAATAAACCACAACCTCTTGTATTCAATAAATAACCCTAATTCCTTTCACTTTTAATCCTTTAAAACACTACTTTTAAAAATAACTGATAATAAAAGAGTTTCAGAGATGAAAAAAAAAAACTATAACCTAATTCATCATCTTTTATCAATGTCTCATAGGCCTTTAGGTGGTATAATGTAGTTGATGTTGAGGGTCCCGGAAGCCAGTTAGACCTGGGTTGAAATACTTCCTGTAACACATACATAGCAAATCACTGAACCTCTCAGAGCTCTAGGAAAATCTGTAAGATTCTTGAGTTGCAGGGAAGGTGCTTGCCTGCATTGGTGGAAGGAATTTCTTCAACAAAAAGTTCCTGAGTTAATGAAATCATCGATGTCATCATCTCTATCCCCTGTCCTAATAGTCCTTACAGAGAGAAGTCTTTCCAACATCTACCCATAGATATGCCTTTTTTCCAGGTACACCTAATAAACTTTGTACTTTCCTAGTTTTTAGACCAAGGTCCTCACTGCTTTTTTTTCCCTTCACATGGAATGAAGACTTTGATGATCAAGTTTACAACCTCTTTGGGCTAGACTCAGCAGGGTTTCTTAACCTCGGGTCCTTAAATTTTTAAAAATATATATTTTGATAACTATATTGCTCCCTTCCCTCCAATATTTCCATATTAGCCATGCTGCAAAAGAAAACATACACACACACACACACACACACACACACACACACGTAAACACACCCCAAGAAAAATAAAGTGAAAAAAATATGCTTCAATCTGCACTCTGAGTTCATCAGTTCTGTCTCTGATGGTGGATAGCATTTTTCACCATGAGTTCTTTGGAATTGTCTTGTAACATTGTCTTGTTCAGAGTAGCTAAGGCTTCCACTGCTGATCACTGTTACAGTATTGCTATTACTGTATACGATGTTCTCCTAATTCTGCTCACTTCACTTTACATCAGTTCATATAAGACTTCCCAAGTTTTTCTGAAAGCATCCTGCTCATCATTTCTTATGGCATAATCTTCTTCCATCACAATCCTATACCACAACTTGTTTAGCCATTCCTCAATTTCCAATTCTTTGCCACCACAAAAAGAGCTGCTATAAATGTTTTTGAACAAACAAGTCCTTTTCTTTTTTCTTTGATCTCTTTGTTAGTGGTGTTATCAGGTCAAAGGGTATGCACAGTTTTATAGCCCTTTGAGTGTAGTTCAAAATTATTCTCCAGAAAGGTTAGACCAGTTTACAACTAAATTAATAGTGCCTTAGTGTCCCTATCTTTCTACACCCCTCCAGCATTTATCATTTTCTTTTTCTGTCATATTAGCCAATCTGACAGGTATGAGATAGTATCTCAGGGTTGTTTTAATTCACATTTCTCTAATAAAGAGTGATTTAGAGCATTTTAATATGACTATTGATAGCTTTGATTTATTCTCAGAAAACTGTATTTTTATATTTGATAACTGTATTTCAATATAATTAGTTTCCTTTGCAAGCCTATGTATTTTCTTTTATACATTTATAAACATTTATTCTGAGAAGAAGTCTGTAGGCTTCACCAGACTGCCAAAAGAGTTTGTGACACAAAAAGAGTTAAGAACCTCTGGGCTTGAGGTTAAACTCACTCAGGATCTGGTCTTTTCTTTGTTCTCTCACACATTTGGGGGGGGAAGGTATGTGCGTGTAAAAGGTTACACAAATGCCTGGGGATATTCATCTGTAAAATGGACCCACAAGTAATCTTTGACTTAACAGGGGTTCCCATTTATAGCACTCTGCTAATTAGACTCAAGGAACATACAAACCAGACTGGCCAGTCAGTCTATTTCCTGATATGATCAAGCCCATAAGACTATCTCTTTACAGCCTCCTCACCTCTCATCTACCAAGTCCTGCCCTCAAACAGTGTTCCCCTGCCTAGCAGTCCTTTCGGTTCCCGGTTTTATTAAACACAGCCCTTCTCTGGAGTGCTCCAAAAATTTCCTTACAGTCCGTTAGGCCCTCCCCCTAGCCTATGACAGGTCATCTCCCAGAAACTTTAAATACAAATCAAATTAGATTTCTTTAAGAATTTACTTTAGAAAGCATTCTACGTTCAGAATACAATTACATAATGTTAAATGAGTAAGGTATTTGCGGCCATTTCTATAAACAATTAGGCACCAGGCCCTTGGCAGAATGTTACACTCTATTATAACATTGTTTCTGTGAGAAAATTAGATACAATTTACATTCACATCAGCTAAGGGCAGCTTTTCCAGGAACATAACTTTCTCTAAATCTGAAGACTACCCAAAGCAATGTCTGCCAGTTATCTGCCCCAAATAGGGTTCCCAGTGTGGTCATTAGTCTTTAAAATACACTGGCCTTGAGAAAGTTCAGTGTATAAAAACAAGGAATTACAGCTCATCTGGTAATCCTAGTTGAGTCATCACTGGGAGAACTCTTTAGAATCAGGTTCAGAACACAAAGGAAGCCCTGGGTATGTGTAAGGATTTGCCATGCAAAAGGGAAGGGTAGTCTAGAGAGCAAATCAGTTTTACTAAAGGCACACAAAGCAAGAGACAGAAGATTTATTATGAAGTGACTCCTATTCTCTTAGGAGAAGCAACAGAAGCAGTCCCTTAGAAATAGAAAGTAGATCAGCATCATTTATTTATTCATTCATTTGTTTGTTCACTTATTCATTTGTTTGTTTGTTTGTTTTGCCAGGTAAGCAAGTGTTAGACAGAAAGAAATGGGAACTGTACCTATATGGAGTGGAGGGGATTATTGTAAGAATAAAGAATAGGTTAGAAATTATAATGATGAAGAAACTTGAAGAATTGAGAAAATGCATCTTCCTACAATCTCTGCAAGGGTGGCGACCTATGAGTGTGCAATATTGCACATACTGTCAAACTCAGTTGAAGGGCAAGTTGGTTTTGCTGAACTGATTTTTTTCTCTTCCTGTTTTTTATTTTTTGTTACCTGGAATAGCTTGTTGAGAACAGCAAAGAATCGTGTTTTTAAATGCATAAAATAAAATGCACTGGCTTACAAAGAAAACCAATTATACTAAAATACAACTAAAAATACTTAATTCTGACAAAGCTCTAGGAACTTTTAAGTTACTCTAGTACCTTATTTGAATGGCAAATGGTTGTCTGTTTTATCTTTAAAGCTTCCCACTCGTGCTCAGGCAGTGGACAGGTCAGGAGAGCTGTAATGGGAAATTCTTTTATAACTGGGGTGGGCAGGGTTGGAAAATAGGGCAAAGGAATATATTTGGAGATGTTGATCATGTAAAAACAAAAGATATACATAATTTTTTTAAACATCAGGTTGACAAAAGAATCTGCTAATCAAAATGACTAGTTAACCTTTCCCCTAAATATGCAATGAACTTTAATCTTTTTTTTAGAATGTGCATGTATATATACATATATACATGCACACACACACACACACACACATACACACACACAAAATCTCTTACAACGACTGAGTCAGTCTTTTAGAACAAGTCTAGTCACTGCTTGTCTGGCAAAAAGAAGAAGCAGTATCATTTCCCTCCATTCTATTCAGTCCAGATAAAAGATTCCATACATAAGTGCTGAACAGTCTTATATTATTCATTTAATAAGCTAAGTATGAGTCAGTGGGAGCTCCTAGGACACCGAGGTTAAACACAATGAGCCAAGAACTATTGACGGAAAAATCAGAAGCCACTTCCTGGGTGTAAGTCAGGCTTGTGATCAAAAACATTAACCCTTTCAGTTTTCAACTTAAAAGTGAATAGATGAGCTAGTGGAATCAATAGTTTTCTGGTAATCTAAAATATAAAAGATCTCTTAACAAGCTCTGTAAACTAGGATCTCAGACACAGTCAACAAGCTAAACTTATTTGTAATTTGTTTTAAAAAAATTCATACCAACTGATGTTGGTAAGATACAACAAAAAAAGAGATTTAATATGATATTCCAAGGGCAGTGTGAATTTCTCTACTTAAAAAAGAAAAAAAATAGATCTGGCAAAATTAATGAGTATCTCCCTAAATTTTTAAGCTATATTAAGCAATAACTCACATATTACTTAAGTAATTATAACTTTAAGTCTCAATTCCATGTTACAACCATTATGTAGACGTAGTTCATGCTACATCATCTATAAAGACAAGCAGGAAACTTCTTAGTGAATATGGAATACACTACTGCTTGGAGAGTGCTTTTACCTAGAAAGATGTAGAAGCACTGACCCATCCCTAACATTAATCGGGCAACAGAGTACCAATCAAAAGGAAGAAGAAAGCATATAATGTAAACTGTCCTCCTCCAAGAGTGCCCTATTCTGCCCTTAAGTTGTCATGTCAAACTCTCACTAGTGAGAATTTAATGAACTCTAATAGATATAGTTAAAAAGAAAAGAATCAATTTGCTTAATGCTTCTTTCCCAAGATTTTAAAAAATCTGTTTTTAAAAAAATACCTTCCCCCTAGTAATATCCTATGACAACATTTAAATTATGGTTTTTATCATAATGCTGGGTAAAGATACTGAAAACTGAGGTGGAAAGGAATATTACAATAGCTGAATACAAGTAAAATCACTTTTGAAAATGTTAAATGTGTTAAAAATTAAATTTGAAAGAAACAGCCTTAGACACCCCCAGTTTTCAAGTACCATATTTTTATATCTTAGCAATAAAATGCATAAAAGGATTTCATACAGTGTACAATAAACATTATTATAATAAAACCTTTATTTATAAATGATAACTGGCTGTATAGTTCTGATATTTGGTGTCTTCTAATTCGTTCTACCACATTACTAAATATTGTAAGCTAAATAAAATCAATGTCTCTGGTTCTCTATGCCCACCAATACTTGCTGCTCACTACTTAGGGTAAATATTTTCAGAGAGTGATGAGTTTCCTTTGCAGAGCAAAGAAACTTACACATAAAAACAAGAAAGAATGCAACTCTAAAAGAAAACAGATTTTAATCAGCAACACCACAATGAATATATGTCATGCTCTACTCACACATACCCATATGAAGGCTTTCCAGACTCCAAAAGCGTGCTATTTCTCCTCTGGCTACCATCCTGTTGTTTGAAAAACATATACAACATGTGGAGAAGGGCTGCTCAGTTTCTACTAGATGAACCTCAGTCTTACAAGGATCATGGAGAATAACAAAGGCTTTTAGCTAGTGAAACTGCAGAAATAGCTTATTCACTGCTTGGAGTTCCTATGTATGTATTCCAGGCCAGAGCCTACTTAGAAACTGACAGCTCACTCAGTGTTCAGTGTAGCTGGGAGTTGAGTGACTCCAGTGACATCATGGGGTACCCTTAGGGAGGAAGTTCTAAAATGAGGCAAAATCTACAGATACCAAATGACAACATATTCCCACAAGCTGATCAGAGACATTTAGCAACTCTGGAGAGATTGTGGTTTGTGGTGATGGAAAAACACATTTGGTATTTTTAATAATAACAACTCTAAAGCCTGAGTTAGAGCTTTGAAACAGGTGTATCGTTTCATAGGAGTTCAGCACAACAAAGGTTGCTTAGTTCAAGAGTGGGAGTTAGGATTTCACACAATGGCAGGACAAAGAAAAGTCAATCCTGCTGACAATGCTGTGCAAACCGTAATTTCATGAAATTATTTTTTAAATGAAAATTTTATGTTGTGTTTAAAAGTTTACTATTTAAAAATAATTTTCACATTCCTCTCCTCATCCTTATTCTTTTCACCTTGCAACATTAAAAATGACCTAAACACTTTGCTGTTGTTATTTTTCCCCCTACCATGTGTGAAAACCATAGTAATAATTAATTTAGCTCTTCCTGCTCAGGGATCTTTCTTCAGTACTGACATGTTCAGAAAAACCCAGGGGCAGTTTTGTACATAACAACACAACACCCACAGAAATCACACTGCTTCTCACAGTACTGTTTCAGAATGAAAAGATAAATGTTTCCATGAAATATTAATGCTGACTACTTGCTAAAATCCAGGCTATACTAGCCTTTGAAAACCTGTGGCTATGGAGAGAGCTTTTCCCATTGAGTCAGTGAAGTCTGCCATTATTCCCCACTGAGAAAAAGTCTGGGAAGGGATCGATGCCTCAGTTCACCTAAATAAGTATGACATTTGTCTGCAGCACCTCATCATCTTAGTGTGGCAGAATGAGGTGCATGGAAATAAACAAAAAGGCAGGTCAGCCTCAGGAGATGTCTTTTACTTCGGCCTCTCTGCATGCTCATGTAAATGCTCCTTTTAGCAAATGAATGAAAGTGCATTTACTAAATGCTTACTACATGCTAAGCACTGGGACATAGATAGAAAAGATAATCCCTGTTCTCAAGGAGCTCACATTTTAATAAGGAAAGACTACATAGAAGAGGTTTCAGCTCAAGTCAGATGGGAACAGTCCCCTGGTCCTTAAGGTACAGCAACAAAGCAAATGGTAATTCATCTTCTTTTCCAGTGATAAAATCATACAGGTTGCTGATGGTGAATCATCTGATTGTCCTTTGGTGGAAAAAGCTTTCACTTCTGGGTCTTTAGTAACTGTGGATATTGAGGAGCTGGGAGCCTTAGCAACTGCAGAAGAAATTGTCAGGGCCACAGGGATGATGGCTATTGCATCATCCCTATAGGGTTGGAAGCAGGGCCAGTAGGAGTAGACTGGGGGAGGATATGGCTGTTTTTTCTCATTTTCTGATAAATTTATGTTCCTGGAGAATGCACCTCTTCAAGCCAAGCATATCATCCTGACTGCATGGGAACCATAGCCTAGACCAATGTCTAGTCAGACATTGTTGGCAAACAAACAAGTGGGTAAAGACAGTGAGAAATAAAATGTGGGTGCTTATTTGGCAATGTGGAACGGCCTGGACAGTGATGAGTTGAGGAGTAGGGAATACAAGTGGAGAATGCCTACAAAATATTTCTTCCATAAGCAACCTTAAATTCTAGCAGTAAGCTTGACACTATCTGAGTCACCATGGGCAAGTCACTTAACCCCAACTGCCTCACCAAAAAAAAAAAATTCTAGGAGTAAGAAAATCAGCTAGGAGATTTTTCGAGTTCTTTACTTTCTTGTTTATGGCTCCTGGAACACAGTAGGAACTTAGTAAATGCTTGATTATCCATTATTATTAATCATTATAATTATCAATTATTAAATGATTATCAATGCCTAAAATTCCTACCATTAAGTTTTAATGTCATACAAGTTAAAGAACATATATTTTCTTTCAGTTAATCATCAGTAAACTGAACTGTTTCGGTGGAAATAAAATTGGGGGGAAGGTGATTTGGGGGATATTTGTTGGGAAGTATCTGCTATATAAAAAGAAAAATATATCAATTTTTAAAATTTCCTATCACTGACACTGTTGGTTTCCAAATGGATTATAGTATCTGCTTATGCAGGATCATCTTTTCAGCATTCCTCTGTATTTTCCCACCTGGAACAGGCCAGATATAGGCCAAGAAACACAGTGAGCCAGGGCAAATTCCTTAGAACTCTTCTTTCTTTCTTTCTTTCTTTCTTTTTTTTTTTTTTTTTGCTTTTTGATGAGGCAATCGGGGTTAAGTACCTTGCCCAGGGTCATACAACTAGTGAGTGTCATGCATCTGAGGCCGGATCTGAACTCTGGTCCTCCTGACTCCAAGGCTGGAGCTCTATCTATTACACCACCTCACTGCCCCTCCTTGGAACTCTTAAGAGTCATGTAGACTGGAGCATTTAAAACCAAGAGAGTGGGCAGCTTTACAAGAAGCCTACCAGGCATACCAAGCCAGGAATGCCCAAGAGAAGGGCAGCATGGAACCTGAGCCTCCTATAATGGGACTTCTTATAGAGTTCAGACTCTTCTTGTGATAGAGACCATCTCCCTTCCCTTGGGTGTCTAGGAACATGGACCAGCAGTGCCTGAGCTGCTGGGGAGGCCATGGCTGCCTTGATACCACATAGATTTGCTAAAATCCTGTCATAGAAGGTAGACAGGAGTAGCAGAGTACTGGATAGAGATGCCAGAGGAGGAAAGAGTGAGAAATTTCCCCTGGAAGACACAAAATTCCTCCTGATATTGAATCCTCTGAAAGCCTACTTTCCAAGAGATTAGTGGACAGATTGGATGAATGTTGGTGAGAAGATTTTTTCTTTTCTCCTCATTAGTTTTGCAAATGGAACACCATACTGAAATGGATTTTCCTTAGTGACTCAGGTGTGCTAGTAATACCCATATGAAAATAGAGATAGGAGAATTAGAGATTTTTTTGGATCTCTGTGGAAACACTGGAGTTACTGGGAGTTTTGATACTTTTAAATTCTGGTTTCATTCAAGAAACGTTAATATGCTATATAATGTGAACGCTTTCTTTTTGGTCTCACTTTGTTGCTCAAGAGATAAGAATCTAAATGGAAATGGGGTCACATGCTTAGTGAGAGAAGTTGATGAAAAATTTTGTGCTAATAATTTTATATTTTAAAACTCTACAACAGGCAGAGATAAAATTAGGTAGGCCCTGGAAGACAGGGAGTTCTTCCTAGCACATGAGCAAATATCCAGACAGATACCTTATATCTGTGCATATGCAAAAAAGAGGCCAGGAACTGGCAACCTGATCTCAGAGAGCCCCCTGGTGGCTGATCCTGAGACTGCATTGTGAGGGACTATTTCAGACCATATCCTGGGGGGTAAGCATGGGTGGCTATTGTCTTTCCTCCTGTCTTGCCCATGTAAAAGGGCAAATGTATCAAGAAAGAAGAAAAGTACCAACAGCACAGATAACCCTCACAGAAACATACTCTTTGTCTTTGCTATATGTAGAGAAGATGCCTTCTGCTTTCTGAGAGGTTCCACTAGAAACAGAGATGTCATCCCAGCACCAAAATAAAATTCTTATAAGGTTTAAGTTCTTACGGCAAAGAGCCTCTTTAGTAAATCAGGAGGTTTTTCCATAGTTAAAAAAAAGGTTTAAGTTAGACATAACCTCAACAATAGCAATCCTCTTCTCACAGTAAGAAGAAAAGTGGCTGTGAAATACACCATTATCTAGCTTAAGCAAGGCAAGGATGAGAAATAAAGCCCTTTGATTTTGTTTTTTAACTGAACTCTAGATTTTATCAGATCACTATAAAGAGCTCTGAAATGGTATCTTCAGCCCGGGTGAAAGGAGTCTGGGTATTTTCTCAATTAAGACACTCTCCCTGGATAAGATAGCACTATATTACATCAGCAGGGACAGTGAAGATACCAACATTGATTGCTGGCAACACTGTGTGAATCAAGGAAAGGGATCAGTCCCATCTGAGAGTGGGAAGATCCAAATTATGTATTAATGTCATACATTTAGAAATCAGAGATGACTTTGTTTTTAAATGCCAAAAGCACATGGGATACTGTAACATTTTCATTCAATAGGTATAAAACTTTAATTCTTCTGTTTTCTGGGAAGCAGTCCTATATCATGTTCTCTGTCCTGTCTTTCAAGGTAAATACATACATATGTATATACACACATCTACATATGTATTGCATTTTGAAACCATCTGAGAAGAAAAAGACAGCAGAGCTAGAACTCAAAACATTTCCCTTAAGTATAAAATGAGATTGCACTACAGCATTTCTAAGGTCTCTTCCTGTTCTGAAATGCTATGATTCTATTATTCTAAGCACAATCTGATATAAGTACATTTTCACATGTGGTCATTTCCTGATCATCAACAGAAGGATAATTGGCATCACAGGCAATCCATGTGCCTGGGGAGTTAAGCCAGTGGCTACAATGACCTAACTGATTCCCCTTCCCATTGCTGAAGCAGAAGGAAAACAAAAAAACTTCCTGCCACAAAGAAAGAGGTGACTTACTGCCTTTAAATTGTTCCCTAGGATAATTAACAAGACCAACAGCAATAATATATGTAATGCTTTAAGGTCTGCAAAGTGCTTTACAAATATTGTTTCATTTGATCCTCACAACAACGACTGGAGGTAGATGCTATTATTATCTGCATTTTCCAGATGACTAAATAGGTTGAGAGAGATTAAATGACTTTCCCAGGGTCACACAGCCTGTTGTAAGGGTCTGAAAGTAGATCTGAACTCCGGGCTTCTTGACTGCTGATCCAATGTTCTATCTAGCTGCCTAAAACAAAGGGAGCTTGACCCTTCCAAGTGTGTTTAGGGCTATTGATCTATTCCTTAGGGCTACAGAATGGCATCAAGGTGGCACAGGGGATAGAACATCCGGCCAGGCCTGGAGTCAGGAAGACTCATCTTGATGAGTCATATCTGATCTCCGACACTAGCTGAATGACCATGGTCAAGTCACTTAACTCAGTTTCCTCATCTATTAGATGAGCTGGAGAAGGAAATGGCAAACCACTGAGAGACCAGAGAGTCAGATGTGACTGAAATGACTGAACAACAATAGGGGTAGCTGGGCTAGTTGGAGGCTCTGCTAAAAGAACAGGAGTGTTCTTTCTAGAATCATAGGATTTAGTACTGAAAGAAATCTTAAGAGTTAATTCCCTGATTTTAAAGATGAGGAAAATAAATCCCAGACTAAACTTTGGTCATAGAGATAATAAGTATCAGAGCTGCAATTTGAACTGTGGTAGTCAAATCTACTTCTTGGCAACTCATTCTCATGCTACCAAGTAGAATGGGACTTAGGTTGGTCAGAACCATAGCTACAAGGAATGTAATATTCCTATTCTCTCAGTAGAGTCTTTGCCCCCAGACCATACCCAGCTACTTACTATGAGTTGGGCTAGTTCTCCATAATAGTGAGACAACATCTAGACAAAGAATTTTTCTTGGGGCAAAGTTCCCTAAATCAGCACTCCAAAAGCCCCTCACACCTAACTTATCACCACAGGCCACTATTCCAGGACTAGCTTCTCTCATGTTAGAATGAATCTATTACACTGAGCTTTTCTGCAACCAATCAAAATACAATCAGAGCTAACAGAGTGAAATAAGTAGAACCAGAAGAGCAATATACAAAATGATTACAATAATGTAAATGGAAAGAATCCCCAAAAGAAGTCAAATTCTGAACAGTAATTGGTCCTAAAGAACAGATAAAGAAACATACATATCTGCAAAGAGGCAGACTACAGGGCCAGAATGTTGCAAAGATCGATTGCCTTGCTTAACTGTTCTCATTTAATCATAAGGGATGGTTCAACTCTTAGGGGTAGAACATATCCAGTTCAGTCATTTTTCAGTCACTTCTGACTCTGTGACCCCATTTGAGATTTTCTTGGCAAAGATACTGGAGTGGTTTGCCATTTCCTTCTCCAGTTCATTTTACAGATGAGGAAACTGAGGCAACCAGGGTTAAGTGACTTGCCCAGGGTCACACAGCTAATGTCTGTGGCTGGATTTGAACTCAGGAAGATTTGTCTTCCTGATTCCCAGCCCAGTGTTCTATCCACTATGCCATTATAAACAGGAATTATTATGATGTAGAACCAAAAGGCATCAATGAAACATTTTTTAAAAATACAATCAAGTCATTATTATTAAAGCCCATACACCTCTGTTACTATTTTATGTAATCTTGGACAAATCACTTACTCTTCTTATACCTCAGTTTCCTCATCTATTGTACTAAAAGGTCTCTACAGCTCCTTCCTGCTCTAACTCTATATTTCTATCACAGAATCCTATAATCTTCCAGCATAGGCAACACCATGACCATTTTACCCATTCATTCAACAAACATTAGAGATCTGAGAAAAGAAACAAGAGTTTTAAAACACTGTATTAACACACAGTCATGCCAGCCATCTGAGCTGGGTGGTCTGACCACTCCAGAGTGGCTAAGGCAGGCTCTGCTTGGTTCTTAATTTAACACCAAACACTCTGTAGTCACAGCAGTTCACCACAAAAGGGAGGAGCTATATAAGCGTAATATACAGGAAATGGAGTCAGAGCTTGAGAAATGCTGTGAGAACCCACCCTTCCACTCCCCAGAACATATATGATAACCACGAAGTGGTTCTTTTTTGCCTGTCTCTAAAGCTACACTGTTGCGTGCTCGAGTGACATGGATTTAAGCCTATTTGTACCATGGTTTGAAATCATCTCCTCATCCTGGTCACCATCTCCTGGACATAGTTAAATCTGTTAATCTCTCTCTTATAATATGGCACCCATAAGTGAAGATAATAATAATAAGTAACATTTATATGGTGTCTACTCTGTATCAGGCACTACGCTAAGCATTTTACAAATATTTTTTATCTTCTTTGATCTCCACAACAACCCTCAGAGATGTGCTATTATTATCCTTATTTTACATTTAAGGAAACTGAGGCAGACAGAGATTAAGTGACTTGCCCAAGGTCACACAGCTTGTAAGTGTTTGAGACTGGATTTGAAATCAGGTCTTCCTGACTTCAGGCCCAGAGTTCAATCCACTGCACCACCTAGCTGCCTGACACAATTATGTGAATGGTACCTGACCAATAGAAGACTCCAATGGGAAAAGTCCCTTGTTCTGGGGTCTTATCTTTGATGGCTCCATGATTACATCAGTGTGGCCCTTCTATCCACAAATACGTATTTAAACCACTATAGCACAGTATGGTGCTCAGTTTAGGGGGACAGATCTCCAATCCTGGGTCTGTCACTTATCACCAGTGGGATCTTGAATACGTCATTTGGTTTCTCTAAGCTTCATTTTCCTGATTTGTCATAATAGTTGCTAGCATTTATGTTACTACTTTAAGGTTTTCAAAGCTCTTTACAAATACCTCTTTTTATGCTCTCAATAACCCTATTAAGTAGGCACTGTTATTATCTTCATTTTACAGAGGAGTAAGCTGAGGCAGGCAGAGGTTAAGAGATCTGCCTGGGTCCCACAGCTAGTAAGTGCATAAGATTGAATTTGAATTCAGGTCTTCCTGACTCTAGGTCCAGTGTTGTATTCACTGTGCAACCTTGGATAAAATATAAACTCTTTAGATTGGTATTTAAAACCATTCACAATCTGACGCTAGCCTACCTTTCCTGACTTATTTTGTCTCGCCCAGCCCCCTTCACATATTCTATGTCTGAGCCAATCTGGCCTACTTGCTGTTCCCCAAACTTGGAATGCCATCTCTTGTCTCTGTTCCAACACACAGACGATTCTCCTGGCTGGGAGTATGTGCCATACTCACCTCTACTTTCTGGAATCCTTTGAGACTAAGCTTATGTGGCACCTTCTACATTAGGAAATCCTTCCCTAATTTCAATAGTCTGTTTTCTACCTCTCCTCAAACTGTTATGTATACATCTCTTTTTAACACCATGCACACACCTGTTTTTAACTATTTTCTGATGTTCAATTTCCTTCAAAAGAATGTAAGCCTCCTGAGGACAGGGGTTATTGTTTTGTTTCAAGCACCCAACACAGCACCTTCTACATAACAGGTACTTTAATAATGCTTGCTCAATTGAATTGGAAGGCATAGGGTAACTCCTTAGGAATAAATGGTACAATAATAATTTACTAATAAAAGGCAAAGCAGCTCAGCCTTCTTTTGTTACATCCTGAACAACTAGTCACCCACTCCAGCTATCATCTGTTTGCTCAACATCTCATTCTATGTCAGTCTTAGCAAGTCCCTGAAAAAAGTTATCTTTGTAGTTCCATCTGCCATGAAATTTTTTAAATTAAATTTTTTTTCAATAAAAATCTCTTTCCTTTCCTTTTGAAAGAAATACTCCCTTCCTATTGAAAAAGAAAAACAAAACTCTTGGTCAAGTATAACAAATTTCTGCATTTGCTCTGTCCAGAAAAAGTTGTCTCATTCTTTGCCCCAAGTACATCACCTTTATATCAGGAGATGTATAGAATGTTTCAACAATGGGACAGCTATGGAATATGGGTGATAAATGTGTAGCACACTTTTTTTAAAAAAGTATACATAATGGAGATCTGGGGTTTCAAGTTCAATCCTTCTTTCTGTTCCTGGTATATATGGAAATGCTTGCATTTGTTATTTGTCAAGTTCAGAGTCACAATCTCCTAAAAAAAATTCGTTGAAAAGATGTAAATGCCCATCTCCAAGTTTTCAGAAATTAACTAATTCTACTAAATGATAGGACTGAGGCATTTAATCAATGCTTGTTGATTGACTGACTTTCCACAGAACATACTATGGCCATTCACAATTATTCACAACTCATTTACTTTGGACTCATTTAAGTCAAAATACTGTTAAAAGCATTTTAATATTTATTTTAGAAGCTCTTCTATGGTTATTGATGATTTTCACCACCCATTTACTTTTGACTCATTAGACTCAAAATGCTGTTAAAAATATTTTTATACTTAATTAAAAAACCCTTCACCTAATACATGGTACCTCTTCCCCAAAGGCTAGAGCAAGACAGCACACTTAGACACCTTCAAGAAAAAGAGCCGTCTGATGCATGTACCTTCTAATATCCTTTTAAGTAAAATAGTTTGTATATACAGAAATATTTCTTTAGCTTCTTTACATTATTGAATGAACAATGCCTAAAAGACCAGTGTGAATGAGCTATCGCATACTATTACCTCAAAGTCAAAAGCAGTTTGTTTTTTTTAAAGAATTTCTTAAATGCACCTGTTGCCAATTATAGAAGTCACCCGCCACCTCACAAAAGATAAGACCTTGTTCATTTCCAGGCACAGGATAGAAAGTTAACAAAATTAATTAGGTACAATGAAGTAAATACCTTTCTCCATTTCATTCACTCCGGAAAGCAAAAGCATCTTTGAGGCAGTGTCTTCATAAAGATATTCAAAGCCAAAGTCAGAGAATAGTTTTTTTCCTTGTTTTGTTTTTTTGCTTTTCCATATCTTGGCTCTTTCCTGAAATGTTAACCTTGAAATGTTTCTCTGATTTCATGTGCAAGAGCATCCCCAACAGTTTGAAGCAGCCATATACAAGTTAAAGCTAATAATTCGCTGCTACCCTACTGATATTTAGTCCTTAAATCAGCAAAATAACTTTAGCCTATGAACAATGCACAATACTCTCTCTGTATGTCAGGATAAAATCAAGCCACAGAAAAGCGAGCTGTAAATATGGAAAGGAGTGCTACCCATTAATCATAATGCCAAAATTTTAACAATCAGGATTATTTTTCTTCAACACTACAAAGATCTTTAAAAAGTCACTGTGCTTGAAACATTTTTTAAAGACAAAGCCACCAAGTATGAGACCTGGGGAGGAAAAGTCTATCTTAATTAGGACTTTTCTTTTTCATTCACGGGCAACTAAAGGGAGCAATGAATAGAGTGCTGGGCTTGTAGTCAGGAACACTCATCTTCCCAAGTTCAAATCCAGCCTCAGACCCTTACTAGCTGTGTGACCCTGGGCAAGTCACCTAAACATGTTTGCCTCAGTTTCCTCATCTGTAAAATGAGCTGGAGAAGGAAATGGCAAACCATTTCAGGATCTTTATGAAGAACACCCCAAAACAGGGTCAAAAAGAGTTGGACATGACTGAAAAATGAATAAACAAAAACTTTCACAGTGAGACCAACTAATCATTTGGATGACATTAAGAATAAAAAGGGATACACAAAGGTTTATATAACCTACTCCACCCATTCTGGGTCTTCATATCAAAAAAGAAAGGTTTTCTCATTTTTTCCCATCTTTTTCAATACTTAGGATCCTGATGTTTTCTATTATTATGAAGAGACTGAGTAGAATCATTATTAATCACCACCACACTCAGCATTTACACTGCACTTTATGGTTTGCAAAACACTTCACAAATATCACTTCACTTGATCATCACAACTACCCTCGGAGGAAGGGGCTGTTATTATCCTCATTTTACAGAAGAGGAAACTGAGGCAGAGAGAAGTTATGTGACTTGCCCAAGGTCACACAACTAGTAAGAGTCTGAGGCTGATTTGAACTCAGGCCTTCCTGACTCCAGACCCAAAGTTCTATCCATTGAACCATCTAGCTGCCTAGTGAATAGAGAGTTGACCTCAGAGTCAGTAAGACCTGAGTTTAACGTTAAAGGCTTGCCTCTGACACAGCCTGGCCATCTGGGCAAGTCACTTAACCTCTTGGTGCTCTAGGCCAGAGGTGTCACATATGTGGCCCATAACATTCCTTAGTGTGGCCTGAACCAGATTAAAATGTAACTGGGAAATATTTAACAAAATATATAAAAATATAATAAAATACAGATGATACAAAGAAGTGGTTTTCTAAGTCAATATGTGCCCTCTGGGATCCTTAGGTACAGTTTAGTGGTCCCCATTTCTATGTGAATTTGACCCAGCTGCTCCAGGCTACCTTCTAAGACTGTAAGTTTCAAAGATGGTGCTACCTGCCTTATTGGAGGGAGTTGACTAACTTTGGAGGTCCCTATAATAATGAAATCACAGGTCCAGCCCCTATCCCATCTCTCTCTGGGAGCAATGCCAAATTTTAAAACACAATACCTGGTTGCCTGTTTGGTAGGGGTTGGGGTGAGGTGGGGAATGCAATTGCCTGTCTTAAGTTCTTATCATCATCATCATTGCTAGAATTTATATAATGCTTTAAGGTTTACAAAATATTTTACAAAGATTATCTCATTCTATCCTTACAACAACCCTGGATGGTAGGTGCTATCATTACCCCTCCCCACCGCCCCTGCATTTTACAGATGAGGAAACTGCAACAGAGAAATCTATTGCTTTCCAGGACCCCTCCTATACACAGTCTAATAGTTTGGGGTTTGGGTTTTTTTATTAATAAAAATATGTAGACAGTCTACTTTTCTACAGAACTACTCACAACACAAGGTAATCACAGAGACTGAACCTGGGATAAGGGAACAATGAAAAGATGCCTGGACAGGCTAAGTACTGCCAGTACTATTCAGGCTTTATTTCTATCCAGAATGGACAGAGATACCATATATTGTGGAGGAAATGGGGGTGGGAGGAGAGGAATTAGATACTCAAAGAAGTCCTAAGTAAATAAGGAAATGGAAAATTAGGAGTTGGAGTGTCCTGGGATTAGAGAAGCTGCTTCAATACGGGAACAAAGGCATCACAAAAGAGACAGAGTTGGAGAAAGGAGAGGTAATTTCTTATAAGAAACTTTGAACAAATGAAACTTTGTGGCCTTGGACAAGTTATAATACTTTTCCTTAGAAAGGTGGGCCTTAGAGCTTCATCTATAAATTTTAAAATGTTATATAAATGCTATTATTATTACAACTATTACTACTGTTGTTCTTCTTCTTCTTCTTCTTCTTATTATATCCTTGAGCCCCAAAATGGGACAAAGTATCTCATGATATATTCATGGACAGAGGAGAGAAAAGCTGACTGTATAACACTATCATTATTGTGAGTTTCAGAACTCATTGAATAACTGGACCCAAAAAATAGAAATGAATAGATCAATGACCTTCAATGATCTTCAGGAAGATCTCTAGTAAAATGCCTCAGGAGATCTGCCCTTGGCCCAGTGTAAATCAGCATTTTAATCTATTGAATAGATGAAGATTTACACAACTTTCTTACCAAATTTGCAGAGAACATGACACAGAATAACATGCTAAGTAGCAGAATCAGTACCAAAATGTCCTTGGCAGGCTCAAATTACGGTTGAATCTAAAAGGATAGATTTTGGTAGGAATAAATGTCCCATATATGTTTTCAAAACTGTCAACTGTATAAGTACAAGATGATAGAGATATAGCCAGTTAATCATTATAGTGACATGGGAGGTTTAGTGGACCGCAAGCTCAGTACAAATCAACAACTCACAGCAGCCAATATACAGCATCTCTCTTTGTCTCTGTCTTACTGTCTGTCTGTCTGTCTGTCTGTCTCTCTCTCTCTCTCTCTCTCTCTCTCTCTCTCTCACACACACACACACACACACACACCCTAAAATGATTTTAAGAAGGGTAGGATAGCTGCTTAGTAGGGAGAAGATAATGATAATGGACAATGAATGACGAGAAGGCAGAACTATTTAACCCTTATTTTATTTCTGTTTTCTTTCTCAGGAAGAATGATCTGTGGACTAGGAAGGAAAAAATATAAATGGCTAAGTAGGAAGATAGTAAGTGAGTACTTAACTGCCCTTGATGAATCAAATCAACAGATCCAGGTGAACTCCATACAAGGGTACTTCAAAAATCTGATGAAAGTGATTGCTGAACTACCATCTATATCTTTGAATGATTGGGATGATCGAAGTGGTACCATGGGTTAAGAAAAGAGAAAATGTACCAACTTAAGAAAAAAAAGGGGGGAGGAAAGATATCCACAAAATTGCAAGCCAATGGAATGTAATCTTGATACCTGGCAAAACTATAGAGCATATTATTAAAGTAATAGTTGGTGAACCTCTTGAAAAGGAAGTAGAGATCATGAAAAGCCAGCACCGCTTAAACAAGAACAGTTATGCCACATTTAGTTCATTTAATTTTTTTTGAAAGGGTTACTAAACAGGCAGAACACAGCAATGTTATAGTTATATATTATATAGTTATATATTTAACCTAGTTTTTAGCAAAATACTTGACAATGTGTCCCATGCTATGCTTGTGGAAAAAGAGAGATGGCTAGGTGGGTTTAGAACTAGTAGGCTCAAAGAACAGGCATTAATGGTTCAATAACAACTTGGAAGAAGGTCTCTAGGAAGGTCATGGATCTATGTTTGGCCCTGAGCTACTTAACATTTTTTTCAATGAATTGGGATAAAGGCATAAATGGCATGCTTATCAAATTTTCAGATAACAAAAAGCCAAGAAAGATAACAGAGTCAGGATCCAAAAAGATCTTGACAAGATAGAAAATTGGGCTGAAACTACTAAGATGAAATTTAATAGGGATAAATGTAGAGCCTTAACATGGGTTCAAAAATTCAACTTGACAAGTACAAAATGAGTGAGACACAACTAGAAAATTTGAAAATGATTCAGACCAGACATTTTAAGTTTTAATGGGTTGCAAGTTCAGTATGAATCAACAGAGTAATATGGGAGTGAAGAATGTTAATGTTAGACCATGTTAAGAGAAGCATTGTGTTCAGAATTAGAGATGTGATAATTGCCTTTTTTAGACCACATCAGGAGTATTGCTTGTTATTCCACTTTTTAAGAAGGACACTGATAAACTGGAAAACATCCAGAAGCAAAGAGGTTGGTGAAGGGTCTCAAGACTGTACCATATACACTAGTTGAAGGAAATTGAGATGTTGAGCCTCAAGTAGACTTGCTAGGACCCTTTTTAGGTATCTGAAAGACTGTGATGTGGAAGACAGATAAGAAAGATCAGACTAGTTTGGTGGCCCCAGAGGCCCAAGTAACCTTGGGCAAGTCACTGCACTTGCTGGGTCTCAGTTTCCTCATCTGTAAAATAAAGAAGATTGGACTAGGTAGTCTCTGAATGTCTTTTTAGCTCTAGATCTATGATATTCTCATCTAAATGGTCCCTGAAACTCCTTCCAAATCTGAGTCTGTAAAACGGAAGACCAAAGAAGTTAAATGACTAGGGCAGAGAAAGGAGCAGTGGTAGAAACTGCAAGAGGCAAACTTAAATTTTGGGCAGCTAGATGGTGCAGTGGATAAAGCACCAGACCTGGAGTCAGGAAGACTCATCTTCCTGAGTTCAAATCCAGCCTCACATGCTTACTAGCTGTGTGATCCTGGACAAGTCACTTAACCCTGTTTGCCTCAGCTTCTTCATCTATAAAATGAGCTGGAGAAGGAAATGGCAAACCACTCCAATAACTTTGCCAAGAAAATCCCAAATGGGGTCACAAGGAGTTGGACACAACTGAAACAAATGAACAACAACAAAAACTTAGATTTGAGGTAAGGAATGATTTCCTAATAATTACAGCTATCCACAATGAAATGTGCTGCCCCAGGAAGTTAAATGACTATCTAAATATCTAAATTCACAAATATATAATTCACAAAGTTAATCAGAAGAAGAGTTTGGATTAAAACCTACATTGTCTGTATCCCAGCCCAGTACACTTTCTATTGTACTATGCTGCTTTAGTTTCAAAGGCAAAGATAAGCCAATAACTGAACTTAGAAACTCCTGATTTAGGGCCAAGTTCTTCATCCATATGGTATCACTAGCTGTTCCCTTACCTAACTATTGATTGACTCTAGAAATCAACTCTAATTCGGGAGATTTAAAAAAACAAAACATAAAAAGTCTAGAGTCTGACTTTAAAGCCCTTCCTAACCTAAGACCTTTCTTCCTTTCCAGTCATCTTAAACTTGATGTATAAGTATTGCCATATATTTCCATGTATTCTATGATTCAGTGACACTGGCCTCCTTGCTTTTCATTGCTTATGACACTTCATCCACTTCATCCATGCCTTTTGCACTGCTCATGCCTTGAATGCTCTCCCTCCTTCTTTCTGCCTCCTGTCTTTAAGTCTAAAACTAAAACTAAAACTAAAACACCACCTTTAGCAAGAAGTCTCTCTCAATGCTTGTGCCTTCTTTCTGAGATTGCTTTGCTTTTACTAGAAATGTAATCTTGAATACACATAGTTGTTTGCATATTGTCTTCTCTATTAGAATGTGAGTTCCTCAAGGTAAGGGAATATTTTTACTTTTCTTTATGTCCCCAGCACCTAGCATAGTGCCTGGCACATAGTAGGTGCTTAATAAAGGCTTAATGTGCAGTCCATTTCACCCAAATGATTATCAAAACACCTCTTTTAAATGTGTAAGTTCAGATGAGCAAAAATTCTAAATGCTTTTTTTTAAAAGCTACATAAAGGACAAAACATAATACTTTAAAAAAAGATGCCTCAAAAAAATTTTTTAAATAGAAAAAAAAAGATGCTTCCTGATGTTTCCTATGGTGATCTCTAAGAACTCCATGAAACTTACTATTAGATGCTCTCATCTGCTGTCTGCGTCCAACTCGGTCCAACCCAATGGGTGTGCTTTGGGAAAATGTGAATGGCCGGAACCGGGCAGAAACAGCTTTATATGGTGGCACTTGATGAGCTGGAACTGGGGGCCTCGTTACTGGCTACAAGAAGAAAATGAAAGGTTGTTATAAGTAATCAACAAAGATTCCCGGAAGTTGTAGTTCTTGTAATCCTTTTCACACAATATGGCCAAGATCAAGGTTCTCACCCTGAAGCTGATTACAGATTTCAAACATCCTCTACCAAATGGTGTCAAAAACCTCAGCTTGCACTGAGTCTCAGCAGCACTTTAAAAGTCTCACTACTTCTTCTGTAACTGTTCACAGTCTACTTCTGCCTACATTCCATCATCTTTCAAACATGAATACAGCCTATGCCATTTGTCAATTGTACATAATACCAACCCAAAGCACTATAGAGAAGAACAGAAAAAGAGAAGTCCATGGAGGAAGCTTGTAGATTTCTTAAGATGTTTCTCCAGATTAATGTAACATCAGAAGTTAAGATATCTTTGGAAGAAGAACCTTCTCACCACCACCATCTCCCACCAGAAAAGCTTCTTCTACTATCTGAAAGGTAGTCTAATTTATGATATCATGTCTCCTCTTCCACATTAAACTAAGTCTGCTGACATGAAGTCTATTTAAAATGGAAGCAATTAGGGGCAGCTAAGTGGCGCAGTGGATAGGACACTGTCACTGAAGTCAGGAGGACCTTAGTTCAAATCTGGCCTCAGACTAAACACTTGACACTTACTAGCTGTGTGACCCTGGGCAAGTAACTTAACCTCAACTGCCTAAAAAAAAAGGGAGCAAGTAATTGGGATTTGTCTTTTCTAAATTTACACCAATTAAATCATTTCTTAGAGTGGCCATTCCCTCCCTGTAAACCAGATCTGCCATATTTAATTTGATTTTAAAATACACACTAAATTAAGGCAGGTTTATAGCCTTTCCTCTTTTTTTGCTTCCCAATTTCCTAAATTGGGCAAATTCAAAGAAAATTTTAAAATAAACTAATTCTCCCAATACTGAGCTCCCTGATAAATTCTCTCTCATATATATACATATATATATACACATTTATATATGTACACACGCATATTTATGTATATAAAAAACACACATACATATACACATGTGTATGTACATATATTTAAAGTAGGCTTAGCTTCCAATCATTTAATATTCCATCTAGTGTACAAATTTTTTTCTAAATGAGTATTGTCTTGACCAGTTCTATGATTTCATTGGTGTATAAAAACTCCCTCTAGGAAGCATGAACTGGAAACAGCTCTGGAATTTATAATCTATGAGAATAGCCAGGGGTACTGAGATGATAGGTGACTTGCCTAGGGTCACCCAGCTAGTACCGCAGAGGCATGACTTGAACCCAGGCTTTATGCCTCAGAGGGACCCTCTATTCACTATCCCATGCTGCCTCTTTGGGAGCAAAACTTTCAAATATGTCTTAAGGATTTCAATGTGAACAAACTCTTCACCTCATTTTTTTAAGTTCTTAATTTTAAGAATTTTAAGTTTAAAGTTTCTAAGTCAAGACTAACTGCAATTAATGATATTAGATAATAGGTTTATCAAAAATGAAATTTATATTCTTTTCAAAATTTTTCCTCTTTGTTGATCCTGATTCACTACCTAGGCTGTAAGTCTCTCTAGTTCTACAGGAGTGGGGAACCTGTGGCCCTCTAGGTCCTCAAGTTCGGCCCTTTGACTGAATCCAAACTTCACAGAACAAATCTCCTTATTAAAAGAGGATAAAGCTGACTGGCCCTGGAGTCAGGAGGACTTGATTTCAAATCTGGCCTCAGACACGTAACACTCACTAGCTGTGTGACTCTGGGCAAGTTACTAAACCCCAATTGCCTCACCCCCCAAAAATATATATAAATAAAAAATAAAAGGGGATAAAACTTGGATTCAGTCAAAAGGCAGCACTTGAGGACCTAGAGGGCCACATGTAGCCTTGAGGCCACAGGTTCCTCACCCCTGCATCTAGGACAAGGAGCATGCCTTATACTTCACTGCCTCTCTCCCCAGTGCCTAGCACAGGTCTAGGCAATTAATAGGGTATTCAATCCTGCTGACTGGTTTTCTGATATATACCAACAGGACCAGTAGTAGAATTTTAACCACTTAATAAACCATTGGAAATTGGCAATATGGCTGGAGAAGTGATCAAGGAAATATATTCCAGAAAATTCCATTTCCTATCTTTAAAAAAAAAATCTCATCTAATTGTCTTCAATTTCTACCTGTCTTTATATATTAAAAATGAAGAGCAAATTTTTCTTCCAGTAAGAGCTTTATCTTTTGTCACTTTCCCCCAGTTCAAATTCAAATTACTTATAACTACATAGGAGACTACAGGATTTTCCCTGTTTACATGCTTCACAAATGACTTACTACCCCAAAGAGAGAAAGAACATTAGTGAAAGGCATCCAGAGGTCAGATTGGTTAGTTTTAATTAGAATATATCTTCAGACAAAATCAGGAAGAAAAGAGGCTGAGAGCAGCTGACATCATACTTGAGGAAAACAGAAGAAAGGAGAAGTATCCCATTTATTTTATAGTTTGAAGACAAAGGCCAAGAGGCTGAAGAAACACTGGGGCTTGTTGATTTTGGAAGAAGCACATCAGATCTTACATGGGTCAGAAGATTTTCTACTTCTTCTGTCTGGCTGTTCCCATAGAAGCTGACCCCGCCTATCACAGAGATGGGTCTTCTTTTTCGGCATCCTCTTGGGTAATCCAAAGAAACATTTTGGTCCGAACGGTCAGAGGATGCCACACTCTGTTGGTTCCCACCATCCACACAGTCCAGGTTCTGGGTTTCCATGGCAACGGAGTCTTCGGGAATGGAGAAGCTTCTGCTTGTCAACTGACTGTAATCAGAGAGGGGCCTCGGTCGAGATCTTTTTCCAGAACCCCATCTCCTCCTTGTGACTCGAGGTGGCTCCGTCTTTTCTTCATCCTGGGAGGAAGACTTCCTCCACTCTTCGTCAGTAACAACCTTTTCAAATGTGAACAAGTTAAGTGCACTTAAATATCTAGAGAAATGTAAAGCAAAATGAAACAACAGCTCCAACCCCCTCCCTATGCCATTAGCCCTCTTTTAAGGGATCCTTGGTTTATTTTGCTATTTTTTTTTTGTGTTACTTGTGTACTGGAAAGTGAACACTTGACTAAGATACAAACTAAAATAAATCAGTCCAATTTTAGTTCCAAACTGAACTAAAACCATAACTTAACCTAGAGTCATTTTGCTGGAAGGACTAGCCAGTATCTGTGATAAGACAAAAAAAAAAAGTTAAAAAAAAAAAAAAGAGCATTGATGTTAATGAAATGCACGATGATTGGACCATCATTTACTCCGCTGCAGTGGCAGGCCTAAATTTCCAGAACAATAGACTAGCCTAAGGAAATACTGTTCAGCTGGTAGAAGAAATGAGTTTACAATGTAATATTTTGCCATTCTGAGGTATTTTCCTATGGTAACATACAGGCTACTCTGAAACAGAAGGTGTTTTAAGAAGATTAAGTCTAACACTGGCAGTGTGGCAAAGGAAATAGGGAGGTATTCTTAAGTCAGAAAGCTTCAGGTTCAAGGCCCTACCTCTGACACATATTGGTTGTGTGACCCTGCAACTCTCTAAGACTATAAATTTCAGAATAATAATAATAATTCACATTTATATAGCCCTTGCTATATGTCAGGTACTGTGCCAAGCACTTTACAATTATCATTTCATTTGATTCTCACAACAACAACGGGAGATAGGTGCTATTGTTATTCCCATTTTAAAGATAAGGAAATTGAGGCAGAGGTTAAGTGACTTGCCCAATGTCACACAGTAAGTTCTGAGTCTGGATTTGAACTCAAGTCTTCCTGACTCCAGGCCCAGAGCTCTCTCCCCTGCACCACCTAGCTGCTCCAAGAAATGTTGCTGATCCACATTGCTAGAGGGAGTTTGCTCACGACCCTATACCTGTGAAATCACAGGTGTAGACCAGAAGAGTACAAGGCTACTTCAGGGTCAATATTGTAGAATGCATTTATTAGTGGCTGCTCAATTAGCAGTGTGACATCAGGAAGTCACTGGCCCTCAGTTTCCTCATTTGCAAAATCAGGAATTTGAACTAGATGAACTCTAAGACTTCTTCCGATTCAAGATTCTATGATTCTTAGGTAATTATTTCCTAAACATTCAAAGCACTTCATTCACATTAGTTGATCCTTTTAAAGATGAGATAGAATAACTATTATTGAGGTATATACCCTGACCTAGATTGGCCTATATAATTCAAAAGCTCATAGGTTTGCTTCTGGACATAATTTTTCCTTCCCTTTAAAGTCCTGATTCCTCCTCCACGAAGTGTAAGGTCCATAGGATCATAGACCTAAAGCTGTAAGGAACCTCAGAGGCTCTGCAATCCCTCATTTTATGGATGAGGAAATGGAGTCTTGGAAAGATTAATGGCTTGCCCAAGATTCTCACAGGTGGGAAGTGGCAGCTGTGGTATTTGAACCTGAGACCTTAGATGCCAAAGTCTACAATCTTTCCCCTGCCCAGCCTCTGTCTAGAGTTAAGGTTTCACCCTTATTATAATAGGCACATTAAAGAAAAGCAAAATAAAATACGTCCTTACATTAACACCCTCTAATGCACTCATGCAATACTGTATGTTACAGTTATCTGTATTTAGGTCATCCTCCAACAAGACTGCAACCTCCAAAAGGGTATGGACCAGTGTAATGGAAACATTGCATTTCTCTTGGAACCTGGAATAAGGCTCTGCATAGAGTAGGCAATGAATAATTGTTTGTTCAATGAAGGGTGTTTAGATGTATCTCCTGCAACATGAGGGCTGAGCGTGGGTCAAGTGTAAAAGGGAAGTAATGAGAGATGACAGCCACAACGGTGGTGAAAGGAAGACAGATCAGCACAGCAAGTTTAAATAGGCATCATGCCACGTGGACAAATCTCACTGGCCTCCATCCTAGTACTTCTGTAGATAAAAAACAGGGGTGAAAGGGCAAGAACTATCCAGGACATAGGGGAAAAGAATAAGAGAGCAACGAATAAGTTACATGGCAGACAAGGGAACAGGGTTTACAGGATCCCTCCCTAGGCCAGGGATTCCTCAAACTAAAGGACAGAACTGTGATAAATTTCCAAATTTAGCAACCCTGACTACCTTGGGATAATGAGTGGCCCCAGAACTGAGAAGATTAAAAGATAGCACATAAACAGGGTTTACAAGTTTACCTTTCTGCTTTTTTTTTCTCTTCAAAACATTAAACTTAAAAAAAAAAAAAACAATCAGTGGTATTCAAAGGCCAGGACAGTGGAAGCCTACCTCATTTTCTCAGTGGTCATATCTTCTTATAACCTAGAAAAGAAGCTTAGAGACTCTAAAACCATCAGGAATGAAAAAGAATTGATATTTAAAACAAATGTCTGATTTTTCTTTGTACTCTGTCTCAGTCTGCCATCCATATTGTGTTCTGGGTAAATCTCTCCCAAAAAGATTCTAATTTTTAGAATGGAAAAACTGAAGCAGGAAGATGAAGAGATTTGTAAGTCAATATAAAAGCTCAAAAGCACTTAGAAGTATTTATTTCACCATAACTAACATATCATGAAAAGGGATAGGGTATGGAGACTGGATTTGTCACTTCACTGTTATAGGGACCTCCCAGGAGAGGAAATTCCCTTCACTAATGCAAGCTGACACCTTCTCCGCAATCTACAATCTTAGAGTTAGTTGCCCAGAGCAAAGAGAGGTTCCAGTGACTTGTTAAAGGTAACACGCGGGGCAACTAAGTAGTGCAGTGGATAGAGCACCAGCCCTGGATTCAGGAGGACCTGAGTTCACATCCAGCCTCAGATACATAACACTTACTAGCTGTATGACCCTGGGCAAGTCACTTAACCCCATTGCCTAGCCAAAAAATAAAAAATAAATAAAGGTAACACAGCCAGTATGTGTCAAAAACAGGATCTGAACATAAGTCTTTTGATTCCATTCAGCTCTCTATCCACTACCACACACTGCCTCTCATAATAATAATAAAAAATATGGACAATAAGGTGAAGAGGAAATACTTTTAACCCTTAACAGTACGAACTGCTCCCCACTGCCTCTATCTGTCCTAAGGCAATCCAGAATTCAACATCATTATTCCAATAGACATTGTTACAAAAGGATGGGCTCTTAAAAATGGTAGAAATTTCAACCCTTTTTCTTCCCTGAAAATTATTCTTTTTGACCATTTTAGTTCAAGATTAAATCATTAGGCAGCTTGAGTGAACAGTGAGAAGGAAATCAATTGCAATCATTCTAACAGACAGTTGGAGAGAGAGAGAGAGAAAGAAAGAGTGTACAGAGGCCCCAGAGATCAGATTTGGGCAAGGTCCATCAAAGCCAGCCCAAAGTGATGATGAATTTCCTTTTTTTTATTTTTATGCAAAAAGGAGCCAGATTTTCTTCACTGAAGCTGAAAAATAAGGAAATGGATTTAGGAAAACAATAGCTTAGCTTAGCTGTGCAGGTAACAAATCCTGCAGAGGACTCAAACACATTCCAGGAAATGATCTCAGCTCAGTAATGCCATGTATTCCCCAAAGCAGGGAAATCAAATACCACCACCAGCAGCGATTGGATTAATCTTTTTAATGCAATATGCCTCAAATCTCGGCCATTGTCCATGTACAGGTGGCACTTAAGAAAGCCCATTTGATGCCTCTGCCTAAACCTGCTGTTCATTCCTGTAAACTCTCAGAGTACAGCAGCAAAGAGAGAAACACAGAGCAGTGTCTTAGGGCCCACAGCAAGATTAGTTTGCAGGAAAATACGTGTTAGGTTTAAGAGTCTGTTTAATTTCTAACCCAAGGACCGAGGGAAGAAATTGCTGAGGTTTCAGTCCCATCAGAAAGAAATAGACCTGAAAGACAAATGAGAACCTTGAACTATTTTCAAAAAGTAAACAACATTGGCCAAGTTTATCTAGCTCAGAAAAAAAAAAAGAAATAAAGTAAACTACCTACATCTAATCTCAGTGAGAAAGTCTTCCATTCTTGATTCTACTTTGAACTCCTTGAAGGGTGTCAAAGAAAAACAAACAAATCTTCCCCCCAAAGAAGCCAAATCGACCTACCTCTGAGTCTGCCACTGGCAAGGGTTGTCCACATACACACTGAAAGAGCAAACAGTTGATCACAACCATATTTTTTAGAGGCTTTTAATAAATAAAGCTCTTTTGCTTTTAAAACAATCCTATTGAGAATGGAAACAGGCCTCCTCCCATGGTTGACTGGGTCCTTTGACAAGGTTCCTGGCAGTCTGGGAGAAGCTCAGGAGAGCCTAGACCCACTCTAAATAGCCAATTCACACCCAAGCCATAAACTTTTGCAAACAGCCTCTCCAGGGAGTCACTGCCCTGTTAACTCTTGCTTAACCAGTCTTAACACACTCTTCCCATTCATTTTCATTTTACTGGTCTCTGTCCACTGGAATTTCTGTTCATGTTGATCAACAACTCTAGTGTCTTCCTTTAAAGCAGGGGTTCTTAACCTGAGATTCAAAGGAATCCATGGATAGATTTCAGGGGGGTCCGTGAACTTGGATAGCAAAAAATAGATGTTCATTTCACAATATAATTGGTTTCCTTTGTAACTCTATGCATTTTATTTTGTGCATTTAAAAACATTACTCTGCTTAGCACAGTGCCTGGCACATAGAAGAAGTTTAATAAATGATTGTTGCCTTGTCTTGAGAAGGCGGCCGTAGGTTTTACCGGACTTCCAAAAGGAACTATGACCCCAAAAATAGTTTAAGAACCCCTGCTTTAAAGGAAAAAAACATGAAAAGTGATCAGGGACTAGCTATCACACAGAAAGCCTACAATCACTTATAATTCATCCTAGGAAAGTTACATAATGAAATTTTATGTAAAACTACTTTACTAAACTGTGACCCAAATGTATCACGGTTATAAAGAAAAACAGCAAATATTTACAGGAGAGATAAGTTAAAGGGATGCAGATGAGAAGACATTTTTGTTATTCAGTAAGATCTACAAATAATTTTTCAAACTTCACTGTTAGAAGATTTGTGATTTCATGTGGTCTTAGGCTAAATTAACAGAAGTTTGATGTCCAGAAGAATGGAGTCCTATGTGGTCTCGTCAGACCACATTTGCAATCTTACATTCAGTTCTGGTCATCATATTTCTAAAAGTGCTAGAATGTGCCAGGATGGTGAAGGGATTTGGGAATATATCCTCCAAAGATAGGATCACTGCTTGGCATGAATGGGAAAATGATAATGGATAATGTGGGGGGGGGTAATGCTGCTCTTTTATTCTGTTCGTTTTCTCTGCCAAGGAGAATGATCTTTGGACTAGAAAGAACAGGACAGAAACAGGACAAAAACAGATAATATGAAGTACCCAAGATTAGTAGGGAAATGGTAAGACAGTACATCTGTCTTTGATGAGTTCAAGCTAACAGGCTTGACTTCATCTACAGAAGGGAAGCCATCACAGCAAAGATCCCTAAACTCCGCTTTTATGGGGATCAGTTGAAAGAAGTAGAGATGCTTACCCTAGCAAAAAAAATTTGGCAAGGGGAGCATGAAAGCAGTTTTCAAGTACCTTAAGGTTTACTATGTAGAAGAGATTTAGATTTGTTCTGTTTGTCCCAAGAGTAATAGGTGAGAGTTGCAGGAGCAAACTTAGGCTTAACATAAGGAAACACATCCTGACAATTAGAGCTTTCTAGAACTGGAATGGGCTATGTCATGAGGTAGTGGGTTAACCCTCACAATACTAACATATATTAGTATATATATTATGCACATGTACATGTGGTATGTTATACATCATATTTTATATATGTGATATACTACTTATATATATATATATGCATATGATATATTTTATATGTCATAGTTATTTACCTCTCTCTCTACCAGCATGTGAGCTCCTTGAGATGAGTCTGTGATTTTTGCTTCTCCCTCACCCTTTCCAACTTGGCAAGTCCTGTCAATTCTATGTTTCCTATATTTAGACCATCCTTTCCATTCTTTCCATTCTCCAGCCTAGCACAAGCCCTCATTACCTTTTACCTACAGTATTGCAATAGTCTTATAACTGTTCTCCCTCATCCCACCTATCCCAGAGAATGCTACTAAAGTAATCATTCTATCGTTATCCTATTGCTCCTCTCTTCAAAAACAGGACTCATCTTTTGTTTTTTGTTCCTGGATCTTTACTTACCCCATCATTCCCTATGCCCAGAACACATCCCTGATACCCACAATCTCTGTCCAGCCTCCTGGGAAATCTTATCCTTCAAGACCTACTTCTCCCATCACATTAGCCCTGATTTCCCTCAGTTGGTAATGATATTCGAACTCACACAGAAGTCCATACCTCTTTTACATACCTATTTCATTATATTATGCCTAATTGATTTGTATTATACTTAATTAATTTGGGTGATCATTCATAAACAACTGTCTATGTGAGCAGATATTCTATTAAGGTCTAGTTAATTGCTTTCCTCTATTTACCTCTTCTTATATTTAAGTTTCTTCTCTTAAACTTAAGCTTATCTGTGCATGTGTTACATACCATCCTACATGCCAAATATCTTGAATATCCAGCATAGTACCCAACACAATGTTTTAAACAAAGCAAGTGCTCAGGACATACTTTCAGAACAACCACAATGCTTCTGTGCCATTTAGAAAGCACTTTCACATAGACTGTCTCATTGTTTTTTCCCACACAAATTTATTCTACAAGGTTGCCAGGACAGGATAGGTATGGCTGCCCCCATTTTGCAGATAAGGAAATTGAAGTTCATGGAGGTTAAGTGACCTGTGATAGTAGGTAGTACAGCCGGAATTACTATTACTCTTCTGAATCCTAGTTCAGCGCTGATCTCTGGCTTAAGGTTATGACCTCATGTTAGTGGCAGAACTAGTACTACATAGCTCAAGGCTCCTGACTACCAAACTCTGAGCTTTTTAAGTGGATAATAATAAAAATAACAACAATAAAAAACAGTTAGCATATAGCACCTACTATGTGCAAGGCACTGTGCTAAGTGCTTTACAAATATGATCTCATTTGATTCTCACAAAAACCCTGGGAAATGGATGCTATTATTATCCCCATTTTTCCAGATGGTAAAACTGAGGTATACAGAATAAATGACTTGCCCAGCAAGTATCTGAGGCCACATTTGAACTCAAGTTGTTCTAACTCCAGGCCCAATATTTTATCCACTGCATGTGCCTAGCGTTCCCCAGTCAATCACATATTGATTTTCTAATAGTGATGTGTATTCTTTAAGATTGGGCAGGTAGGCAAGTGCAGTGGATAGAGTGTTGTGCCTGGAGTCAGGAAGACACCTTTTCCAGAGTTCAAAAACGGCCTCAGACACTAGCTGCGTGACTCTGGGCAAGTCACTTTACTTGCCTCAGTTTCCTCATCTGTAAAATGAGCTGGAAAAGGAAATGACAAACTACTCCAGTGTCTTTGCCAAGAAAACTCCAAATGGGGTCACGGAGTCAAACACCATTGAAATGACTGAATAAATAACAATAACAAAAAGTCTTTAAGAGGCTACTTATTGTAAGAATATTTAGATGGAAGGAGGTAGAGTAAGGAGGGCAGTGAACTAAATCTTAATAGAACATCTACTAAAATATGACCTGTTGCTCATTAATGTTCCCCCAAAGCCAATTTGCTTATGGTCACAGTACAGTCAAGCATGACTCATTGAATTGGTCCCCAGATTGATAAAAGCTTTCCCTTCAGATCAGGGCTCATCCAGATTCAGAGATGAATCCCATTATCAGACCTTCCCAAGTCCATTCACATGACCCTTGATTGGCCCCAAATTAGACAGGCCTCTTTTAAAATATCGTTGTTGTTCATGACCCCATTTGGGGTCTTCTTGGCAAAGATACTGGGGTAATTTGTCATTTCCTTCTCCAGCTCATTTTATAGATGAGGAAACTGAGGAAAACAGGGTTAAGTGACTTACCCAGAGTCACACAGCTAGTAAGTGTCCAAGGCCAGATCTGAACTCAGGTCTTCCTGACTCCAGGCATAGTACTCTATCTACTGTGCCACTTAGTTCCCCCCCTTTCAGAAATATATCCTTATCTACTTGTAGCATATAGGCACAGAAGAATCTCAATTCCAGCTAAGGTTTTTAAAAATTAATTCATAGAAGGTGCTCTATAACTGAAATGCATCTCTAATTTGGGCTATAAGCCCTTTGCTTTATTTCTAGAACTTTGCTTTTTGGTACATAATCTATACACATTTTACCTATACTTACCATAGGGTCCTCCCCCCAACTAGAATATAAGCTTCTTGAGGGTGTGGTACAGTGGACAGAACACAATTTGAAATCAGCAGATCTATGTTCAAACCCTGCTTCTGTCACTTACTATTATTTGACCTTGAACAAATCTTTTAACTTTTCTAGGCCTCAGGTTCTTCATCTGTAAAAATGAAAAGGTTGGAGCTGATGGCATCTAAGACCCTTTTTAGCTCCACGACCTTATAACTGGTTTGTTTTTTTTCTTTGTATCCCTAATGCCTAGGATAGTAGTTGGAACACAGTAGGCTTTCAATGTATGCTAGATAAATTGAATCAGTTTGTATTGCTAGAATTATAAAAGCTGAAGACTTTAAAAAAAAAAAAGCTCTCCTCTAGGTCTCATGTAAATAGCATTAGCTATTAGCAGAAATATTTTCAGTGTTACTTTTTCAGATTTCCAAGAAACAAACAAACAAAAAAACTCAATAAAGTTTTATAATCAGGGAGGCTGTGGCCTTGACTCTTCTTGGACAGTAAATGTTTCTTATCTCCCTTGCCGAAGGCAAGTTAAGTCATTTCTACAAATAATTGGGAAATATGGTAATGGCATCATACTCTTCAACTGTCCTTGAATGTCACAAGGGCAAATTCAAAATGAATCATAATTGTGTAATTAGGCCACTTGTAGCAAAAGTGCAAATAGTGAGGCCTGGCCATGCTTAGAATCCTTAGTTCATTTAGCACACTGCTAGGAACCTAGTAGACTTTTTTTATACATACTTGAATTGAGTTCATTATGAGTTGAAAAATGGTTGTGCTTTTTTGGGAACAAAATACAATGAAGGTAATTTCAGATCTAGGAAAAAAAAAAACTCCGTATTGGACTCACCAAAGACTAGCCATCTAAACAAAGGTGTCTTTCTCCTCAGCTGAACCCAGTGGCGTTATTCTCATAAGAACCATAATCCCGAGATGATTAGTCTTGCTCTACATTATAGGTATACTGTGCTTTATGAATAACTTAAGTTTAGATCACCAAAAGATCTCAGAGAATTAACAGATGTCAAACCCTGACGTAATACTTGAGGCCTGAAAGCCACTTACCCTGATTTCTCTGTACTCAGAGTTGCATTTCCAGCATAATTAATTATCAGATATTTACAACAGGATATTCTATAGGTACCTCCTACTTATAAATGTAAAAATAGTAAAGGCACTGAAAAGGCCTACCTTGTTGGGAAACAAGTATATACAAAAGTCAGTTGAATTTAATAAACGTTTATCGAACATTAGAGAGGCAGCACAGCAAAGGAGATAAAGAGCTGGCCTCAGAGTCAGGAAGACTGGGGCTACAGTAGATGAACCTAAGCCCTCTTCTATTACTGGAGCTTTAATTGATTACAAAATAAATTTGAAGAAAGTATGGTGAATTTATATTTTATTTGCTATTCCTTTTCTACAATCAAATTACTTAGGAAGATGACTAAAAAGTTAAGTATTCAAGAACTTTTAAAAATTCAAATGCATCAGAAATTCATTCTTTTTAATTAATTCTTTCTAATTCATTCTTTAATTTTTCATTCAACACACCACCTCTCTGGAGCTTTACTGACACAATTCTCTCTTGTTTCTCTGTTATCTGTCTATTTACTCCTCAGTCTCCTATTTTGGATCTATGACTGATGAGTCATAGTTTTTAATACATGATGTATGTGTAGTCCAAGGCTCTGTCCTGGGTCCTCTTTTCTTTTTTCACTCAGATTTGAAACTTTCAAGACATTTGGCTCTTCCCTCTCCTTTACTTCTCAATATTCAATCAATTGCCATATCTTGTTAATTCTACCTTCCTGACATTTCTCAGACCCACCTCCTTCTTTCTATTCACATATTCACCATCCTAATCAGGCCCTCAAAAATCCTTGCCTAAGAACGAGGAGATCATTGCACAAACCAACAGCAATATTGTACGATCACCTGCGAATGGCTTAGCTATTCTCAGCAATACAAAGATCCAAGACAGTTCTGAAGGTCTTATGATGAAAAATGCTATCCACAGAAAGAACTGATGGAATTTGAATGCAGATCAAAGCATACCTTTTTACTTTATTTTTTTTTCATGGGTTTTTTTTTGGGGGGGGTGTTTTCTTTCACAACATGATTAATAGGAACTATGTTTTGCATGACTGAACATGTATAACCTATCTCAAATTGCTTGCCATCTCAGAGAGGGAACAGATAAGAGAAGGGAGAGAATTTTGAACTCAAAATTTTAAAAGGGGGGGGGTGCAGCTAGATGGGGCAGTGAATAGAGCACCGGCCCTGGAGTCAGAAGGACCTGAGTTCAAATTCGGCTTCAGACACATAATACTTACTAGCTGTGTGACTCTGGGCAAGTCACTTAACCCCAACTGCCTCACCAAAAAAAAAAAAATTTTTTTTTAAATATTAAGAATTGTTTTTACATATAATTGGAAATTTTTTTTTAAATCTTCTTGCCTAGATTATTGTTTCTAATTAAATCTCTCCCATCTCCAAATCATCTTCCACACAGTTGCCAAAATGATGTTCCTAAAGCATGTTTCTGGCCATGCCACTCCCCTGCTCAAAAGGTTCCAATGGTTTCTCACCACCTACAGTCAAGTCAGCAAGTATTTATTAAGCACCTACTGTGTACCAGGTACTGTGCTAAACACCAAGGATACAAAGAGAAGCAAAAATAGTCCCTGCCCTCAAGGAGCTCATAATCTAATGCAGAAGACAACATGGAAACAACTAGGTACAAACAAGCTATATACAGGATACAATGGAGATAATCTCTGAGGAAAGGCATTAGCATTAATCAGGAGATTAATATGCCATTATAGAAGGTATTATTTTAGCTGAGACTTGAAGGAAGCCAGGAGGCAGAGATGTAGGAGAGAATTCTGAGTGTGAGGGACAAGCAGCAAAAAGGCATCATTTGGGAAATGGGCTGTTGTGTGCTGAGGTAGAGGGTGGGGGAGAGGAAAAGGGCCAGTGTTGCTGAATAACAGATTATGTGGAAAGGAATAAGAAGACTAGAAAACTAAGAAGGAATCAGGTTATAAAGAGCTTTAAAAGCCAAAGAGATGATTTCCTATTTGATTCTAGAAGTAATAAGGAGTCACTGGAATTCACTGAATAGGGGAGTGATATGGTCAGACCTATTCTTTAGGAAGATCACTCCGATGGCTGAGGGGAGGCTGAAGATTATGGCAAAATTCCAGGCATGAGGCAATGAGGTCATGCAGTGTCAGAGGAGGGAAGGGGGCCCGATAGAAGACAGGATTTGGCAAGACTGTATATGGGGGAGTGTGTGAGAGAGAGAGTGATGGGTTGAAAATGACACGTAGGTTGTGAGTCTGGGTAACTTGAAAGATGGTAGCACACTCAGTAGTAATATGGAATTCAGGGAAAGGGAAGGGCTTGAGGGGAGAAAGAGGAGTTCAGTTTTGGACACGCTGAGTTTAAGATATCCACAGGACAGCCAGGATTCTAGGATATAATACACCATATGGCTCCAATGTGACTTTCCAGGTGTATTACATAACCCTCCCTTCACTCACTCTACTTTCTGCTGCACCAGATTATTTGCTATTCTTCAAACATTATGTTAACCTCCCCACCACCACCCCATCTCCATTGTTCCCTCTGGTTGAAACACATTCCTTCCTCACCACCACGTCTTAGAATGCCTACCTTCCTTTCTTTAAAACTCAGTTCAAATGCCTTTTCTTTTCCTGATTCCCCTGCTGCTATTCCCCACTCACAAAATTACTTTGTATATATAGTGAATCTATCTATACAAGTGTACATGTTGATTCACCTGATAAAATGGAAAGTCCTTGATGACAGGAACTGTTGTTTTTAACTTCGTATCTCCACCCCCAGCATCTATCAGAGCATCTGGCATGAAGTAGGTGCTTAATAAATGCTTGATGATTAACTGAATATATGCATAGAACCTTTGGAATATTTGTGTTGAAGATTTAAGTTGTGCTGTTTTCATGGGGAACAGAGTGGATAGAAGGGTGTGAAAAAGAGAAGACTGCAGCTGCATGTGAATAAATAAGAAAGAGAGATTCAGTTTTGGTAGAGATGAAAAGTGAATGTCAAAGTTGTTAAAAACAAGTAGCTAAGTGTTTGCTACACAACAAACACCTGAAAGTTCCTGTTGACATAGTGTAAGCCACAAAATGAATTTTCCCATGTTTCCTAACAATTCGGAGTCCTGACTCTCACTCCAAAACCAGTGACAGGCAGCAATTTTAGCTGGTCCCAGGATGGGAAGGGAGTTACTACCCCTTCAACCACATGAAAGGGGAGGAAAAAAATCAAGACACATGGGCTTTCCTTTCCAGACCCTGATTTATCTTGAGTGCATTTGGATTCCAATTCTTTCCCCCATTATCACTGTCCCTGGATTCAAGGTCTCTTGTTCCAGCACAAATATTTGGGCCCTACCAATGTAGTAGATATGGTTCCTAAAATGCTCTAAATAAACTGAATTTGGCAGGATGATATAGTAGTAAAGGCAGGGGATGTGGACTTATGTCTGGGTTCAGGCAGCTATGTGGTGTAGTGGACAGAATGATTCAGTTGGAATCAAGAAGACCTGAGTTTGAATTCTGTCTTAGACACTATCGCTAGGACCCTGTGTAAGTCACTTTACCTCTTTAAGCCTCAATTTCTTAATCTGCAAAATGATGACAATAATAGCACCTCCCACAAATGCTTGTTGGGAGCTTAAATGAGATAATATATGTAAATTATTTTGCAAATCTTAAAGGACTACAAATGTGAATTATTATTATTATTACTATATGAGTGGTTGAACTAGATCAGACATGTCAAACATGTGGCCCACTGGCAACTTGGGGCCCATGTCATTCCTGAGTGTGCCTAAACTAGATTAAAATGTAATTAGAAAATATTTAACAAAATTTAAAAAATACAATTAAACACAGATAATGTTAATATGTAGTTTTCCTAAGTCAATATGCAGCCCACAGGGATGTATGGCTTAGTGGCCCCCATTTCTATTTGAATTTGACAACACTGATCTGGATGATCCCTAAGAACTAATCTCTTCCCCAACCTCTAATCTAATATCTATTATTCAGTTTCTACACAGTGCATGAGGAATGATGGCCTCTTTGTCCTTTTCTCTTCAAGTATCTCCATTCTTTTTTTTGTCTACATTTCAGTTAGTGCTTGTTTAAGACACTTGCCTTAGACACAGCCCAAAGAAGGGACCAAAGGTCATGTGGAACAGTTTATGGGGAAAAAAAGGCAAAGGTTGAAGAAAGTAAAATTCACTGATGTTTGAAAAGGAGAAATAGAAAAGAGGACTCTAAGAAAACACTGACCTTCTGCTTCTTTCACAATTTGTCCTTCTTTGGGGGGAATATTTACTAGTCGCATAGAAGTTTATCATCTGTTTTTAAACGTGATAAAATCTAGTAAACAAAAAGAAATCCCTTGAGATTCATGTAGATTGTTGACTGTATTAGTATTGTCACAAAGGCTGGTCAGATTCAATACCAGCATTGTTTTATTTACAAAGCAAGCTGTAGCCTCTTTACTATTAACACCAAGGAACATAAGAACTTGACTTTTCTGTCCTCTGTTTCAAAACAGTCTGAACTTGAAATAGGCAAAAAGACAAGTGACACATTTAAAGTAAAACTGCCACAAGTCTCCTCCTAATCTTGTCCATGCTCCATTCAGCTGCCAAAGTGACTTCCCTAAAGCACAAGTCAAACCATGTCATCCTCCTACTCAACAGACTCGCTTGACCCTCCTCCCCACCCCCATCATCTCCAGGATCAAATACTAAAATCCTCTGCTGTTCAAGGCTCTTCATAACCTCCTCCCCACCCCTTTACCTTTCCAGTCTTCTTACACCTTGTTCCCTGACATGCACTCTTCGATCCAGTGACACTGACCTCCCTGCTATTCCACAAACAAGACACTATCTCTCAGCTCCAGACATTTTCTCTGGCTGTCCTCCATGCCTGGAATGCTCTCCCTTCACATCTCTGACTTCTGGCTTCCCCCCACTTCCTTCAAGTACCAACTAAAATCTCACCTTCTACAAGAAGCCTTTCTTGTCCCTCTTAATTCTAGTGCCTTCCTTCTGTTAATTATTTCCTATTTATCTTATATATGGCTTGTTTGTACAGGTCTCCTCCATTAGATTATGAGTTCCTTGAGAGCAAGTGCTGTTTTTTACCTCTGTATCCCTAGCACTTAGTACAATACCTAGCACATAGTAGGTAATTAATAAATGTTAATTGATGGATTGAATTTAGAAAACTGATACTTTTAAGAAGAGTTTTGAGGACACATAAGACCACTTTTTGGCTGTCAGTGATTCAGAGAAATATGTCCTGCTGTCAGTTAATAAATCCTTTTTTCCCCCCACATCAGAAATTCCACAATCATTAGGAATCAAATTGTTGGTCTTCCTATTCCATTTCAAACCAAGGACCTTTTCTCAGTGTTTGGGCATTAGTACTCAGTCTTGTTGTGTACCAGGTTGGAGCTCATACAGACAACAGGTGACAACATCATCACTGGCAGTTAAACATTTCAGCACTTGCTATAGTGCACTGTGTCCAATGTGGGAGTGGATAAATGGTGCTATTCATGAAAACCCAAGATATTTGTAACTTAATGGGGATTAGGACATTAGAACATTTAGACTGCAGAAATTTTAGTGACTGATTTTTCATACACTGAGTTTATCAGGGGCAGCATACATCTGGTTTTAGATTGTAATTGTGAAGACTATGAATGGCTAGGAATACAAACACTGAGATTACAGAGAAAGGCTAAAGATAGTCTCTGCTCTCAAGGAGCTCACATTCTAAAGAAGACAACATGTAAACAACCATATACATACAAACTATGGACAGGATAAATTGGAAATAATCAGCAAAGGGGAAGGCAAAAGAATTAAGGGGGATCAGGAAAGATTTCCTTTAGAAAGTGGGTCTTTAGCTGAGACCTGAAGGAAGCCAGGGAAGCCAGGAGATGGAGATAAGGAGAGAGAACATTCCGGGAATGGGGGACAGCCAGTAAAAAGGGTTGGAGTCGGGAGATGAAATTTCTTTTTCAAGAACAGCAAAGAAAGTCGGTGTTAATGGAATGCAGAGTGCATAAAGGAGAGGAAGTTAAGGTATAAGAAGACAATTAAGATTTTCCTCAACCTACATGTACAAAAATATTTATAGCAACTCTTTTTGTGGTGGCCAACAGTTGGAAATTGAGGGGATGCCCATCAATTGGGGAATGGCTGAACAAGTTGTGGTATATGAATGTAATGGAATACTATTGTGCTATAAGAAATGATGAGCAGACAGATTTCAGAAAAATCTAGAAAGACTTGTATGGACTGATGCTGAGTGAAGTGAGCAGAACCAGGAGAACACTGTACACAGTAACAGCAACACTGTACAATGATCAACTTGACTTAGCTCTTCTCAGCAATACAATGATTCGAGAAAATTCCAAAAGACTCATGGAAGAATATGTTATCTACATCCAGAGAAAGAACTGATGGAGTCTAAATATAAATTAAAGCATACTATTTTCACTTTTTAATTTTTTTCCTATTTTTCCCTTCTATCCTATTTCTTCTTTCACAACATATTAATATGGAATATATGTTTTACATAATTGCACATGTGTAACCTATATCAAATTGTTTGCCATCTTGGGGAGGGAGAAAAATTTGGAACTCTTATGAAAAATGAATGTTGAAAATTGTCTCTGTGTAATTAGAAAAAATAAAACACCATTAAATTTTTTAAAATAATGACTCAGCCTTCCAGTCTATAACATAAAGTAGGGCTTATAAAGACAATATCAACTTCACAAAACATACTGATACTATATCACTGAATATGATTGCATGTGAATAGTGACTTTCTCTGGCTGACTTATATACTTCAGACAATTTCAGACTGTGTAGTGGGATATCATTTACAGTTGATTAAATGTGCGTTATTCTTATAAAAAGCTGGGCATTAGGCTCTTGGTTAGGAGAATAACCCCCTATCATAACATAGCTTCCATGGGAAATTAGATTCAACATCATTTCAACATACAGCCCCCATCTCCAGGAATATAATTTGGTAAAGCACAGTGTGAGATGAGAACAAAAAACGTTCTTCCAAACCACATAGTCTTCATCGGGTTCACAGAACCATAGACTTGGAGCTGGGAGGACCTTAAAGGCCTTCTAGTGCAACTTCTCACTTTCTTGAAGCTTCAAATGATTAAATGACTTGCCCAAGATCACATGGATCTAAACTCAAACCCAGTTCCTATGGCTCCAAATCCAAAGCCCTTTTCTTTACCTCACTGAATGTACAAATGTGTCAGGTTCATAATAATCACTGGCATCTAATGTTTTGAAAGGTCATAACTACTGAACTCCAAAATAAAGATATCTTTAAATTTTCCATTGGAAAAAGAAACTCTCTTGACCTATTGCCAAGTGAACATTGTCAAATAGATAGCAAATAGACCATGCTTTAAAAATTTGAAGCAGAAGAGGTCAAATACTTAGTGATAATAAAATATTTTTCTTGAATATAGATGATTCTTTTCCAACTTGGGTTATGTACTTGGTTCGTCTATGCTGAACTGAGACTTCCACAGACCTTTTTCTTCATGACTGTAACTTTATCTGATAACAAAAATAAGAAGAAAAAACATAGGCTGGAAAAAAGCTGGGTGCCCAGTCTATTAATTCTCAATCATATGTAAAGCATACTGTGAAAAGAGATCTATGTCTTATGCAACCCTACTCCTGGGTTGCGCTATCAGAAATGTTGCAAAACATTGACATTTCTGAAAGGAAGTCATGGGAACAGAGGATTAAGTTCATTAAAAAAAGAAATTTTGGTTTCCCAAAGAAAGGGCATGAAATAAAGGGGTACTATTTTTTTTTCTTTTTGGTGAGGCAATCAGGGTTAAATAACTTGCCCAGGGTCACACAGCTAGTAAGTATCAAGTGTCTGAGGCCAGATTTGAACTCCAAGGCTGGAGCTCTATCCACTGCACCACCTAGCTGCCCCTAAAAGGGTACTTTTTTTAAAAAAAATTACTATTTCTAAAAGAATTCTATCGTGACACAGACCTGGACAATCTTTCTGAGAGAAGGTCTTTGAGAACTGGTCAAGTAAGGGTACTTTGGCTTCTTCTCATTTTGCTAACTCTGAACCAAAGCTATGAAACTTTCTTGGAGAACTGTTTGTTTCCATAGCAATCAGGTTTCTAACTCAGATAATTCAAGCCATAAAAACAGGGCCATCACTACATGAGGCTTTTATGGATTGTTCAGTCAGGGGTGGGGAACCAGCAGCCTCAAGGCCACATGTAGTCCTCTAGGTCCTCTGACTTCAAAGTTTGGATTTAGTCAAAGGGCCACACTTGAGGACCTAGAGGGTCACATGTGGCCTTGAAGATGCAGATTCCCCATCCCTGGCTTCAGCTGCTAATTCCTTCTCCTCTAAATCACCTTGTATCTATTTGGTATATGCCTATATATGACTGTAGCTCTTCCCAACTATACTGTAAGTTCTTTGTGGGCAGGGAATATTTTCACTTTTTATCCATACAGCTTATTATAATGCCTGGTACATGGTAGGCACTTACTAAATACCTACTGATTACCTGATTAAATTATAGTTTCAGAGTTGGAAGGGACTTCAACAACCATTTGTTTCAACCCACTCAAATTGATTCTATACCATATCAAGAGGTCTTTACTTGGAGATCTCCAGTAACAGGGAAAGCATATTTTCCTGGGCCAGTTGATTAAACTTTTGAATAACTTGAATTATCAGATTGTTCCTTATATCAAGCCTAAATCTGCCCTTTTTACCACTTCCACTCAATGCTCCTAGCTTTGTCTTCTGGGGGGGGGGGGTCAAACAGAACAAGTGGAATCCTTCTTTCACATTACAGTTGTTAAGGTCTTGACAATATTTATCACATGCTACCTGAGCCTTCCTTTGCTATCTTAGCACACAACATATCTACGAGGGTAGTTTCCCTCTGCCAACAATTAAGCAAAGGACCATAAAGTTAGGATCACAAAACCACAGTCTTAGAGCTGGAAGTGACCTTGCAAATCATCTATTCCAACCTTCTTACTTTACAGATAAGAAAAATGAGGTTCAGAAAAGGGACATGACTTCCCCAAAGTCACATAGGTAGTATGTCTGGCACATAGGGGACTTCCTTCATAAATGCCAGGCTGACTGCCTGCCTACCTTACTATAGCATAAACTCAATGTTTTCAATGGTTACCCTCAGGACACCCTCCATTTTCAATGTTTTTTCTAAATATTGTGTCCCCAAACTAAAGACAGTCCTCCAGATGTGCTTTGGTCTCTGCAAGGCAGATTACAGTAGGATTATAATCTCATCTACTTAGAAGCCAAAACTGTGCACTGATCATATTAGAAAAATAATAGCTAATGATACCACATTTCCTCCATTTCTCCTACTGCTGTGAAGTGGCGACTTCACTTACATCTAAAGTATCCTGGCATCACCCTAAATTTACTCCCAAAGATAAGGAATCATTAGTGTTTGGAAAAAGAATCCTAGGATCTAAGGATCTTAGGATCAAGTATGATAAGTTTGGAGAGACAAAAGGGTTGGTCATCAAGTAGTAATGTTTTTCTTATACTACAGCAACTCAGGAAACCAGAAAACTAATGTGTATGAATGAGGGAAGCTGAGATCCGTACTGGTGGAGGACTCCCTCCACCAATTACCCACATTGATAAATCATGGTTCTTTTAAACTATTTAAATAAACATTGTACACTAAAGAGCTTTTAGGTTTTCCCAACTTGGACTAATGGATTTCCTACCTAGGATCTCACAAAACATTTTGTTTTGTACCCCTCTAATGCACTTTTGTATTCCTTGGTGTGATATTTTATATTATCATTATATATTACATTCCTCCAATTCCCATTTAAGTTCTAGGACGTCGGTAGCCATGTCTTATCTTATCCCCTTACCTGACTCTACCAGAACCTCCTACCACCTTAGGCACAGAGCAGATACTTAAGAAATGTTTCTTGAATTGAATGATCTCTGCCTGGAATATGGCAGGAGCCTTCAGTCTGGTCTCCCGGCTTCTAATCTCTCCTCTCTTGAACCTGTTTTGCACAATGCTTGATTGATCATTCTAAAGCACAACTAAGATCATGAGTCATTTTCTTGTTCAAATACCTTCAATGGTTATCCACTGCCTACCAAATAAAGTCTAAACTACAGCTTGGCATTTAAGGTCCTCTATAGTCTGATCTCTATTTACTTTTCCCTAGTATCTTGATATCCAGTCAAACTGGACTATAAACTTTTATCTAAACACACCCCACGCTTTTCTATCTTCTTGCCTTCCTCATCACAATCTCATTGCTTTGGACACTCTCCCCCATAGCAAAACTTTGCTTATTCTTCAAGACTCAGATAAAATGTTATTTTCTTCAAGAAATTTTTGCTTTTCTTGCACCTGGATCAAAAGTGATCTCTGAAGAATAGGAGCTCTGTATTCATGCTTCTCTTCTAGCATTTTCTGCATTGAATTGTATTTACCTATGTATATATTTCATTCACATCCTAGGCTGTAAGCTCCTTAAGGGCAGGGTCTTCAGCTTATTACTTTTGTCTCCTCCCTACCACCATAGTAATTGAATGGGTACATAATGAAGTTGCCTTACAGAAGGATTCAACTGCTTTTTATATTAAAATGCATCTAAATTGTTTTGAGAATCTTGCCCTGCTCCCTGAGATGACTGATGAGACATAATGGGAAACAAGGGTTAAGAATCATTGGTCTCTGGGCTAACATTAAGCAAGGCCAATGGGTCAAAGTAGAGTAAGAGCAGCAAAGCCCTATCCTTTCCCCATATGTTGATTAGGCAACCCTTTCCCCTATATTCTTAACCCTTTCTCCCCATATGCTGAGCAGACTACTTCCCTCATACGCTGAATAGGCAATCTCACCACTCTGTAGCCCACCCTATCACCAGCGACCTTGTGGTCAAGGGACTTTCCCAAGAATGAGCAAGTGCAATAAGACTCCTCAACTCCTCAATGTCCTAGTAGCTTATGTTATGTCAAAGCCCCCATTAACATCTCATGAATATGATAATGAAGGGACTCTCAAGAGTGAAAGTATAGCTATTTCATGATAGCCACCCGAAAGACTCAGTAAAGCACAGGCACAAGTCTTTTTTTGCTTACATAGCACAAAGATTATGCCATAGCAAATTTCCGTAAGTCACTCCCTCTTCCTCTCCAATATAAGCAAGTCCCCATTCCCCTTCCATCCAACCAACCAGTATCCTGAGCTGCTTGGTTCCATTTGCTTTTACAACAAAAGAGCTCTGCTTGGAAGGACTCTGGCCTAGGTATTCTTACCAACTTCTGATCCAGCTTTTCCACTGCAAAAGGATGTTAGAAGCAAAAGTAACCTTGCAGGTCATCACATCAATCAATAAGCATTTATTAGGTGCCTACAATGTACCAGACAGTGGGGACAGAAATACAAAGAATGAAACAACCCTTTCCTCTCATGTTACAAGTGAGGAAACTGAGGCCAGGTTTGTCCTGACCAAGATTGCCCCCTTTCTTTAGTGTTTGAGCCAGAAGTGAAACCCAGCCCTAGTGCTACTACACTCCACATACCTCTCTTTAGACTGAGGATCTGGATGAATATAGATTGCCAAACTTGAAATCTTTAGCTAAAAGACTACACATTTGCCCTGTGCCAAAGAATAGAGTGGAATATGAATCATTCCCAGAACTTTGGATTAGAATACTTTGGATTCGCCAAGGGCTTTAGGAATTGTTAACTACTAAATCCATAAAAAACACCTATTAAGTTTAGTTTCCCTGTCTCTGTGACTAAGCATAGCATCATAGATTTAGAAGTTCATAAATTTAAAGCTAGAAGGGACCTTATACATGATCTCCTCCAACCCTCTCAGTTTCCAGATAAGAAAACTGAGGCCCATAGAGGTGATGTGACTTCCCCAAAGTCACATACTTATCCTAAATTTCCAGGATTGGGTTCTGAACTCAGACTGGTTCTAAATCTAGTGCTTCATAGACTGTACTATTCCTCATCTTAAGCAGAAAAAAAAAATTATGTTACTTGCCCCATGAAAAATAATAATAAGGAAGAAAGTCAGGATTAAAACTTAAAATCATGGTTCCTACATCTGCAGTATAATGAAGGCAACTGTGGGAAAAAAAAATTCTTATTATTCTAATAACATAATTTACCACTAGGTGGCAGGAGACTAGTATGAATCTATATACTGACTTCTGTTACACCAGAAGATCTTTGCTTTACAACTCAAAGTGACCTTATTGATCTGTTAGTCCAACCCCCCTGTTTTACAGCCAAGGAAACTGAGGCCCAGGGAAGTGATTTGCCCAAATTCGCATACACAGAAAGTAAGAGAGCTTTGTATTGTCAGCCAAATGTAGAATTGTAGGATTTTAGAGTGGGACAGGAACAATTCAGTCTCATTTTATAGACAAAGAAACAGAGTCCCAAAGGATTTAAAGGAACTAGAACAGTGAATGAGTGGCAGAGCTGGGCTTACAATTCGTATCTCCTAATTCCAGTCTCCTTTCCATTTACCTTCATAGCCTCTCATGAAGAAATATGCAAATGTGGTGAGAGATTGGATTAAGGGGGACTAAATTTCTCTAGGAATCTATGTCTGGAACAATGTATCTCTGATTTTTCAGGATATTCCCAATTTCAAGAAAGTGAAATCTACCTTTTGTGGAATTGTGTAAAAAGACTATCTTTTATTAGACTCTGGTCCTGATTTCTGGTTCAGAAAATACAATCGGAACTGTCATAGGCTAACTTGAAGTTTTCACATTTGGAGGGAATAGCATTGACCTGTAAACCTTGGATTCTAGCATTACCAGAATTTTCACTAGTTGCTTTGTGAGAGTTTAAGTTCAAAACTTGTTCTCTACCTTGAGGAGGCTTTTTGGTATAAACAGGGTGAATCTTGGGCCATTCCTCAAAAGATACCCAGAGGAGGCCCAAGCGAGTCTTAAACCGTCCTTAATATGGAGGATGTCTGACAATCCAACTCATTTTTGTGGTACGCACAGATTAATCTTAATGTTCTCCTGGGTTCTACAGTCTGAACCAGGCTCTCTGGCCCATCCTAGAGACTCCCTGGGGATGACTTTGAACCTTCTGGAGATGCCCTCAATTAGAACGATGTCCCTATTTATACATACAGTCCTTAGAGACAAGACAAAACTGAAGCAATCTCTAGGGTTCAATAGAAAGGAAAACATTTTTCTAGGCAGTCTTTTCCATGACAGAAACCAATTTATGCCTGTCTAGTATACCAGAGCGACAGATGAAAAACAATATACAATATACATGCATGGTGGCACTTTCATGTTTCTTGGCTATGTAAGGAAGTATTACTGAGCATATTTCATTGTGAAAATTATACAATTTTGGCAGAGTGATAGTGATGCTGACAGAATGTGCTGAATTGTTAGGCTAAAGTGAATTTGGAAAGAACATCTCTTTTGCAGAATTGACAGATATTATTTGAAGCAATACATGTGATCTCTACATTAACCACAAAACAAGCAAAATTACTATAAAAATTTCTCCTGAAACTTCAACTAGTGACTGACAGGTTTTTAACTGTATGCAATGTACATCATTAATTTCTCAGGGGGGAAAAGAATTAAAACACTTCCCAGCTCAAAATCCTAGCATCAGAGAAGTCTAAAGAGATGGAAGAATAAAAAAGATGAGGAAATGAAATGTGTGAATACATGGCATGGTCAACTGGGGAAAATCTTTGCATCAAATATCTCCAATAAAGATCTGATAGAAAAGATATATAGGGAAGCAACGCAAATATATAATACCTAGAACCATTTCCCAGAGTCAACAATTGAGAACAGTTCTTGGGAGAATTGTAAACTATTAACAACCACATGAAAGACTGCACTAGGGCGGCAGCTAGGTGGCGCAGTGGATAGAGCACCAGCTCTGGATTCAGAAGGACCTGAGTTCAAATCCAGCCTCAGACACATAATATTTACTGGCTGTGTGACCCTGGGCAAGTCACTTAACCCCACTGCCTAGCCAAAAAAAAAAAAATGCTCTAAATCACTAATAACAAGAGAAATGCAAATTAAAACAATTCTGAGATTTCATCTCATACCCAGCAAATTGTTAAAGATGACCAAGGATGGGAATGGTCACTTTTGGAGGAGATGTAGAAAGCAAGGCACACTAATTCAGCACTTAACACAGTACCTGGCACATGGAAGGTGGATAATAAATGCTTGTTGAATTGACTAAAATGTTATCATTGGATCTATGAACTGGTCCAACCATTCTGGAAAGCAATATGGAATTATGTTAAGAAAGTGACTAAAATGTCTGTATCCTTTGACTGAAAAGGTGACATTGTGAGGCACATTCCACAAGAAGATCAAAGATAGAAAGAAAAGTCCAATACGCTCCAAAATATTTATAGAAACACTCCATAGTAGTAAAAACAAAATAGGGGCCACTAGGTGGCGAAGTGGATAGAGTACCTGCCTTGGATTCAGGAGGACCCGAGTTCAAATCCGACCTCAGACACATAACACTAGTTGAGTGACCCTGGGCAAGTCACTTAACCCCACTGCCTCACCAAAACAAAATAGATGACCATCAATTGGGGAATGGCTAAATGTGTTGAGGTACATGAGTGTAACAGAATATTCCTGTCCCATGGCAAATGATGAATGTGAAGACTACAGGGAGGCATGGGCTCTTTGACACAAATGAAGGAAAAACCAGGGGGGGGAACCACAATGAGAACACCAGGACTGGAAAGAACAACCACAAAAAATAAAATTGGAACACTGGGTAATTATAATGACCAAGCTTGCCCCTGAAGAAGAGATAGGAGAATGTAAATCTCTCCTTTCTTTGTAGAAGTGGGAGACTAGGGAGGTGGAATACAACCTACACAAGCAGACTTCATTAATGTATTGATTGGTGTTGCTGAACTGACTTTTTTTTTCACTTCCTTTTTTTCTATTTTGTCATGAGGGACGGCTCTTAGAACAAGAAAGGGAAGACTATATTGAGAAATAAAAGTAATAAAAAAAACAAAAGATCAATCAATTTTTTAAAGAGTATATATGGTAATATGGAATGGAATGGAAGCCTTTTTCAAGAGTGTGGTAAATGCAGCTAAAGTTACTTCATCCCTCAGTGAGACATTTTACAAGAGATAAAGGATTACTTCTGTTCTATGCTACTAAACAGCTTGACATTTGAAAATAAGTTAGCAAATGCCATTTCCACTAATATCTGTTACAATAAACCTTCCGGGAGATACAGAATCAGCACAAAGTCACTGGCTTCAAAGAACCCTCTTTCATGTAAAGTGGAAGTTACTCTGTTAGCTTGCTGGCAGTGTGTAAAACCACTGACAACAATGAGATAGCCAGGTGACACTTCCCAAAACCAACCCTGCTTTTTCCTTACCTCTTCCTTCCTCTCCTCTGGACCAGTGGCTAAATTGAGGCTCAGCTGTGAGTGGCTGCTGATGCCACTGTCTTCATTACCATCATCATAATACACTGTTTTCACTGACTCCTGGAAGGACACTGGACTTCTCCCCTTCAGGGCAGGCACTTCTGCTCTCTCTTCACTTTCCATTGAGCTCAGAGACAATGTGCTATGAGTGTTTGGACAACGGAAGTTAATATGGTACTTGGCATTTTCTGAAGCTGGGCTCTGAGGTTTGGGGGCGGTAGGCCGCGGAGGTGTGCTAGGGTGCTCCAATTCACATGTAAACTGACTGGTATTTTTTGGTTTATCAGAGTCTTTGATAAATGCTTTCAGGGCAGTGGGGCTCAATGAGGAAGTATCAGCAGACTGATGAACACATCCTGATGCCTGGGGGGTTTTGGCTTTGAGGGGAAACCCCTTTGTTTCAATTTCTATATCAGTGCCCTGAGAAATGGTTGGACTGAGGCTAGGGATTACTGTAAAGGAAGACTCTACGTTGCATACTGGGGATGTACACCTCTTTCGGCCCTGTTCTGTATTGGTAGAAACACGGCGGGAGTAATCGTCATGTAGTTGGCTGTTGAGCTGTATTGTTTGGTTTGGCTCACTCGGGGATGGCGCCCCACTCTTAGGAGTCTCTCTCTTCCAAGCAGCATCGGCAACATTACTTACAAGTTTCAAAACTCGATCAAAATCCTTGGCTCTTATCGGACTCTTCCAGCGTTTTGACCTCCTCTCCAACCCACTGGTTTTATCAGTGCGGGTGGGAGAACTTAGCGTCCTTTGAATTTCATGTTTCTCATTTGTCACTTTCAAATCAGTTAGGTTTGAGGTGGACTTCCGCTTGAAAGAACTTTTTCTCAGGAAGTTCAAGTTATCGGTACTCTTGCTTCTCCTGTAGATAATACGGTTATTTTCAGAGTTTTTCACTAGAATTTCACAGATTTGGGGCTCCTGCATGATGGGTGACAGAGGCCTAGCACAGTGCTGGGGGCCAGGATGCTTGTCAGAGTCCAGTAAGTTAATGCGGCCCACGCCATAGGCTCTCCTGATGCTCCTTGACCTGTGGGTATTCCTCAGGAAGGCATCATCATTTTCCTCTGGGTCAGAGCAATCTGATACCCCTCCATCCACTGCGTTGTGGAAATCATTCAATTGCCCTGCATAAGAATACCTGTTAGTTTGGACTCCTGTCACAGAACCATTGGGAATGGGTTTTCCCGAGTCATTTTCAGGAGCATCCTCATTTAAGACATCTGGATCCTCCCGACCCTGAATTCCTTGAAGAACTGAGGACTTCAGTTTTTTAAATGATCCCATTTTCCTAAAGGAAGACAAAGCATTCCAGGTGGAGGAATTGCCCATCAGAATCATCGAGCGGGGCCTTTCTGCATTGCAGCTACTTCTCTTCCTAGTGGCCGAGAAAAGACGCATGAGTTTGGAAGGGCTGAGTTTCTCTTCCTGGGCTTCTGAATCACTGTTATTACTGCTCTTGCATACCCCATTCTGACAAGAAGAATTAATGATTGTTCTGGTCTCAGTTGGTTCCATAACTACACAGACGGGAGCAGGGCTATTCCCAAAGCCATTTTGCACTGTTGTCATGTTCTCAAGGCTAGAGGCACGTGGAAAGGGGGCATCATAACTCACACCCACATCCCAACTTTCAGCAGCTGCCCAAAGCACCGGTCGTTCATCACTGGCACCTCCTGTTGCCTCATGTTCACATCGATTCTGTCTATTTGGCTCTTCAGTAGAAGGTACCACCTGCATAAAAAAAAAATAATAAAGCCAGAATTTAGCCATTCGTTCCTTCACTGGAAACCCTGCAGCAGACCAGAGTGAATTGTTTTGCCTGATATTTTTGAAATATCACTTTTTTTGCACTACTGTAGTCTCCTAAAAATGTACTGTCATGTGTGAAGACAGCCTGTTCTTAGGTCTTATCCTCTATGAGGCTGTAGAGGCAAGAACAGTTTCTTATCTAAATTTTATATCTCCCCAATACCTAGTAACACACTTTGTGCACAGAAGGTGCTTAATTAAATGTTGGCTGAATGAATAACTGGTATTTATGATGAGAAGAATGTTTTAGGTGCTACAGTGGATAGGGTGCTAGACCTGGAGTCAGGAAGACCCGAGTTCAAACCCAGTCTCAGATACTTACTAGCTGTGTAACACTGGGCAAGTCACTTAACCTTTGTTTGACTCCATATTATGTTATAATTATACATATATATGAAACATAGTCATATTACTATATTCCATATTACTTCCAAAATAGAGATAATAATATCACCTATCTCCCTGTATTGTTCTGAGGATAAAATGAGATAATATTTTTTAAAGTACTTTGCAAACCATAAAGTACTATATAAACACTAGCTATCATCATCATCATCATCATCATCATCATCGACAGTAATCAGGCAATACTTTCTAGGACATATTGGAAGAGAAAAGAATAGACGCAGGTAATCTATTTAGAAAGCAACCGCAACAGGCCAATCATGAATAAGGATTCAAATTAGGGCAGTGGCAAGGAGAATAGTGAAAAATGCAAAAGATATTATTACAAATGAAGAATCATCCAAACTTGGTAACATTAGATATGGCAAAGGTAACTGGGCGACTAAGAGAATAATGGTAGCCTTAACATAAATTTTTCTCTCACTGTAAAAGATTTATCATACACTTGAAAAGGCTTATTGCACATGGACAAGGCTGTCATGCCAGGAGTGCTCTTCTTTCTCACTTCTGTTTTGTGGAATCCCTCATTTCCCTTCAGACTCAGCTCAAGCCCTGCCTTCTCTAGCTGACCTCCACAACTGCTACTGGTCTCCCCCTACCCATATTTATGTTGTATTTATTCTGAATATAGTTCTTTAATGATAATAAGAAAAACTACATTCATGTGGTATTTTAAAGTTTGCAGAGCCTTTACATATATCATCCCATTTGATTCTCACAACAACCTGGTGAAGGAGGTGCTATTATTATCTTCATTTTATATGTGAGGCCACTGGTGCCAACAGAGGTAAAGAATTTGTCATATTCATATACCTAGTAAGTGACTAAGGTAAGATTTGACCTCAGGTCTTCCCGACTCCAAGTATGGCACTCTATCCACTACGCCCCCAAAGCACACAATGTTGCCCCCCGTGAAATGTAAGCTCCATGAGAGCAGGGACTGTGCCATTTTTTTTTCCTTTGTACACGAGCCAGCTCGTATGGTCCCTGGCCCATGGTAAGTGCTTAAAAATGCTGATTGACTGACTGGATGAACAGTATAGGGAAAGAGGTACAATCACTGAAGAATAGAAGTTGGGGAAAGATGCTACACTTGGGGTATGGTCTTTGGAGAAGATATCTTCCTGCTCAACCTAGATGTTGAGAGCAGAAAGAGAACCTGAGACCAGTAGTCTCAGGAAGAAGAATGAGAGGGGGTCAATCACTTTGGAGGACATCTCATTTCACCAGATGGGAGGGTAAGACCAGGCCCTACCTGCATTCTCTTCCCACAATGGAGTTTGAGTAGTAGATTTTAGGGGAATCTCAGTGACCAGACAGCCCATTTCAGGTAGGTTGATTGGGAATAAGGTCTCACTGCCTCTCCTCATATCAGTCCATAGTAAGACCGCTTTAAATGATAACAGGTAGTCTTTATTTGTGTGCCCAAATAATTGCACAAATTTCTACATTTTTTTCAGGATATCATTTTCTCAATTGCTGGGTTAACTAAAACAAATTCAGAAATTCTAAGGTCCTAATTAGGGCAAATTACTTCTAGAAACACTAGTTATTTGCTACGCAGCTTATCTTGCTTTCACCATGAATGCTGAAGAAGGAAACAAAAAAAAAAGCCAAGAAGTACTTTTACTGGAATTTCTGAATAACGTCCTATGTTTCATTATTCACAACTAATCCTTTGACCTCCGCTAAATAACAAGGTCTATAATTCAATCAGTGATTGTGCAGTCAGTTCTGTGAGTTATGGGAAACCAGCCAGAAAAATTTATGCACAGAACCACAAGAAACAATTTTAGATGGGAATATGGAGAAGAAGATTGTCTTAAAGTTGGATTTTACTGTGCTATAAATTTTAGACCATAGAAAGGCTTCTTAGAGGCATGGAGAATTTCTTGAAAATAACTATCCCAGATTTTTCTAATAAGCATTTATTTTGGAACTTTAAATCCACGAATATAAGAGGTTTAATGTCCATGTGACAAGGAAGGAGATTATTTAACATACATTTCAAACAGATTATAGGAAATGAGACATTGGGAGGAGAGACAAAAAATTTGTAAAATCAAAGGAACAGAAATCATGATGTACTAGACCTGGGTTCAGAAGTCCTGAATTTGAACCCTGGCCCTAACACTTACTTGCCACAGGACACTGGGCAAGTCATTCAGCATCTCTGAACCTCAGTTTCCTCATCTACAAACATGGAGATAATATCACTCTTAAATCTATTTACATAACCCTAACTTCTCTTCTGACCTCCAGTCTCACCTCTTCAAGTGCCTAAAACGCTGCTCAAACCAGATGTCCTGCTGTTGTTCAGTCATTTCAGTTGTGTCCAACTCTTCATGACCCCATTTGGGATTTTCTTGGCAAAGATACTGGAGTGGTTTGCCATTTCCTTCTCCAGCTCATTTTATAGATGAGGAAACTGAGGCAAACAGGGTTAAGTGATTTGCCCAGGGCCACACAGTTAGTAAATGTCTGAGGCTGAATTTGAACTTGGGAAAATGAGTCTTCTTGAGGCCAAGCCTGGTACTCTATCCAGTGTGCCACCTAGCTACTTAGATGTCCTGAAGTCATCTTAAATTAAACATGACCCAAACTGAATTTATTGTATTCTCCCCCAAAATCTTCCCCTCTTCCAAACCTTCCTTGTTGTCACAATTACCAACATCTCCCCAATCACTCAGGGGTCACAACTTAGGTGTCCTCCTCGACTCCTCACTCTCTCTCTCCCTGCCCCCCACACCCAATCTGTTACCAAACAGCTCACGCGTACACCTTCTTCTGTCTTTGGACAGTGCCACTACCCTGGCTAAAAGCCCACACCATCTCACACCTGGACTGTTGCAATAGCCTGCTGCTTGATTTCCATCTCAGCTATCAAAGCAATCTTCCTAAGGTGCCAGTCAGATCATGTCGCTCTCCACTTCAATCAACTCCAGTTGCTTTCTATTGCCTCCAAGATCAAATACATTTGGCTTCGACGTGTTTGGCTTTTAAAGTCCTTCATAACCAGGCAGCTTCCTACCATTCCAGTCTCCTTCCTCTGCTCCACGTAATCTGTGACCCAGCGACACTGCCCTTCTTGCTCTTCCTCACACACAGCACTCCTTCTCCCAAACTCTATGCATTTTCTCTGGCTTGCCTCATGCCTAGAACTCTCCTCCTCCTCTTCTCTGTCTCCTGGCTTCCTTCAAGACTCAGCTAAAATCCCAATATCTATAAGAAAACCTTCCCAAGGATTCCTTAATCTTAGTGCCTTCCCTCTGAGATTATATCCAGTTTATCCCGTATATCAGGACAGCTAGGTGGCACAGTGGCTACAAGCACGAGGCCTAGAGTCAGGAAGTCAAATCTGACCTCAGACCCTTACTAGCCGTGTGACCCTGGGACAAGTCACTTACCCCTGTTTGCCTCAGTTTCCTCATCTGTGAAATGCGCTGGAGAAGGAAATGGCAAAGCACTCCCAGTATCTTTACCAAGAAAACCCCAAATGGGGTCATGAAGAGTTGAACAAGATTGAATAACAACATCCTCTATTGTTGCATGTATTTTGTCTCTCCCATTAGACTGTCAGCTCCTTGAGAGCAGGGACAATGGTTGTGTCTTGCCTTGTGTCCTCACTACTTAACAAAGTGCCTGGCACACAGTATGTGACCAATAAATGCTTGTTGATTTGATATTACATACCTCTGAGAGTTACTGTAAGGAAAGTCCTTTGTAAACCTCAGAGAGCTATAGATATATAAATAGTATTATATATATATATATGTGTGTATATATATATATATATAGTATTAGAGATATATAAATAGTATTATTACTATCCTTCTAATGATAGAGTCCCCCATCTGTTATGTTGAGGAGTTGAATTAGGGTCAAATTCCCTAATTCCCTGTAACTGGAGGGTTTTGATAGAGGAAATTCTCAGGTAAGCATTAGATGAGATAAGCTATGAAGATCCCTTCTAACTCTGGTACTCTAATGATTCCTAGGGACTCTAAAGGAAACAGCATTTTATCATCAAAAGAACACAGTAGGAGATGTGGGCTCATAAGGCCTTAGATTTAGAGTTGGAAGGGAAGTGAGAGTTCATCTAGTTTAACACCGTCATTTTTCAGATGAGGCCTAAAAAACTCAAGAAGGCAAGAAGACATGTCCAAAGTCACACAGAGATTTGCTACTTACTAGATGCATGATTTGGGCAGATCACATACCCTCACTGGGCCAGAGTTTCCAAAGTTTCCTTACTCATAAAATACAAGTTTGGTCTGGACTCTAGACAGCCTCTTAGGTCCCTTCCAACAATAAAACTATGTTTTGGCTAGTTGGAGATAATATTACATCTCTTTCCTTCTTCCCATTTAGATTTACAGTTTTAGAACATGAGAACAGTCATGGAGATAGTTTAGATTTCTCTCATTTAAAATGTCTTCTTTTAGTTGAACTGACATTTACATATTATTTCATTGAGGTCCCTTTACAATGTTTGGCACAGAAACCTAACTGAGGCAATGCACAAGGGCAGCATGAAATGATGCCATTAATAAAAAAGCAAGTGGTTTCCAGGAACTCATTCAAGACTAGGGCTCCCCTTACTCACCACCCATTTATGCCAGGCTGCTCAGTCTAGTCAAACATTATTTATAGCCTACTGTGTTAAAGGTTAGTGCTGTTATGGTGCTCCATCCCCAAGAGACATTATTTATACATGCACAACATGAGGACTCTACAGAGGGCTTCAGCATCATTGGGTAAACAGAGAACTTCCTGTTGCTAATTATGAAACTGTGTGCCTCATCCTATCCAACAACTGAGAGAAGAAAACTGGTCAAAAGGACCAAGCACACTGGTAAAGAGGTAAAATAACATGGAGCAAAGAGAAGTAGCAAACATTTCTCAGTCTGCATCAATGTCTCTTTACAGTTGTACCCTAAAAAGAATTCCCAGCAACTCAGGAAGCGATGATCCCTCCATCATCTCAGGAAGAGTTTCTCATTCTTTTGTCTCCTGCCCACTAAGAAACACTACCAGAAATGTCCACTAGGTCATATCCAAATGTATCCCCAAGGGACAACTAGATGTACAGTGGATAGACCACCAGGCCTGGAACCAGGAAAACTCATCTGTGTGAGTTCAAATCCAGCCTCAGACCCTTAGTAGCTGTGTGACTCTGAGCAAGTCACTTAACCCTGTTTGCCTCAGTTTCCTCACCTGTAAAATGAACTGGAAAAGGAAACGGTAAATCACTCCAGTATCTTTGTCCCCCCCCAAAAAAAACAACTCCAAATGGAGTCACGGAGAATCTGAAATGACTAAACAATTAACAAAAAATTATGCTTCATTTGATCATGATGATAATTTTCATTTTTTTTAATTCAGAGGATCATAAATTTAGAGCTCTAAGAGACCTTAGAAGTCATCTAGTCCAATCCCCCCATCAGTCTGTCAACAATTCAGGCAATAAAAACGTATAAGCATTTACATTTACTACGTGCCAGGCACTTATTCTATATATGAAGAAAGTGAGGCAGTCCCATAAAGGCTATGTGACTCAAACATAGGGAGTAAATGAGGTAAGATCTGAACTGAGATCTTCTCTAAAACACAGTATGTCTCTACTATGTGTAAAGTATGCTAGTCACAGAGGATGTCTTATGCTTTGTTAATAGATAAAAGAATATAGCGGTAAAAATCGTATGTGATTAAAGTTTGATCAGTTATTCAATTAAATATTTGTGAAAACCTACTATGTACTAGGCACTGTGCTATCTGCTCTGATATATACCCAGAGTCTTGGAGTCTTCCTGACTCCAAGTTGCAGGGGGAGGGAAGGAAACAAGTGTCTATTATGTGCTAGGCATTGTGAAATACACTTTACAAATATGATCTCATTTGATCTTCACAACACCCTGGAAGATGGTATTATTATCTGTACTTTATAGTTTGAGGAAACTAAGGCAGGCATGGTTCAATGATTTGCCCAGGGTCACAAAGCTAGGAAATGTCTGAGGCTGGATTTGAACTCAGGTTTAATGCTCTAACCACTGTACTACCTAATTGCCTACTCCAAAGCTACCTGCTCTCCACCCACAGTGCTTTTCAGTTAAAGGGAAGACAATTTTGCCCCACAAAGGAAGAACAATTCAACGCGATGCCTTAAAGGGTACCCTGCCTGAACCCTTCCAGTGTTAAAACAGACACTAAATGGAGGTGGTATAGCCAAAGAAAACTGCTGCATGGACCACAAGGCTCTAAGAATCTGTCAGCCTCTTACATACTGTGGGTTCTAGGCTTTATACATGGCTAATACCCACAAAAAGGTACTCCTCAATTAAAAAAAAACCAATACATAAAAACCTAAATTTCTAAAAACTATGACTTCATAGAATTGCAACTTGGAAAAGACCTTTGAGATTATCTAGTCCAAGCTCTTCATTCTGTAGAAGTCTAGTGAAGTAAAATAACTTACTTGCCAAACATTATTATGATAGCTAATTAATAATAACATGAATAATAATATGGTTCTGCGAGTAATAATAGTTAGCAATTATATAGCACCTACTGTGTGTCAGGCACTGTGATAAGTGATTTGCAATTACCTCATTTGATCCTCACAACAACTCTGAGAGACAGGGGTTATCATTCCCATTTTATAGAGGAAACTGAGGCAAACAGAGATTAAGTGATTCCGATTGTGTCTGAGGCTGAATTTGAACTCAGGTCATGCAGCTGGTTAGCACAGTGGATACAGTGTGGGGCCTGGAGTCAGGAAGACTTATCTTTGTGAGTTCAGGTCTAGCCTCTGACTCTTACTAGCTGTGTGATCCTGGGCAAGTCACTGTACCCTGTTTGCCTCAGTTTCCTCCTCTGTAAAAATGAGCTGGAGAAGGAAATGGCAAACCACTCGAGTATCTTTGCCAAGAAAATCCCAGATGGGGTCACACTGAAACAACTGAACAACAACAACTTCCTGACTGCAGGCTCAAGCTAAAGTTTATGAAGTGGTTTAAATAGATTATCTAATAAGGGTACTCATAAAGATGGTAGAAGTTAGATATTCAAGGTCTTACTAAACTCTTTTTGAAGATGAGGAAACTGAGTCTCAGTGAACATCAGCAACTTGCCTATGGTTTCACAACTACACAGTATCAAAGGCAAGATTTGAACCCAGGTCTCTCTTGCCTTCAAGTCCAGTCCTCTTTCTATGACACCACGAGGTCTGCTCATAGACGTACACTTCCAATATAAATTACAAAAGGGAACCGCAGAAAGGTCCAGAATGGGGTCTAGAGCCCAAGCCTGTAAACACGTGTTCAATGAGACAGCACTCTCCCTTCACTGCTGCCTCCCCACGCACCAAACCATTCATTTACAAATAAATAACCACTTGCCTGGGAGGCAGAGAAAAATTACAGCTAACCTCCTTATTATATTAAAGCTCACCAAGACCCAAGCTGGACCACAGATGAAAGGCAGGGAGGAAACCAGCCTTGGAACACAAAACAAAGGAATCCTGGGGCAAGGTGAGAGTTAGCTGAGCAAGGTGAGAAAGTGCCAGAGAAATCTGGACCAGGGTGGAGAGCTACTGTCCAGATATTGCCCGAGGTGCAGTCTGACCTAAATGGGGGACAGGAAGGAATGAGTGCTATGGGCTATTTCAGTGGCCAGGGGATCTTAGGGGAAAACATTTCTAGTTTGGGAATGGTAGAATAGGATTGGACATAACAGACTAGACTAAAGCATTCAGGAACACTGGATCCTAAGGAATCTCTCTCCTAAACTGAGATCTACATTTCTTTGATGTCTCTATACTTACTGAACCTGCACAGAGCTTTTAGCCTGATGAATACTCTTACCTTTAGGAAGGTCACCTTTGCTGCACTTAACCCAATTAACTTGAAACTGGATTGTTGTTGCTGTTGTCGTTTTTACTTTTCAACCTATGACTGATCCAGAACTATAGACCCAGAGCTGGAAGGAAGATGACCAGAGAGGCCATCTAATCCAACCCCCTCGTTTTATAGAAAAGAAAACTGAGACCTGGCGAGGTGAAGCGATTTGGCCCAAGGCCCTACATGGTGACATTTAACTCTAAAGTCCAGCACTCTTTGAATCACACCATGTTGCCTCCAGTGTACAGTGCAGTGTACAGATAGTATCAGGCTTGGAGTCAGACTCATCTTACTGAGTTCAAATTCCACCTCAGATAAGTAGTAGCTGTGTGACCCTGGGCAAGTCACTTAACCCTGTTTGCCTCAGTTTCCTCATCTATAAAATGAACTGGAGAAGGAAACAGCAAACCACTCCAATACCTTTGCCAAGAAAATCCCAAATGAAGTGACAAAGAGTGGGACACAACTGAAAATGACTGATAACAACACGATGGCTCCAATGACAGCGGGCAAGGCTATGCTAAAGCAATCCTGAGGTCCTGGGGTGGTGGTTTAAAGAATGACAAGGATTTCAGGGAGCCTGGCATTTCATCACACACCATGGATGCCCTTCTGCTCGAAGGATACAAGCAGCAGTTTAAACATGTGTAGTCAAAGAGGCAGCTAGGTGGAGCAGTCAGGAAACCTTGAAAACACAGCAGCCATAAACCAACTGGTTTCTGAATGAGTCACAGATAGCTGTAAAACTCCATTCCTCTACTGTAGAAGCCATTTAGACACAAGGAAAGTCAAACCATGCCTAGTACTGAAAACTTAACAAGGCAGATAGAATAAACAGTTACTCAATTTCTCTGTAGGGGACAGGGGCAGGGAGGGTTGAGATACAGGGGAAAGTATTTCAGGATGTTACAAATATCAACATCACTGACTTGGTTTTTTTTTGTTTCCCTCCTAATTTTCTTTTTTTTTTTAATTATTCCGAACTTTGTAAACATCCACAAACATTTCCACATACAAAGAAGAGAAAGAATTATCTATGAAATTGTGAATCTTTATTAAATATAGATTACTTTTTAAAAGGATATATTGAATTTGTCTAGCAGTATCCACTTTGTCCTTCTTGCTTATGTCTTTCTGAACTTCCTTCTATTCCTCTACGTATTTTTAAATGTTTCACTGACACTTTTCTTTCTTTTCTTTCTTCTTTATAACTATGCCCTACTCTCCGTGATCAGTCTTCCGTTGTCCATAAGAAATCTCCCTTGTGAAGAGAGAAAATTTGGAACTCAAAAAAATTTTTTAAATGAACATTAAAAATTGTCTTTACGTGTAACTGGAGAAAAACTAAAATATTATTTAAAAAAAGAAACCTCCCTTATAAGTATAGTTAAGCAAAACAAATTTACATATTGATTGTATCTGAAAATTCAGGTCCCCTTCTGTACCAACAGTCACATCTCTTTGCCAAAAGTGGAAAGCAGGCTTCACCATTGTTATTCCAGAGTCAGGACGGGTCATTGCACTGATTAGAGTCCTTAAGTTTTTCAAAGTTGTTTTTCTTTACAATGCTGCTTATTGTGAAAAACTATCTTCCTGGTCCTACTCACTTCACTCTGCATCAGTTCCTACAAGTCTTTCCAAGTTTCCCTTAAACTATCCCTTTTGCCATTTTTTACATAGCAACAATATTCCATTACAATCACATGCCACAATGTGTTTAGTCTTTCCCCAATTGATGGGCATCTACTTTCGTTTCCAGTTCTTTGCTACGACAAAAACGGCTGCTATAAATATTTTTGAATATAGGGATCCTTGCTCTCTGTCTTTGATCTCTTTAGCATATATACCTAAGTAATGGTATAGTAGTAAAGGGTATGCAGAGTTTAGTGACTTTCAGAGTATGGTTCCAAATTACTTCCCAGAATGGCACAATACTGACTTTTACAATTTAAAGTCATGTTCCTATTTCATGCCTCTGTCTACTTGCAGGGAAAGAGCTATTTCCCTGCCTCCCCAGTTTTCCCTTAAAAACTTTCCCTTCCTCTTCTCTTTTTTTTTAAAGGCTTCTTTTACATTTTTACTATTGTTGCTATTGTCATAGTTTGAAAACTCAAGCTCCTAAAGTAGAGAGATGCTTATATTATTTGGAATAGCCTAAGCTGTTACTAACACATTCTGGGGGATATAAAATTCACTTTTCCCTTGACCCAGTGCTTTCCAAACCCAAAGTCTGAAATATGATAGTACTTTTAAAAAAAGAAAAAACAACTTGACAGGAGGGTGAATATTTCCTAGGGAGATAATGTCCTTGAATTCAATTTAAGGTGAAGGTGCTAACTATTTCCTGTGGAGAAACTATTTGTCTCTCTTGGTTACTTCCCTGTTCCCTGCCATTAACAATCCCCCTACTAGAGAGTAAAATGTATTAAATCCTCTTTTGTCTAGGATCAGAAAATACTAGAGATGAAATACAAATCAGGGAAAGGGTCTCCTGCCTTGCTTCTATTCATATCAATAAATCTGAAAACTATGGGGTTTTGTTTTTTTTTTTTTGGTTTTGTTTGTTTGTTTGTTTGCTTGCAATCATGAATATCTGACTAAGGAAGAGGAGAAGACGGTTGACAAGATGGTAAGTGGCAAATTTCTTTTTGGAAAGTCATTCACATCTGGCATTAAAAAACCCATAAAATACTGCTTTATGTTTGCATGACTAACTAATTTAGTAAAGTTGGTGAGGAGGCAAAGAGACAGAAGACTCAATAATGAGCACTATAATTCATTCAACAAATTGCCATGACTCATGAGAAATGGAAAGTGTGGGCCTAGGGTGGAAGAATAGCCAGGGGTCAGGTTACATAGAGTGTCAAATGCTGGGCTAAGAAGGTAAATAATAATATGAAATACCACTTAATCATAGTGTCCCTCACTTAAGTTTCTAAATACCACATTACTTAGAGAAGAATTGCTTTTTCCTCAGTTTCCCCATTCTTCTAGGATGTCCCACTCTCTCCCTGCCACCATATCCCTGGTTTTGAGTGTTTGCAACATCAACAGAAAAGCTTTTGGCTATGGTTTAACTATTATGGTTTTACAGTAAGAGAAGAGGAAGAAAAAAAAGTCCAGATCTGGGTCAACACACACACACACACACACACACCATGGATGATTATATATGTAGATGTAATCTTGATTGTATGTTTTCCCCCTAATGCTCATTAACCATGCATGAGAAAACAGTGAAAGCGGTTGAAAAGCTGACATTTTTGGCACTTTTCCTAACATTGCAAATGTGATTTGTGATTCAGAAAGCCAGGTTTTAGCTCTAACAACCTTTTTTTTGTGAGAAGAAGAGAATGCCTTTGAGCCTCTTATGTCTTTTTGTGTGGAACTTATAGGAAAGGCAGGTTGAAGAGCTTTATTCTTGTGGCATTTCCTCCTTTTCAGGAAAAAAAAAAGATGATTGTTATCTTGGCATTGATTTTTGTTCTTTGACTATATCACTTTAACATGCCAAACAGGTTTGTTGGAAAGTTTGTGAATAAATGCATGAGTTTTTTTTGAAAAAACAGGCCTGAATTCAGTGTTAGCTCTTCAAAGAGTTTTACATATTCAAAGGTCTCAGGACAGTATCTTTATCAACTACCTTATCACTTCCTATCTCCATTCATTCAACAAGCATTTACTACTCTGGACAATGTCTTCCTCCTGAAAAAAGCAAGGATATTCAGTGTTTCATCTTTATTTTGAAGGATTTGATGTTTTACCACTACCACCAACAACAAAAATCTCATGATGTGTTTTATGTCTTTTAAGTATTTTATAAACTTTACATAGTGAAAAGTATTTTTTCACCATAAGAAATAAGGTGTTGTTTTTTTTGTGGGGGTGTTGTTTGTGTTTTTAAAGATAAAGAAACAGAATTGGAAGAAAGGTCCTCAGCACCCTGGATGGACTGCCTATGGGAGATACAGAGAAGGCCAGTGACATATCATGATGTTGAGGATTAGACTAGCTTCAGTCTGGGTCACTCAACAAAGCACTTGCTTCAATGAGTCTGTGATACTATTGATTTGTACAAGAAAGAAAGAAAAAGGAAATATACATATTTTGTCCTATTTAAACTGGCCAACCAACTATTTCACTTTCTTTGACCTATCTTGGTATAGTAGAAAGGCATACTGGACTTAGCAACAGAGGACCTGGATTTAAATCCCAGCTCTACCATTTATTAATTGTATAAATGCAAGGCAAATCATGTCATCTCTAAGAATTTTTTTCTCATTTATGAAATAATAATGATAATAACAGGCATTTATATAGTGCTTTATGGTCTGCAAAATCCTTTACAAATATTTTCTCACATTATTCTCCCAACCACCCTGGGAGGTTAAGTTCTACAATTATCCCCATTTCATAGTTGAGGAAACTGAGGCAGCTAAGAATTAAATGACTTGCCCAGGGTCACATACCATAAATGGCAGGGGGCAGATTTGAACTCAGGTTTTTCTGACCTCGGGTCCAGCATTCTATCCATTTCACCACCTGGCTAGTTGTTATTATTATTGACCCCAAAGTATAGATGAGCAAACAACTGAGGCTCAGAAAGGTTAAGTGATCTACTTGCCCAGTATGACACAACTAGCAAATGTCTGATTGGAACCCAGTTATTCCTGTGATTCCTGGGATTCTAACACAGGTATTCCTGACTCCAATTCTAGTTCCTAGAATGCCTCAAATAAGGATATGACTTATTTTTCTTCAAGATTAGAATCTTGCGTCAGCTACTGCTTACCTTTGTGACCCTAGGCAAGGCACTTAACTTCTCTGTCTCAGTTTCCTCACCTGTAAAATGGGAATAGTAATAATAACACTGACCCTACAGGGTTGTTATGAAGATCAAATAAGTTTACATATGTAAAATTTGCAAACCTTAAAGTGCTCCATAAATGCTACTTTAGTAGTAGCAGTAGTAGTAGCAGCAACAACAGCAGTAGCAGTAGTAGTAAGATTCCTAGTCAATCCTGGCATCTTTAAACTTTACTTGCTCATTGTATTTTATTGTTAGAGAAAATGAAGAACAGGGAGATCAGAGAATATTTCTTATTGCCAGTATCATACAACAACTTAGAAGCTGAATTGAGAGATGGCATCTTAAGTCACCTGAATCAGAGTCCAATGCTCTAACCAACTGAGGAGTCAGCCACTCACCATTTCTATTGGCTAGGTCCCTTCATTCCCACCAATCCTCCCTTCCCCTACACCTCCCTAACCACAAGGTTCTGAGAAGACAAAAGAGATCAAATTATTATCCTTAAGTAGAATGTGTTGCAGTCACAGTGTCCAATTTTCCATTATAATGAAAGACAAAATATTTGCTATCTTTATGCCATAAATAAAGGGAAACTATGTTGCTTTCCAAACAAATGCAGACTGTGGGAGTCTATCACAGAAAGATTAAACTCTTCTGAAGAACAGTATTAAGTATCATTCATTGTACTATGCTTAACTAAAATCCTGGAGGAAATAAAGAAAAAAAACTTGCAAACATGACACATAATCCCACACTATCACCTACTCTAAGGAGAAGTCTGAGAAGCATATGGTAATATACAATATAATTAGAGCAACAGATATTCAGTTGTTTTTAATATGATATTATAATTATATATTTAAATCACATTTAGAATTATAAAGTTATCTGATCACTGAAACCCACATTTTTTCTAATTTATTAGTTTATACATAAAAATAATTTGTTATATAGATACATGAAGACTCCTGTGTCTAGGTACAAAAATCAACAGTACTAATAGAGGAGCAAGAATACATAGGCAGAAAAATGAGATTTTTTTTTTTATGTGGAAAAGACTTAGGGATTATAAAATGTTTCATTGATATTTAGGCATATTCCCTAGATCTACCAGTCTAATAACCACAGCAAAAAGCAAATAATGTTAGTCTGATACGACCTATGTTTTATGAAGTTAAGCTTGCTTTTTGTGATCAAAGCTTATCTTTCTAAAAGATCATCAATTATCTCTTATATGTTAGAGAATTGTGCCAAATTTTAGGTCGAGCACTTGTCTTGGACTTTACCAAACCCAGTCTTTCTCTATTTTAAAATTTGGAATATTTATTCTTTCCAGTCCTACAAAACCTCCTCAGTTTATCGAAGAAATCCCAGCAAAGGAATTCTATCTTTCGATGTTTTTCTACTACTATTTTAAGAGACTTTTAAATTGCCTTCTTTATCAAATCCATACTGTTCCCCCTGTCGTAGTTTCATTAACTGTCCATTGAAAGTTGCACACTGGATACCTTGTAGGCAGGGGTGTGCTGGTAAATGTTTAATAAATAACTGGCTTTCTGGTGTGTATGGGGTGGGGGAAAGTATACCCATAACAAACTTTTAAATGCATCATTAACATTTTATCCATTACTTTCTTAAATTTAGAAATCAACAAAACAATAAGCCATACCATAATATGGAATGCATACACTTACCCTTTGGGTTTCTGAGGTATAAATGTGTACATGAAAAATTTAACAAACATCTCTCACCAGCTAATTGGTTCCAACACATCCTGCCTATAGTCTTTATTTAAAACTCAGCATGTCCAAAGCAGAATTGATTATCCCCGCACAATCTTCTTGTCTTCTGTACTTTCCCGTTACTATTAAGGGCACCAGCCTCCTTTAAGTAACCCAAGTTTTCAACTTTAACTCACTCACTCAATCAGTAAAAATTTATTAAGCACCTACTATGTGATGGGAACTATGGTAAGTGCTCAGACTCCTCACTCTCCCTCTGCCTACATAGGTAAGCAATTGACAAATCTTTTTAGTTCTGACTGCATCTCTGACTTCTATCCTATTCTCCACTCACTCTGTCATCACCCTAATTCAAACTGTCACTATCTCTTACTTAAACTATGAAAATCACCTCCAAATTGGTCTCCATGACCAATTCATTCTCTATACTGCTGCCAAAATGATTTTCCGAAAGCTCCTATTAAAATCTGGTGTCTCCCTATGATCTCCAGGAGCAAATATAAATACCTCTGTTTGGTATTGAAAGCCCTTCATAACCTGTACCCAACCTAGTCTTATTACATACGATTCCCCTTTGTACACATTCTAGTCCAGACAATTTGGCTTTCTCTTACTTGTTCCTCATACAAGGTTCTCCATTTCACATTTATATGCCTTTTGCATTGACCATCCCCACTGTTTGTAACACACTGCATCTTCACCTCCATGTCTTAGAATTTCATTTCCTTCAAAACAGCTTCAGTGCCATCTTCTACATGAAGCCTTGCCATCTCCTCAGTTTCTAGTCACTCTACCACAAAATCACTTTGTATCTGCTTTGTGTGTGTGTGTGTGTGTGTGTGTGTGCATATACGTACATACATGTTGTCTCTTCTAAAAGAATGTCAGTCAATTGTTGTTAGAAATGTTGCAGTGGGGTAGGTTTTTCCCAAAGTCTAACTTGGGGGATTTCAAGATGATGCTTTTCCCAGACAAATAATGCCTGAGTAATGGGGGCAAAAGAAGCTCAAACTATTGATTTGTATTTTGCTTATGTTTTCAATAGCAAGGAGAATGATCTTTGGGTTGAGAAGGATAAAACAAATATGGTTGACAGGGAATTTTAACTCAAGGTGAAGAATGTAGTAAGGTAGTCCTTAGTTGTTGTCAATGAGTTCTAGCAGGCAAATGCGGATAAACTACATCAATGTGGTGGAAAAACTGGTGGACATGATCACTGAACCACAGTCACCAATTTTGAACAAAGCCTTTATTAATAATAATAGCAAGCATTTACTTAGCACCTACTAGATTCCAGGCATAATTCTAAGTGCTTTACAAATATCATCTGATTTGATCCTCACAATAACCCTGGGAGGTAGTTGCTATTATTAATTTCATTTTACAGTCAAGGAAAGTGGGGCAAATGGAGGTTAAGTGACTTACCCAGAGTCATGGAGCTAGAAAGTATTTGAAGTCAAATTTGAATTCTAGTCTTTCTGACACTAGGCCCAGAACTCTATACATTGTACTACTTGGCTGCCTCTATTAAGTGCCTAATGTATACCAGGCACTGTGCTAAATGCTTAGTACTTAAAGGCAAAAAATTCCCTAGTATCAAAGAGCTCACAGTCTAATGGGAGAGACATGTCAACAACTCTGTATCTACATGGAGAGGACGAAAGGTAGGACAGCTAGGTGATGCAGTGGATACAGTGCCAGGCCTGGAATCAGGAAGACTCATCTTCCTGAGTTCAAATCCAGCCTCAGGCACTTATTAGCTGTGTGACCCTGGGCAAGTCATTTAACCCTATTTACCTCAGTTTCCTCATCTGTAAAATGAGCTGGAGAAGGAACTGGAAAACCACTTTCTTTGCCAAGAAAATCCCAAATGGGGCCACGAGGAGTTGGACAGGACTCAAAATTGAAGGTAACCTCAGGGGGAAGGCACTAACAGCAGTGGGATGACATGAGGAAGCAAGAAAGGGCTCCTGTGAATTGAGCTTGGTCTTAAAGGAATTCAGGGAAGCCAGGAGACAGAGACAACAGAGAGAATTCCAGGCAGAGAGAATGGCCAATGGAAAGGCCTGGAGTTGATAGATGTACTATTGTGTTAAAGGAAAGACAAGGCCAGTGTGGCTGGATCACAATTTGTAGAGATAAGTAAAATTTAAGAAGACTGGAGAGAAAGATCGAAAGGAACACTTTAAATGCAAAACTGAGAATTCGGTTTGATTCTGTCAGTAATAGGGAGCCACTGGAGATTAGAGCAGGGAGATGACACGTTCAGACTTGTATCATAGAAAAAGACTTTTGCAACTGAGTAAAGGATGGATTAGAGTGGGGAGGCAGTTAACACAGGGAGACCAGCAGGCTACTTCAGCAGTCCGGGCATTAAGTGGTTAGAGTATAATTTAGGTCTGTGGAAGTGGAAAGAAGGAAATGTTTTTACATAGAGATATTGTGAAGGCAGAAAAGACAAAACTTGGCAAAAATAATCTTCCTGGGGACAGAGACAATAGTCTCTGTCTTTGCATCTCCAACTTTGTTGTTTTTCAGTCATGTCCAACACTTCATGACTCCATTTAGGGTTTTCTTGGTAAAGATACTGGAATGGTTTGTCATTTCCTTCTCCATCTCATTTTACAGATGAGGAAACTGAGGCAAACAGGGTTAAGTGACTTGCCCAGGGTCACATGGCTAGTAAGGGTCTGAGGCCAGATCTGAACTCAGGAAAATAACTCTTCCTGACTGGAGGCCCAGCACTTTATCTATTGTGCCTTCTAACCGCCCAATACTAGCTAGCCATTACATAGTGCTTTAAGGCTTGAAAATATTATCTCATGTTATCCTCTCAACAACCCTGGGAGTTAGGTATTATTATCCCTATTTTAAAGATGAGGAAGCAAAGGTTACAATGATTTGCCCAGAATCACACAACTGATAAGTGTCTTAGACAGGATTTCCTGACCCCAAGTCTAGTGCTCGATTTACTGAACCACTAAGTGCCTACTAGTAGTCAGTCTTTGTTGATTGGCTATAAATGAAGAATAATGAGGCAAATTGCCATATTTGCCTATCTTAGATAAGAAAGAATTGTTGTTGTTCATCCAATAACATCAGGAAGGTGATGTCATGACTTACAAGTGAATTGGATTTAAATGATGCAGGGCTGTGCAAAGTCACCAGCCTCACTCTCTCCTCCAGCGCCATCTGGGTCCAGTGGCCAGATATAGATCAAGAGGACTGGTGATGGCCCAGCACTATCTTCTTAATTAACCTTCAAGGGCTAAGCCCACATCTTATCTCTTTTGTATTCTCACTAGCACCTATTGTGGTAATTGTTTTAGAAAAAGATTAAAACTCATTTTATGAAGGAATAAAGAAAATTACTTATTAATAATGCCAAGCATTGTGCTAAGTGCTAGGTATACGATACAAAAATGAGACAGCCTCTCACCTCGTTAAGTTTACATTCTAATGGGGGAGATAACACAGAGAAGAGTGGTAACCAGGGAAGGTTTGGGAAGTAACAAGGATAGTGGATGAGAAAAGAGGGCAGTCCATAAAGTCTCTTTCCAGAGGAAATGGTACCGTTGATTTGATTACTGCTCTCACAGCAAGAGGTAGAGAGGATACACTAGGATTCTATTATGTGGCTGCTGCCCTGCCCTTCCCCTCCCGCTAATATGTTGCCTTTCTCAAAATGAACAGAGACAGGGAATACTTGGCTTTCCTATTAAAGAGAAGAGAATAATTAAATACAAAGAGCATGCTAGTTTATATTCCCAGATAAGAAAGGGTACTCTTAGCATGTATAGAATAAATAAGATCTCATAGGATTTAAAAATGGAAGGGTCATCAAGAATTATCTAATCAACCTTCCTCATTTTATATACAAGGAAACTGATGCCCAAAGGAGGGTCACAAAGGTAGACAAGAGGAAGAAAAGTTCGAATTGGCTTCCAATACAGCGATCTTTCAGGGAACCTCCAGGGTCCAGCGCAGCAGTTCTCAATTTCTGGTTTCTCTTTACCCTCTTAAAAATTATTGAGAACTTCCCCCAAGAGCTCTTCTTTATGTGGGATAGATAGATCAATAGATAGCTATAGCTATATAGATATTTACCATATTAGAAACTGAAACTGATATTTAAAAAGTATTAATTCATGTAAAATAGCAATAAGACTACTGCATTTTTACATGAATAACATTTAAAAAATGAAAAACTGCTATCTTTTCCAAAAGAAAAAAATTTAGCAAGAAGAATGACATCATTTTACCTACTTCTGCAAACCTTTTTAACGTCTGGCTTAATAGAAGACAGATGGATTCTAGTATCTACTTCTGCATTCAAACTGTTGCAATATGTTGTTTTGATTGAAATATACGAAGAAAATCTGGCTTCACACAGATATGTAGTGGGAAGGAAGAGTATTTTAATAGGCAAATAAGATTGCAGTATTATTATGAAAATAGTTTTGACCTAGAGGACCCCTTGAAAGGGCTTACAATCCCCCTGGGGACCATTCCCCTCCCCTTCCATCCCCCAACACACACTTTGACAATTACTGGGCTCCTGCTGTGGAGTGTCTGTGTACGTTGCCATAAGTAGAGGCACTCTGAAATCTCGCTCTTCTTTTTTGCTTCTATGACTTTTGGCAGTGAAGATTAGCTAAGCACTCTAAAAATAGAAGACTCCTAATATTTGTCACTTAACTCCTTTCACCAACCACAGGATTTAGGGGCTTCTTCTGGGGAAATACCATGGGACAGTATAAAGAACACTGGATTCAGAGTGGCTTCATATCCCAGCTGCCACTAGCTGAATGGCTTATATAAATCCTGTCATCTCTCTAAACATCGGTTTCTTCATCTACAGAAGGAGGATAACATTTGTATTATCATAAAGGGTTATTGGAAGAAAAGGGCTTTCTTTGTAAGTCTTAAAGAATTATGGAAATGTGTGCTGGTGTTCTCTATAGAGAACTTAATAAAAGGATTTGTTCTGTGAAGTTTGGATTCAGTCAAAGAGCCCCACTTGAGGACCTAGAGGACCACATGTGGCCTCCAGTCCGCAGGTTCCCCACCCTTGCGTCTAGAAGACTTGTGATTGGGGCTAAGCTCCTTTTTCCATTCCTCTAAGCCTTTCTTGGGCAGTACATCATCTGATCATAACACTCTCAGTCCACAGTTAAAGTAAAACATTATTTTATTATAGTGCTGGACATGCCAGCTACCTACGTTTATAAATTCCAGGTCGTTAGGTCAGTTACGAAGCTTTTTGCCTATTTCTGTCAAGCAACATTTTAGAATCAAAGAATTTTTGAGTCGGAAAGTTCTTTGGAAATAATTTATTTTGATCCTTTCATTTTACAGGTGAGAAAACAGACCCAAAGAAGAACTTAAGGATCTTTGACAAGTCATTTAATCTCCTTGAGTGTCACTTTTCTCATCTGTAAAATGAGGATAACATTACTTGCATAACCTACTTCACCGATGCTGCAAGGAAATACATTGTAAACTTAAAGCATTACATAAATATTTTGGGGTGAAACAGAGACTGGACTTACATAATTTGATATTGGGAGCTCCTGGTGAGAAACTTTCTCTACTGATGCAGGTAGAGATCCAAAGAAGGGAGGAGGGGGCTTGGGTCTAGGGAAAAAAAAAAACTAAACCTGCATTCTTCCCATTCTCTGGGATTTAGGTAATTAAGACTCCCAGTCAATCTGTAAACAATACTCATTAACTGCAACAACTGACTCGAGCTGGCATACGAATAAATAGAATTCCTAGGGTAACTCTGGAGAGAAGAAGTGCAGCCTAGTGGATAGACTTGCCCTTAAAGCCGATAAGCCCTCACTGGTCCCACCGATAACACATGTTGTCTGTATGATTCTAGGCAAATGACTTATCTTCCAGTGTTTTAGGGAACTCTCTACATCTTTAATTTGAAGAGAAATTACTGATCTACACTGGTAGAATTTCCTCATCTGGGAGTTTATCATATATCACTTAAATCCTAGTCCCTATCCCTATGGTTCCCTGAAATGAAACCAGATATGGCTTTTTAGGTTCAGTTTGGACTAGGGACTGCTGTTTAAATAAGTTAATGAATCAGAAGAAGGTTCAATAGCAAAGGATGTTATTATGGAGCATGCACGGGAAACATTATTTTAGATCTGGAAGAGAATCTAAATGTCATTTACTCCAACATCTTCATTTCACAGATAAGGAAACTGAGGCCTAGAGAGACTTACATAAATTGCCCTAAATCGCTCAGTTTGTAGCTAAGCCAGAATGAGAACAGGATGCCATCATTTTAGTGGCTCCCTCCACAGTTTCTTAGTAGATCATTCTGGCCTTCCTTGGACAGTCTGAGATGCAATTTATATTCGAACAAAGCTGCTCCTATATCATGAGACCTTTTGTGAGTATCAGCTAATATAACAGAGGAGGGGGAAAGATGACAAAAGCCTGAAGAGTTATAAACTATATAATTCATTCAACAATCATTTTACTAAATATATTAAGGAAGAAAACAAGTATTTATTAAGTGCCTATTACATATCACGGTAGCATGTGAGAGTGAGAGGTGGCAATGGAAGCATTTATAGAGCACCTACATGTGTCAGACACCACAGTAAGCACTTTTCACAAATATTATCTCATTTGATCTTCACAACAACCCTTGGAAGTAGTTGGCATTATTAACCTCCCCCTTTACAGTTGGGGAAACTGAGTCAGAAAGCAGTTAAGTGACCTACCCAGAATCACGAGGCTGTATTTGAAGTCAAGTCTTCCTGACGTCAGACCCAGTGTTCTTTCTACCAGCTGTCTCTATATTTAAGTGACTACTTTGTTTAAGCACTATAAATGTAAAGAAAAAAATAAAACAGTGCCTGCCCTCAGGGGGTATATACTCTACTGAGAGAAACACACATAAATAATAGGGAGTGCCTAGGGAGGAAACTTCCTCTCCCAGTGCAGGTCAGCACAATCTTTGCAGAGAATTGTCCAGAATACTGAAATAGGAAGTGATTTCCCTGGGGTTACAAAACCAGTTCATGTCAGCCAGTCAACAAGCATTTTTTTTGTTGTTGTTGAGTTATTGTCAGTCGTGTCCCACTCTTCATGACCTTATTTGGGGTTTTCTTGGCAAACATACTGAATGATTTGCCATTTCCTTCTCCAGCTCATTTTACGGATGGGGAAACTGAGGCAGGCAGGGTGAAATGTCTTGCCCAGGGTCACACAGCTAGTAAGTATCTGAGGCCACATCTGAACTCTGGTCTTCCTGATTCCTGGCCTGGTGCTATCTGTGCCTGATAATCTGTGCCCGGTGTGACCCCGGGCAAGTCACTGTTTGCCTCAGTTTCCTTATTTGTAAAAGAGGGATAATAATAGCACCTACTACACAGGGTTGTCCTGAGGATCTAATAAGATACTAATTGTAAAAATCGATTAGCACAGCTCCTGGCACATAGGAAGTTATATAAATGTTAGCCATTGTTATTTAAATTATTATCCAGGCTCAGACACACACGAGCTATGTGACCCTGATAGCACATACCATCAGAACTTACTATGTGCCAGGCACTGTGTTAAGAGGAAAGAGGAAAACAGTCTCTGCCCTCAAAGAAGCTCAGTCTTACAGGGGAAGACATTCAAACCACTAAGTAAAGGAAGATATATACAGGATAAAGCAGAGTGAATCTTAGAGGGAAGACACACAACAGAAATACTAAGTAGTAGGGGAAGGGCAGGGGAAGGGAGAGAGGCTCAAGTAACTGGGATAAGGAAAAGAGATAATGGGAATGGGAAAGCGGGAAGCTGTTCAACACAACAGGTCTGCTTTCAAGAAGAAAATGTATAGATTATATGAACATTTTATCCTGAGGCAAAAAAACAGTTTTCAAATTTGCCGTACAGGAGGCCCTGCTACACAATGCCAGAGGCAGAAAGGGGTAGTAGAGAAGAGATGGAATGTCCCTTGGACTTCAAAAGGGATCCCTGAGTATTAATGGGATTAGAAACTAGGGTGACATTACTCACAGGGCTGACCTAATTGCCAAAGGAGAGATTGGAAAGGATTTGTCTCACTGAGTGTTTGTCTGGGTTACTGAGAGAGCAAAACTGAGAGTCCATTTAATGAGGACTGACGGAGAGCAAAGCTGTGGTAGAATTTGCTCTCCTGACCCAAGTCCACCCAGGGGAGGGGCCCTCGTTCTTTCTTCTGGGTTGAGGCTCTACTTCAGAGAGTTTTTGCTAAGGAAACACCAACACATGTGCCTGGCACACATGTCGATGCATTTTCAGTCGATCGACTGACTGACACAGACCATTTAAATGATAGCTTCTGATGAAGCTATCACATACAAACACATATATGTATACATATACATACATGCATGTGTGTCAGTACATAAGCATGTTTGTATCCTATATGGATATTAGTCACATGCTGAAGATTGGATCTGGGTGCTACCTCCTTGACAAGCTCATGACTCATTTCAGGAAGCTAGGCTGCACAATGGATGTGGGCCTGGAAGACTAAGGAAGCCCTGAGTTCAAATCTAGCTTCATACCTACTAACTGTGTGACCCTGGGCAAGTCACTGTTTGTATCAGTTTCTGTATTTGTAAAACAGGGATAATAATAGCACCTACTGTTCAGGGTTGTCCTGAGGATCTAATGAGAAAAAATGGTAAAAGGTGCTTAGCACAGCTCCTGGCACACAGTAAGCTGCATAAATGTTAGCCATCATTATTTAAATTATTATCCAGGCTCAGACACACATTAGCTATGTGACCCTGAGCAAGTCACCTAACCTGTCTGCCTTAGTTTCCTCAGCTGTAAAATGGGGATAATAATAACACGTAGGCAGCTAGCTCTGGGCCTAGAGTCAAGAAAACCTGAGTTCAAATCCAGCCTCAGACACTCTGACTAACTGGCCAAATCACTTAATTCTGTTTGCCTCAGTCCTCATCTATAAAATGAACTGAGCTGGAAAAGGAAATGGCAAACTACTCCAGTACCTTTGCCAAAAAAAAAAAATGAAGTCAGGAAGTGTCAGAAAGGACTGAAATGAATGAACAACAACTCCAGTGAGAGAAACCCACCACCTCATGAGGCAGTCCTTCCATTTTTTAATATGTCTAATTGTTAGGAAATTTTTCCTTTATATCATGTCTAGATGCCTTATATCAATCATCTACTATACAAAAATATAAAATCTTCTACTTATGTTTTTATTTCTAATAGTAATAATAACATATATATATATAGAGAGAGAGAGAGAGAGAATGATTTCAGGTTTTGTAAAATGCTTCACATACATTATTTGTTATTCAAAACAATCCTTTAAGGTGGGTGGTTATGATCATCACCATATTAAAGATTAAGAAATTGAGGTTCAAAATGATAAGTCATTTGCCCAAGGTAACACAGCTAGTAAGTGCCTGAGATGGGATTCAAACCCAGGTCTTCCTGACCACAAGTCCAAAGCTCTATCCAATACATGACACTGATGGTAAAAAAATTTAATTCTCTCCTTCGTACTCCCACATTACGGGAAGGAGGAGAGGAGGCTGTCAGAAAGTTGAAAAGGGACACTGTCCTACATTCTTACCTTCTATTATTGTCCTTGATCTCTCAAATTATTGTTTGCCTCTTTTATCTAACCTGATTTGACGTCACTTTATTCCTCTATACCACAGCTTCCTCATCAAATGACTCGGTTAAACTAGAAGATATCTAATGTCTCTTCTGGGGGAAAAAAATCTCAACATTTTATCAGCTTAAGATAAAAAGCTGGACCTTTTTAGGACTCTGCTAGGAAATAATAATTTTAGATCAAAGTCAAGCACGGTTCATTAATGACTGTTTTAGGTTGAATCAGATTTTAATGCAAATATTCACATAGGTGTGCTTCTGTCATTCCTATTTATGGATGCATTTTGTGTCAGATTTTATTCATTTCCCTGCTGAGATTATTGAATTACAAGACTATTGTGCCTTGTCAAGTCATTAAAATTAATTGAACTGCTGAGAACTGACCCTTCTCCCCGCCCCCCCCAAAACAGTGGCTTCTATTTTTTAAGAATTGTTTGGGAAGCAAATTTATAGTGAAAGGAAAGGTTAAGTATGACCTAAAACCAGAATAACCCATAAAGATGCCAAGAAACACACTTCATTCTTTATACATTCTTCTACACAATGTTGCTCCCTCTCAAGATCTCTTTCCTACCTACTTAAATTCTGCTGTTGCTGACATATAGTACATATACTGCATTTCTTCTCTCCCCTTGTCCAGTCCCTACCCCCTTCACCCCATGGAAAAATCATAAAAACTTGAGGGAAAGAGTGTAATGGCCTCATTAACTCTAATCCTCACAGAAGAGATGGATGGTCTTGCTCCACATTTATACATCTCATTTAAAAAAACTGCACAGATAGCCATTAACCAATCAATTGCTAAAGACTTTATATACCCTGCCTCCAACCCCCCAATACAGCACTAGAAAGAGATGTAATTTCTGGGTAAACCAAACTCTATCATGACTCAAGAGCAAGAAAAATACACTGTGAACCAATCTTCCAAAATACAAATTTTAGGATTTGGAGTATAAAGTAGTTCCAGAGATATAGCATAGGAACCATTGGTTTCACGTGAGACTTTCATTACTGCAGAAAGCATCTAACTGGGATCCTTCCCGAGCTGCCTTGAAAGGATGAAAAGCAATAACCTAAAGCCAAAATCCAGGCACTAGGAACCATCCAGGATTTTACTATTCCAGGAGTCTGGAGGATCCTGTGGTCCCATAAAATTTTGTCTTAGGACTCTAACTTCCCAATAGTTTATATGTGCCAATATGTCATAGTTATAGTTGACTAGTACATCAGTGATCATGCCTCTGTTTCTACTACTGTCTCCCATATAGTGATTCATTTACTTAACTCATAACTATTTACCAAGGGTTCTTAGAATACTTAAAAAAAAAAAAAAGTCTACTGTTATTAGTAAAGTGAAATTGTACCAGTATTAGTTCACTTTTCCAAAGCTAACTTTTAAAGTAAATCAAAATCAAAAACTTCTTTAAACTCGCCTTTGATACTAACAGTCCCCATGAGGGCAGTTACATAAAAAAAATTATTAGACTAAAAATAATTTAGCATTAATTGTTGCTCTTATTGTTTCATGCATTAGATTTCTCTTTCTTACTACTTTGTGAGCTTACATTTCTTTCCTGTCTTCCAAAACACCTAGCACACTCTCCATAAATACCTGTTAAGGGACTGAATAGATGTGCCAACACATAATCTCCTAGTCTTATGTCATCTAAAACTTAAATAAAAGGACTTGCTTCTCTGTCTGTCCCTCTCCTCTACCCTCCCTTTCTGTATTTCTCTCTCTCCTCTCTCTCCAACTCTTTGCTAATGCTGCTTAAATACCCCATTTCTATGGCTCTACTTTACCTGATAACCATCATTCTATTAATCAATATTCTCATTTTTATTGATTTTAATTTAAAAAAAAACTTTATTATAACCATCCCATCAATGGTTTCTTTCTTCAACTATCTCACTGCATCAATTTCTCTACAGCAGACGTTGAATGCTTAAAGGGTTTCATGGAATATCTTCATCTTGTCTATAAACTAGACCCCTTCTATAAGTTACCAAACTATAAACTCCTAGAAGACAAGAACTGTGTCAACTAAACAGAACCTTTTATTTCCCCCTACTATGTAGCACAATCCTCTGCACATAGGAGATATTTCATAAATACTGGTTGCTTGCTGATTATTAAAAAAGGTAAACTATTTTAATTAACAAAATTAAAGTTATTTAAGAGGTAAAAACAATTGCTTACTGACACCCACAATCTAATTCATCTCTTGTTTACTCTCCTCAAATCACTCTTTCAAAAACTAATTAATAGCTAGCATTGACAGGGTGCTTTAAGGTTTACAAAGCACTTTACAGAATTTTTTTTTAATCTTTACAACAACCTTATGAGGTAAGTACTATTATTATCCTTATTTTACAAATGAGGAAACTGAGTCAGACCAAAGTGAAGTGACTTACCCAAAGTCATACAATTAGTAACTATATAAAACAGGATTTGAACTTAGGTCTTCCTGACTCCAGGTTCCAGCATTCTATCCACTGTTCCACCTAGCTTTCACTCTAGCCCATACAGTCAACTGATTGGCCAACCCCTAAATCTTGCAAATTCTCAAATTTTGCAGATTTTCAAATCTTTGAATTTAAACTTATTATTCTTCCATTCTAAGGCTCCTTTCTGTCTTCAAGAAAAGTCATTAGTTACTTTAGAGACCAGTTCATGACTCACTCTTGCCAACAAACTACTTATTATTAGGACACTGTGAAGAATCCAATATAGCTAAGAAACACTGAGAGGACTGATGAATCCTACAGAATGCCTGGGCAAAGAGGATTATCTTTCATGCATATGACAAAAAGGTAGAGGCTATTTAAGGTCCATAGGACAGGAGGAATGGGATTGGGGCAGTTTGTAACTATTTACATCATTTGGCAGGGACAAGCAGGCAGCTAAGTGGAGTTGTAGAATAGAGTGATGAGCCTGGAGTCAGGAAAACCTGAGTTCAAATTAGGTTTCAGACACTTACTAGCTGTGTGATCCTGGGCAAGTCACTTAACCTGTTGGCCTCAGTTTCTTCATCTACAAAATGAGCTGGAGAAAGAAATGGTAAACCAGTATCTTTGCCAAGAAAAACCAAACAGGAGCACAAAGAGTCAGACACAACTGAGAAAACAACTTAACAACAACAACAAATGGACAAGTTACTTTAACATGTTTGAAGATCTGAAGTAGAGCTAATGAGCTGAGGACTTAGGATTGTTCTGGACCTGTGATTTCCCTGGCTTATGGAATTCCAGGTGTGGAAACTCTCTCCATCTTTGCAGCTTGTCAACTGTTCCATGATTTAGTCTCAGAGAGCTGCCTCCCCACCCCCATCCCTGCCCTCTAAGATCACAGAAGGATTTGAATTCTGACCAATTTAACTCCCAGGCTGACAAATCATTCACTCCAAGCTTTCTCTGTAGCATCAATCCAATCTAATCCAATAAATATTTATTAAAAGCTATGTGCCAGGTACTGTGGTAAATTGGGGGGGGGGGGGAATACAATTAACAAAAAGACAGTCCCTGACCTCAAGGCACTTTTAATCTAATGGGGGGAGACAACAAAAAAGAAGCAGGAAAACAGAAGGGGCAGGGTGGGGCACCATGGGGTACTTGTGAGGAGTCTAATTCTGTGGAGTTGAAACCAGGAAGAATAGTAAATGTGAAGTGAGTTGAGTCTAGTTTCTGCCTTCTAGAAAGGAAGGCATTGGGAGGAGTTTGGTACTCCACCCTCCAGACCTCTAATCAGAGGGCAGAGGAGGCTGAGGGAGGTGGTATCAACCATGGCTTGAGTGAGCTGCAGGGTGATGAGATTAGAAATGATGTGTTTATCCTGGGTGGGGAATCTTGGAGTTGAAACCAGGCAGAGCACCTGATGCAAAGTAGATAGGTAGGTGTTGTTATGTCCTTTCTCAAAGAGGACCAATAACATCAGGAAGGTGATGTCATGACCTGCAAGTGAACTGGATTTAAGTGAGGCAGGGCTGTGCAAAGCCTCACTTTCTCCTCAGGAGCCAACTCGGTCAACTGGCAAGATATAGATCAGGATGACTGCAGATGGCCAGGATGCAGTGTAAGACCTTGGCCTTTTTATGTTAAGGTCTTTCCCAGATTGGTAGGTAGTTAGCAGCGGCAGAGGATACTCTTCAAGGAGCAGTCAGATATTATTCAAGGTCTCTAGCCATTTTCTCCTTTGTCTACATTTAAGCTGCTATTGTTGAATCTTCCTTCTGTCTATCGACTCTTCTGTCTGTTTCCTGACATCGGCCTAGCAAACCTAACTCCTCTGCTTGTGTTCCTTACTTTAGTGCTCAGTGTACAGGGTGTATCTGATTTTCATTCCACTGCTCTTCATGCATTTTATGTTCCAGTCAAACTACTCTGTTCTATGCACATGACAGCTTGGTTGTGCAATAGATAGAGTGCTGAACTGGAGTTGAGAAGATTCCGAGTTCAAATCCTTCCTCAGACACTTAACTAGATTGTATGTGATCCTGGGCAAGTTACTTAACTTTTGACTACCTCAGTTTCTTCATCTGCAGAGCACCTACTTCCCAGAGTTGTCACAAGGATCAAATGAGATAACATTTGTTTTGCAAACTTTAAAGTGCTATATAATTGCTGCCCATCATAATGTGGCATGCCATATTCTACCTCCATGACTTTGCACAAGCTATCATTCTCCTCTCCCCACACCAAGTCTGACAAACTGCCCCTTCTCATCGCTTCCTCTCCATATTCCTCTCTATCTTCAAGCCTCAGCTTTTCCCTGATTCCCTCAGTGGTCACCGTCTTCCACATGCCCACTTTCTTAAATCACTTTGTATTTTAATTGTATATACTTTGTTTTTATTGATCTGTTATTCATCCCCCAAGGAGCTCCTTGAGGAGAGGGACTATTGCTTTTGTTTTGGATCACCAGCCAGAAACACATAGTAGGTGCTTCACAAATGTTTGTTGAATTTACCTAAATGTTTCCATGGAGAAATGTAGGGCAAAGTTGAGAGTATAAAGATATCTAGGAAATACATAATCAGAAAAAGAGGAGGATTGTTGATGTAATAAGAATGAGGGACAGCAGGTGGCCAGCCCACATAATGAACTAATCACCACATTGTCATTATTCAGTTGTTCAGTAGTGTCCAACTCTTCATGACCCAGTTGACCAAGCATGCCAACAATATCCATGGGGTTTTCTTGGCAAAGATACTGCAGTGGTTTGCCATTTCCTTCTCCAGTGAATTGAGGCCAAGGTTAAATGACTTCCCCAGGGTCACACACAGCTAGTAAGAGTCTGAGGCCATATTTGAACTCAGGTCTTCCCAAACTCCAGGGCCAACACTCTATCCACTAAGTGACCTAGCTACCTCCTAATCACCACATAGTTCATATTAAAACCTATCAGAAATGTGCAAGTATGTTGAGCAGATTTTCTATGGAAATAATATGAGAGTAGCTTCTCAGCTGTTGTTGCTTGTCCTTCATTCTCCAAGAGGACCATGACATCACGGAGGTGATGCCATGACTTGCACGTGAATTGGATTTAAGTGAGGCAGGGCTGTGCAAAGTCACCAGCCTCACTTTCTCCTCCAGAACCATCTGGGTCCAGTGGCAAGATATAGATCATCAGGATGACTGAAGATGACCCTGGATGCAGTGGGAGACTATAGCCTTTTTAAGCTAAGGTCTTTCCCAGGTCTCAGTTTGACTGAGGCAACATCCATTCAGTGATTAATGCTAGGTAAGAAATGAGGCAAAGAATGGCCTCTTTTACCTACTCAAAAGAAAAAAAAATCGATCTGAGGGGAAGACCCTCAGTGTTTCTGGCCAAAACAGAAACAATTGCTATTTACACTCACTCTCTTAGCAGAGAGGTGGTGGAGAGTAAGTACAGGATGAGGCATATGTTAAAAGACATGGCCAACGAATGGATTTGCTTTGCTGGACTATATTTGTTACAAAGGAAGTTTCTTTGGTGGGTTTATTGGGAAATGACAGTGATGCAAAGCAAAATCATCAGTAAAACATTTTAAAAGGAAAATATGAGAGGACAGGGACAAAAATCATGCAGGATGAGAAGGTGTAGGCAGAATCTGTGCAAGAATGGAGAGAGTACCCACACTGATAAGGCCATGGATGCAATGAAGCTTGGAAATTCAGGTTCAAAAGCTTAAAATTGCACTAAGACTTTGGGGACATTACATTTAGTTCTATATCATTTTCTTTCCTCTACCTTCCCTCTGGTAAAGATATAAATATACATTTAAACAAACCAAAAGACAGGCACAGAAGAGATGAGAAGAAATAAGGGTTCTGAAAAATCCACATGCTCCATCAATAATCAATGCCTGAAAAAAGAAGAGTTAGATATATTGGGAGAGGCAGCATAGGATAATGGATAGAGAGTCAACCTTGGAGAGAGGAAGACCCATGTTCAATTCTCTTCTCTGGCACATACTGGTTCTGTGACCTTGGAGAAGCCACCTAAAATTCTCTGGTCCAGGAAACTCTTAAGACTATGAAGTATTGATCTTCACTGGCAATGGAAATTCCTCATGGGGAACTCCCTATATTTATGTAATGACAGGTCTGGTAAAAAAAAAATTAATATATTGGGTTCTCCAGTTGGCTCCAGTGGATCCCTGTGAGTATAGAAGTCATCTTTATCATATATATTTTTCCTTTCATGTCTCAAGGTATACATGGTTGATGGCTCCTTTTCAGATTATAAAACAAGGGCGGGCTTTCACAAAGGTAAAACTCAACCATTTATTGGTTGAGCATTTATTATGTACCCACCATGTTGCAGGCACCCTGTAATCAAATACAAGTAATTAAACAATTCCTCCTCTTAATGAGCTTATAAATGAAAATATTACTGAAAACACTATTGTAAAAATCAAGGGAAGGGGGGGTGGTAATTACCAAGCCCTTGATTATGTTGCTATCTTACCACTGTACAAATTATTTAGCCAGAATACAGTTCAGATTTCAAATATCAACGACTTTGATTCCCACTTGAAATGAATACAGCTGGCATTCATCTCTAGCAAGACTGGTCAGTCAGGAAGTATTTTCTAGGGGCCCACAGGGCACATGGCTTATTTATTGACTATAGGGAGATAAATGTTCAGCTTAAAGTGCTCACCAGTGCCATGGAAGATGCCTTATATAAAATCTCAAGAAAAATATTGCCTATTTATAATAAAGATTCCCCAAATGTAACTATTCTCAGACAATACTGTACTAGTTGCACCAAACCCCAGAACATTACAAAGTTTCTTCAGCAAAATGCACACCAAGAGATAAAATAGTCTAACTACCCAAACTAGAACAACAAAATGAATGAAACCCGAATATTGCACCACCAAACAATAAGCATTTATTTAGCACCTACTGCTATGTTCCAGGCCTAGGGCTGTGCTAGCTAGGCATGGGAACAGTCTATGCACAGGTAGCTTTAGATTCAAATACAAACTTCTCTTGTTTGGCATTTAAAGCCCTTCATAATCTGGTTTCTATCTACATTTCCAGGCTTACAGCACCACATATCAAACTTTTTTGCCTTAGGACCCCCAATACTCTTTAAAATTATTGAGGACCTACCCCTCAATGAGTTACGTATAAGTGGGGTTTGGCTATCAATATTTGCCATATTAGAAATTAAAACATCTTAGTTTTAATTCACTAATTTAATTGCTATGAAAATAGCTTTGACCTCATAGACCCACTGAAAGGGTGAGAACTGCTACCTTACAGAAACTATTATCTTCCTGTCTTTGGAAGATTGTTCTCTATTCCTGGAATATGGTTCCTTTTTTCCCCTGTTTTGAATTCCTAGCCTTCTCCAGAGTTCAGTTCAAATGCCACTTCCTACATATGATTTTCCTGAGTCTCTCTTTCACTTTCTCTTCCCGTCATCACCTTGTATTTATCTTTTTATATACTCATAATGGTTCCATTTTGTGCTCCCCAACAGAATATCAGCTGAGGGAGGGTAGAGATTGTTTTATTTTTCTCTTTGTCACCTCAGAGCCTAGAAAGTGTTTGGAATATAGCAGATATTTAATAAAACCTCCTTCGTTGACTATGATAGAATGTCATGAGTAAGAACAATAGGGCAGTTTGATTAGACTTTGAAGGCAGTAATGTATAATAAGCTTGGGAAAGTAGGTTGGACTCAAGTTGTGAACGACTTTAAATGCCCACCAGAGAAGCTGGTATTTGATCTTAGCGATAATAGGGATCCATTGGAGCTCATTGAGCAGAGGAGCGATGCAGTCAGATCTGTGCATTAAGAATAACAACTTGCTGGCATTTTGCTTGCACCTATCTTGTGGCATTTATCACAGATGACCTGAGTAATCTGCCAAGTAAATCTGCCAAGTGTCCTTGGCCTTACCTCTCCTATACCAGACTATAAATTCCTTGAGGGCAGCAACTGATTCTTACTCATACTTTTGTCAAATGAGCAAGTGACTGGCACACAGTTGGCTCTCAGTAAAGAGATATAAAATAAGAGCTAGAGTGGGAAGGGAATTTAGACATAATCTAATCTAAAACACCCATTTCACAAATGGGGAAACTGAGGCCTAGAAAAGTTCAATGAAATGCCCAAGATCATAGTAAGTATCAGAGCTAGGATTACAACTAGGTCCTCCAATTCTAAATCCAATGCTTGTTGAAGTTAAAGAGCTTGTGTTTGAGAGCAATCCTCAAACTGGCTGAAGACCACTACTTATCTTGGCACCACACTTGAAACCCCACTTTTCTACAAGGACCTTTCAGTGCCTCTTAACCACGATTTTTTTTACTAGTCATAAGTTGATAAAGACAGTTTAAAGTTAAAAATAACATGAAATGTCCTTAGAACTCACTAACACTCACTAAGACATCCAAGAGCCTTGGGTACAAGAGATGTGGCTCTACCAGTGACTGAGTGCAACTTTGGAGAGGAGATGATTCTGCATTAGCAAAATTATTATACTATACTACCCATTCCTTACTTACTTCACTGAATCTCAAGACACGAAAGAGAACTTAAAGGCCAAATAGTCCAAATTGTATAAGAATAAGAATGTTCCTTACAACATACCCAGCAAATGGTCATTCAACTTTTTTTTAAAGACCTCCACTGAGGATGCCACCAACTTCCTAGGAAGCCTATTTCCCTTTTGAGTGGTTGTAATTGTTTAGGAAATTTTTTCTTATGGATCAAACCCAAAATTATGTCTTTTCAACCAAACTTATTGGTCTCAGTTCTGCCCTCGGGGGCCAAAGAGAACAAATCTTCTTTTTTCCAAATGACTTCTTTTAGTACTTTAAGACAGTTATCATGTCCTTCCCTTCCCCAAGTCTCCCTTGTCCAGGCTAAACCATCCCTGGTTCTCTCAAGCACCCTAGTAGGTTTATTAATAAGTTAAATGTCCAATCTTGGAGATAAATAATGAGATTTGCTTTTGGTTTTGTTTTTTAATAGCTCGATCATCCTGCCTTCCTGTGGATAGCAGCTCATTGTTTATGGTGTGACAGTTGATTCTTTATACATGCTACTTTGGGGAAAGTGAGTGGCTTCCTTACGAAAGAACAGAACATAGATCCCAATTTTGTCTGGAACAGCCTCTTTGCTGGAAAAGGGTGGATAAAAGTCTCTTTGTTGCTATGACTCAACTACATTTGCACAAACTTACACCTACATGTCTAACCTCTATTAGGTTTCTCTTCGAATGAAGTGGAAAGGGGGAGGAGGAGCCTTTTTTTCCTCTATACCCTCTTTACCAGTGGAGAAATGAGTAATCAACAAGGCCTCCTGGCTTGAGCCAGAAACCAAGACTGGAACTTTGTGAGGCTGATGATCAATCACCATTGGAAGCTCTGAGCACACCATCACTCAAGGACCCAATTCATACTGCACTAGGAAGTTACATGGCCAGATAACATCATAGAGAAAAGCAGTGGGATGTAGCAGAAAGACCACTGGACCAGAAGTTGAGGGGCCTGAATTCTAATCCTAGCACTGCCGCTAAACTAGCCATGAGACCTTGGCTAAGTCACTTTTAACCTCAGTTTCCTTATCTGTAAAACCAAGGTGTTGGACAAGCGATCTGGGAAAATGGAGAAAGTTTTAGAGCTTTCCACTCTAAGATTTTATGCTTCATTACAATTTTAATAATAATAATACTTTGATTTAGTGGCCAACTAGCTTGCAGTACAGCTGTAGTTGGTATACATCAGAGGAAGTCAACAAAACACTGGGCCTAGAGTAAGGAAGACCTGAGTTCAAATCTGGCTTCAGGTACTTATTAGCTTTATGACCCTGGGCAAGTCACTTAACCTGTGCTTGCCTCAGTTTCTCATCAGAAAAATGGGGACAGTAATAACATCTACCTCCCAGGGTTACTGTGAGGAGCAAATGAGATAATAATTGCAAAGTACTTGGTATATAGTAAGCACTATATAAATATATAAATGGTAGCTATTATTAACAAGAAAAATCCCATTTATTAATTTCTTTTATATAAATCTGTCCAATTACTAACTTTTAATTACCTAACCATTCTTACTCTAAGGAAAGAAAAAACTCCAGGTCACCTATTGTGTTAAATGAGAATCATGGTTAAAACTTTTAAAATGTAATTGACATTACTTAAGGTAAAATATCAATATATGTGTATCTCAGTAATCACACACTTAATGCTGTTAACATTGATTTATTATCCACAAAGGTCAGAGATCTCAAAAAAGCAATGTAAAAGTCTCAACTTGTTTTGGCCTCTTAAAATTTCCACTCCCTTAATTTCTCTGCAAAAGTTTATTTCCTGTAAAATGGCTCTCTAGGGAGTGTTAACACCATATTAACAAACTTCTATCAGGTGGGTCAGGATTATAGAAACTCCACCATCTCTCACTTCCCCCAACCCCATCAAAAGAGACAGAATAGCAGTACTTCCGACAAGTCAAAATGTCCAATGAAGACAATTCTAAATGACTTGTGTTAACCATACAGTATTCTGTAAGACAAACATTTACTTGCAGACACATTTAACAGTTTAGTACCTGCATTTCCATTTACTAGGAATGTCTATTATCCAGCTGCTCATCTGAAAAGGTTTTGTAGCCTAGTGTGATAGAAATACAGTTACAGAGCAGGTCCAAGGTCAGTGGCAGTACTACATTAATGCAATCTCCAAGCGTCTCATGGACACTTATGTACAACTAAAACAATGTTCACCATTTTTCCAGAAATACCAGACATATTACTTCTAAAGGAGGCAGCAGGCAATCCCCAGCCTAGGCAACAGCTTAGTAAAAGTCAACATTTCCAAGGCATTAAAGAAGAGCAGGAATCCCTTCCCATGCCCTCCCAATGTTGATGTTACATGAAGAGAATCAGAGATTCCTCTTTAACCATGAACTTCTTAAAACAAGTAAAACACTTATGGATTTATAAAGAGCCACACAGACATACACAATACCTTTTAAGATCTTCCCACAGCCATTAATGAAATCACATTGTAGTTGGTGTGATTTTTTTTTTTCTAAGTTAGGTTGTTCAGTGGGAGTGGAATCCAGAGCACGAAATTATCAGGGCTCTGAACTTTGCCCCATTGCTACAGAACACAAAAACCACCAGTGTGATTTGCAGGTGCCGACTGTTGCTTGGCATTAAGTTAATGTATAACAACAGTTACACACCAGAGAGCAGAAAAAATCATTTGGGTTAAATACCCACTTAGAAAAATTAAAAAAGGGCAAAAGAAGTCAGCCTCATTTGGAACTCATCTCACAAAAATACTTTAGAGTTTGTCAATTTCAGTGATCTTCACTCAGCTTTTAGACTAAGGGAAGTAGCTTATCATGGCTGATGCCCCAAATGGTTAATGGATTAAGAACAAAGTAACACAACCTTTGGCTGTGAGAACAATTTTCTTGAGTCTCTTACAAGATGGAAAAGAAAGGTGATTTGGTAGTTCTAAGTGAATTTGTTGTTGTTTAGTCATTTTTAGTTGTGTTTGACTCTTCGTGACTCCATTTTGGTTTTTCTTGGCAAAGATATTGGAGTAGTTTGCCATTCCTTCTCCAGCTTATTCTACAGATGAGGAAACTGAGGCAAACTGGGTAAAGTGACTTGCCCAGGGTCACACAGCTACTAAATGTCCAAGGCCAGATTTGAACTCAGGTATTCCTGACTCCAGGCCCTATTAGAATATCAGAAGGATTACTTCAAGAGTATTGTTTATGGAGAATTTCAGTAATGAAAAGAGCTTTGATGGCCTTGAACTGCACTAAGACTTTTGGAAAACCCTGTATTGCTTTCTCATATTGTCACTTAACCAACATGGACACTAAACATTTGTTTATTCAGATTAATTCAAGAATAAAATGAAAGTCATAGTACTTGTGTTCTTGATTTATGATACAATTTATTTAGTAATTAATACTTTACTTAACATTCATAGGAATTCCTACTAAAGTTCATAGACAGGAAGTCAGTATACTTATCCTTAATTTAAGGTTACTGACTTGGTGAAGACAGGCAGCACAGATCTTGGATGAAACCTTAGACCTGGAGTCAGGAAGACCTGGGTGTGAATCCTATCTGAGATGCTTACTTAGAGAAAATAACCTAATCTCTCTTTTTCTTCACATATAAAACAGAGATAACCACAACATTGACTTCACAGGGTTGTAGTGCAGATTAAACAGTAATAATAGGATTTATATAGCACACAAAGGTTTGCAAAGCTCCGTATATATGTGATCTTACTTGACCCTCCCAACAATCCTGTTAGGAAGGTACTATTACTATCCTCATTTTTCAGATGAGGAAATGGAGGCTTAGAGATTAAGGGATTTACCAAAGGTCACACAGTGAGTAACCGTCTAAGGCAGGATTCAAACTCAGGTCTTCCAGACTCCAAGTTCCTCATTCTACCCTCTGTGTCACTTAGCTGCATCAGGCATAAGCTAATTATGTAAGACACTTTGCTAACCTTAGAGCCCTATAGAAATGTAAGTTATTATAGAAAGGTTGGGCAATTTATTTAAAATCATACTGGGACTCATGACAGACTTGGAACTAGAATTTCCTCCATGTTTAATAAAAGAAAAGACACCTATGTCATCTCTACCTATGTTTTAGCCACACTGGAGCAGACTGGTAATCCCACCTCTACCAATTTCATTAATTTTTGTGTGTGAAGAAAGGCATAAAATGATGCCAGTCCTCTCTGGTTCTCCCTTACAGACATTTGAGCAAAGACACTATGGAAAACAGTGACATTTTGAAAACTTTTTTTTTAAAACCACACTCACATGTTTGGAAAACCAAGATATTTTCATTTCTTGCCATTTTGCCCCTGCAAGGCCTTGCCAGGTATCATTTTGCAGTTCCAACTTCCTTTGGCTTAAGGGGCAGTTTCTAGGGAAGTAGACCAGGAAGTTTGTGTTCATTGTAATTGATTTTACATTTCAAAAGCACAACACTTCATCAGCCTTTGAGAACCACCACAGAAACACCAATTAAAGGCTAACAATTCATTTTAAAAAGTCAAGCCACAAGAAACAACCAAAAGAAAATAGCCAGAGAATAAAACTACCCCACTGTGGATTTGCTATTCCTTTTGGACTGGCCTCTCACGACATCCTTAATAAAACAGTATTAAGCTTTGCTGACAATAATTTATCTAAATACATACCCATGAAAATGAGTAAGATACAAACTAGCTAAAGGAAAGAATACTAGTAAAGCAAATCTGTATAATGCTTTAAGGTTTAAATAGGACATTCTCATACCTCTGAGAAGTAGGTGTAAGTTTTATCTTTCCCATTTTACTTATGAGGAAACTGAGGATGAGAGATTATCTGACTTATCAATAGTTACACAGCCAGCGTCTGCCACCTACTGTGTGGCCTTGGACATCTCAGGTAATTTCTCTGGGCTTCAGTTTAAGAGTTCAATTGACAATAATTGATCTAAATTCTATGGCAGGCTATGTATCAGGGGCAGGTAAGTAGGTAGAGTAGGAAAAGCACTAGCTACGGAATTAGAAGCCCTGGGTTCAGATCCTGTCTCTGACATGTCCTCCCTGTAACACCTAAGACAGGCCACTGAACCTCTCTCAGCTTCTGAGACCTCATCTATAAAATGAGGGGTTTGGAGTAAAGTTCCTTCCAGCTCGAGCTCTTCAGATCCTATATGAACAAGGGATACAAGAACACTGCTGTGGTTTGACAGAGAAGCAGACGCCTGGTCCAAAGGCACCGATGAAAATAAGCGCTCTGGATGTACTATAAGTCAGCTATGAAGACATCAGGCCACCAGCTTGTTCCCTGTGATGTCATGCATGGGCACAGTAGGTAATATTTGACTTTGGATTTATCAGTTTCATTTAATGGGCTCAGGTTTGTTTACCTGGCCTGATTAATGATGTGGAATAATGCAGCAAGTTTCTAGGGCAGATAAAAACAGTATAGTCAAATACGCTTAACCCTATCAGAGGTAGAGAAGATATCTAGAATAAAGTTGTTGGGAAATTAAAGGCTTTACTTTAGTGCCGGATGAGCATATAACTCTAAGATCTTAGCACTGAAGGGAACTTAAGAGGTTATCTAATCAACCTAGTCCACCAGGAAACTAGGACCTGCCCAGCATGGACATCTTGGCCATCTACCCTGCCCTTGCCTGCATTGTTCCCTGTCTCCACCACCCCCAAACAGTGATCCTCCGCATAAGACTTCCAGAAACAACTCTTCTCTCCTCCACCCCCGAGTTAAGCCATTTAGCTTTGGCACTAAGCCCTAAGGCTGAATAGTCTTCAGGGGTGGGGAAACTTCGGCCTTGGGACCACATGTGGCCCTCTAGGTCCTCAAGTACGGCCCTTTGACCGAATCCAAACATCACAGAACAAATCCCCTTAATAAAGTGAGTGAATACTCACCTGCTATATCATGGGATGCAATACGGTACTGTTGAAAAGAGAAACAGTAGCTCTGAAGTCCGAAGTTCTGGGTTTAAATCCTAAACTACCATTGTGACCTGGGGAAAATCATTTAACTTCTCTGGGACTCAGTTTCCTCACTTGTAAAATAAGGCAGCTAAACTAGCTGACCTCTGAGGTTGCTTAGGGCTCTGAATTTGTTATCCTATGATCTACTGGGCTCCAGATTATACTTCCATCTTTCTACCCAATCACACATCAGGGAACCACAGCCTACTCTACAAATGTGGGAGCCAGACTGCTCCACTCTCTGTTTGCTCCAGTAACAGTAATCAGATTAACTGCTTCTGGAAAGTGGATTGCTACAATCAAACTTTTGATGGTTCGCATATTCCTTATGACTCTCTAGACCAAAACTCTTTTCTCTGACCCTACTCCCCTATATGTGCTTCTTTCTCTATTAGAATGTAAGCTCCTTGAGGTGAGGAACTATCTCACTTTTATATTTGCACCCCCCTCCACAATGCCTCCAGACTGGCATAGAGTAGGTGCTTTAATGCTTGTCATTCATCCATTTAGCCTTATATATCATGTAGACGACCCTTCCGTACTATAAAAAGTTCTTCTACCCAGGCCTTCAGTATGAATACCCTTGAAGGATCTAACAGACAAAACCTCAGGGCCCCAAGTAGGTCTATAATGATAGAATGTCAAACCTTACAGGACCTTTAAAGATTTCCTAGTCCAGAAGTGTCAAATACATTACCCGAGGCCCCAGTGAGCCCCTGAATGTGGCCTGAACCAAAGTGAAATGTAATTGGGAAATATTTAACAAAATAAATAAAAATACAATAAAACACAGATAATATTAACATGTGGTTTTCTAAGCCAATATATTGCCTGCAAGGATCCTTATATATATGGTTTAGAGGCCCCCATTTCTATTTGAGTTTATTCTGATCTAGTCTGTCCCATTTCACAACTGAGGCCCAGGGAAGAAAAATGATTTGTCACACAGAAAGATGGTAGCAGAGCACACTCAAGAATCCTAATTCCTTATCCAAGGGATGTCCAAAAAAAATCTGCTACCTTAAGCTTCCCCTTATAATGCCTCAAGAATGGGTCCTCTTGTTATTACACTGATCCATTCTATAAGACAACTCAAGGAAAAGTCAAAAACTATTTTAAAAAAATTAATAGGCCATCACCTGATTTATTAGATTTATAAACACTGGTAAATATTTTCAGATCAAGAAAGGAAATCTGAGAGGGAAACTTTTTAAAACCCTCAAATCTTTAACTAGCTGTGTGATCTAGGGCAAATCACTATAAAATGCCTCTGGCCCTCCCTTACAGAAAGGAGGGAGGCAACAGGAAAAATGGGTTCTGGATTTGGAATAAGAGCATCTGGTTTTATTTGGATGACATTGGGCCACTTACTTTCTCTCTATGAACTTCAGTTTCCTCACCCATAAAATGAAGTTGATTGCACTATAGATTCTACGGCAAGCTATGGGAAGAGATGATCCCCAACGTCCCTTTAAGCTTGAAATCTATGATCTTTAAAACCTCTTTCAGTTTTATTATTCTGTAATATCCAATTGGCTAACAGATTAAAACAAATTCTGATGATTTTATGATTGCAATGTGCCAGGTGCGTTAGGGAATATAAGTAAGATAGCTGGCCACTGCTCTCAAGGAAGTTACAATCCAGTTGGAAAGACACGGTCAATGAATATGAAATGACCAGAGACGGTTCTGTCAGGCTACTGGTTTTCTGTTTTGTTTTGTTTTGTTTTGTTTTAAACTGGACTTACGATTTCCTTTATGTAGGGAGCAGCTAGTGAAGAAACTATCCCATACAGATAGGCATCTACCCTGCAACTGATGGTCTTAACATGTTGTACGAGGCCCTGAAACATTAAGTGATCTGCTAAGGGTCACAGCCAGTACTTGTCAGGGGTGGTACTTAAGCCCAGGTCAACTTGATTCTTGGATAAGTTATCTGCAAGGCCATGTTGCCCCTCTGTGAGGAGTGATACATTCATATTAAGTTGCATGTATGTTCAATAGCATCCAGAAGTGCCCACAAGAAGAAGGTCTTGATCCAAGCCTTTGAGGAAGAAAAAACATTAGATTTGTAAAGGTTAGAAAGAAAAGTATCTTAAGTGTTGTTTATGGTTCAGTCATTTCAGTTGTGTCCAACTCTTCATGACTCCATTTGGGGTTTTCTTAGCAGAGATACTAGAGTGGTTTGCCATTTCCTTCTCCAGCTCATTTTATAGACGAGGAAACTGAGGCAAACAGGGTTAAGGGACATGCCCAGAGCCATCCCAATTACATTATAATTAATGCTTTGCTTAGACTTCTTACTCAGCAGTAGAAAACAGAAGTGAGCTATTGAGCTCACTTAGTGGCAAAGGCAGATAAAAGCAATACTGTCCTCTAAAGACACATCCTCTATCTGGCAGTTTGCTAAAGTATGGTCAACTAGACATGCTGTTTTTGCTGAAGGAAAAATGAAAACATTTTAATAGGGAATATAGTCATACCTCATTTTATTACACGTTGCTCTATCGTCCTTCACAGATATTATGGTTTTTACAAATTGAAGGTTTGTGGCAACCCAGCATCAAGCAAGTCTATCAATGCCATTTTTCTAACAGCACGTGCTCATATCGTGTCTCTGTGTCACATTTTGGGTAGTTCTTGCAATATTTCAAACTTTTCCCATTATCATTATATGTATTATAGAGATCCATGATCATTGATCTTTGACATTACCATTGTAATTGGTTTTGGCGTGCTCATGCAAGATGCAACTTTAACCCACAAATGTGTGTATTCTGACTGCTCTACCAACCAGGGTCCTTCTCTCCCCTTCCCCTCCTTACCCCCCAATGATATTGAAATTCGGTCAATTAATAACCCTACAATAGCCTCTAAGTGTGCAAGTGAAAGGAAGAGTCCATCAAAGGGGCAAACTTCATGTTATCTTATTTTTAAAAACTGCCACAGCCACCCCAACCTTCAGCAACCACCACCCTGATCAGTCAGCAGGCCATCAACATCAAGGCAAGACCCTCCACCAGCAAAAAAATTACAACTTGCTGAGGGCTCAGATGATGACTAACATTTTTTTTTAGCAATAAAGTATTTTTAATTAAGGTATATACATTGTTATTTTAGACATAATATTACTGCACACTTAACAGACTTAATAGTCTTAATAGGCTTAATAGTATAGTGTAAATATAACTTTTATACACACTGGGAAACCAAAAGATTTGTGTGACTCACTTTGTTGTGGTGGTCTGGAACGAAACCTATAATATTTCGGAGGTATGTTTGTAAACTACTATATAAGTTAGGGTAAGCTTAACTCAAGTCCTGGTTTCAAGTCAACAAGTATTTATCAAGCACTATTTACTGTGCTAAGCACTTGGGGAAAAAGAAACAAAAAGAGTGCAGTTCTTGCCCTCTGGGACCTTCCATTCTAAGGGGGAACACAATACATAGAAGAAAGCTGAAAAGCGGATGAAAACACCCATTTTGACAGTTAATGGGGAAGAAAATCCAAAGACTTTTCATCTTTCAATTTTGGAAATTTAGGGGAATTTTAAAACCAAAATCTGTATTTTCTCATTGCCAATCGAGGGGATTGTAGATTTATAGATAGAAGGAACCTTAGAAGCCAACTCCCCCTCATTTTATAGTTGAGAAAACTGAGACCCTTAAAGGTTAAGTGACTTGCCCAAAGCCACACAGACAGCAAGTGTCAGAGGCAGAACTAAACTCAGACTTCCATGACTCTAGAGTACAGCATTTTATCCATTATGCCACCTAGCAGCCGAATAACTATATGCAAACCACCTAAATCCTAGTTAGGGGATTCAGACTCCAGTTAGAGGCAGCTAGGTGGCATAGTGGCTGGAGTGCTGGGCCTAGGGTGAGGAAGACCTGAATTCAAATCCAGTTTCAGATACTTGCTAGCTGAATGACCCTGGCCAAGTCACTTACCCTCTGTTTGCCTCAGTTTCTTCAACTATAAAATAGGGATGATAATGGCACCTATCTCTCAGGGTTGTAGTGAGGGTTAAATGAAATAATATTTTAAAAACACTTAGCACTGTGTCTGGCACAGATATATATAGGTACTATATAAATGCTATTAGTATTATTTAGCTAGCATTATATAAATGCCTATTATATAGAAGACACTGTGTTGGGATAGATTTGACAAATTCAGTAAGTATTCATTTTCAAGTGCCAGAGGAACAGTAAGGATCAAGCAAGTCAGTTGGAAATTTGGGACCTGAAAGGTATTCTAAAAATTTCTAGCCAAAGTAAATGTGAGGTTTAAATAGCAAAATGTAAAAAATCTACTTAGAGTCAAGTCAAGGTGACAGGTGTTCATTAAGTGCTTACTATATGCCAGGCACTGTGCTAAGGGCTGGAGGCACTTCAAGAGTTCTTTAAAGAAAAGTAGAATTTACAGCACTGAAATCCAATCCTACCTAAGTAGCAGTAACAGAAGTGGCAACTAAGACATGTAATTGATATACTTTTTGTTGGTGGGACAATGGACAACCTGGAAAATAGCTTGGGCTTATCAAATCTGTGCATGAGAGAAAAAAAAAAACAGATGAAATGTGTTAAAAGAATGACAATTTCCATCCAAAACATTAAAGTTAAACTTAACAGTGAGGTGAGTAGGCTTGGTTGAGAGTCATATTTGGGGACCAAGCCAATGTCCAGTGTGTTTAAACTGTCCTTGGACTTCTTTAGTTCAATTAATCAACCAAACTGGGTTTCCTGGGAAAATAACATGTTTGTGTGATCTGAAGAACAGATATCAAAGGGAAACGGTGATGTCATGGAGAGATACTGAAGCAACAAATTAATGTGTACTTTATATGGTAAACCTGACTTGCAGGCACCCTTTATGCCTGGAGATTACCGGATTCTGTTATCCAGAGTCAGAGGCTTTAGAAGTAGAAGTGAACATAGAGGGCAGCTACTGTAAATTCTCACCTCTCCTTTGACATTGAAGAAACTACAACGCTCAGAGCAATTAGGATTTGCCCAAGTCATACCAGTATTAAGTAACAGAGAAAGCATTCAGACTGGAATATGAACCCAGAACACTTCCTAGTATAATACTAACTTTTTGATCTTTTATCAGTAAAACCTGATAAACATGGACATTGGTGGGGTTTTTTTTGCTAAGTGAAAATAAAGTCTCTTTATTATTGACTCTTGATCACCATAGTTTTCATTTCAACATGACTTCTACATGTATACATTTCCCATTAAGCAATACAGGTAGCTAGAAAGTGATGTGTAAATCTAATTTTTGCACATCAAATTTTCAGTGAACTGAGGACACTGCTCCTTAGAGGAGATATGATTACCCTTTTGAAGCACCGACAGTCACCTCCTCAATGATCTGTCTTTTAGGTTGTGATTTTATATATTGTGTTGAGAAATAAGAACTATACCAATTCTTTTTTGATTTCTACTTAATCCATCATAAGGTCCCAAGGAATATGCCTATTTCAGCAAATATTTTCAAGTATTTAGAAACTAAAATTAGTATGCTTCTTAAGGGGCAGCTGGGTGACACAGTGGATAGAGTGCCAGGCCTGGAGTCAGGAAGACTCATCTTTCAGAGTTCAAATCTGGCCTCAAATACATACTAGCTGTATGACCCTGGGCAAGTCACTTAACCTTCTTTGCCTCAGTTTCCTCATCTGTCAAATGAGCTAGAGAAGGAAATGGCAAACCAGTATCTTCTCCAAGAAAACCCCAAATGGGGTCATGAGGAGTTGACACAACCAAAACAACTGAACAACAACAAAAGGTTTCTTAAAATAATATATTCAGCTGTGTGACCCTGGGCAAGTCACTTAACCCCAATTGCCTAAAAAAAATAAAATAAAATAAAATATTCTCCTCTGACTGGATTCACTGTCAAGCCCTCTAGTAATCACCATTTTTTTTTTTTGGTGAGGCAATCGGGGGGTTAAGTGACTTGTCCTAAGTCACACAGCTAGTAAGTATTATGTAAGTCTGAGGCCCGATTTGAACTCAGGTCCTTCTGACTCCAGGACTGGTGCTCCATCCACTGAGCAACCCAGCTACTCAGTTAGTAATCACCTTTTAAAGCAGCCATTTTTGTTTCTTGTCAGAGAAGCTGAAATTGTGCTTTAAAATGAATAAATAATTCAATTAATCTAGGTTCTTTTTATCAGTAATCCATTACTATGCTTTAGGACTAATTAAACTAATGCTTGAATAATTATTTACCTGATAAACTTCAAGATAATTAGTATATTAAATACTCAACAACAATCATAAAAATAATTTAGACAATATTAAACTGGTTTTTCCCCCTACACTGGACAGACCTATGGTTCAATGGATCTCCCCCTTATTTGTAAGGGAAAAAAATTCCTTTTCTTCACTTTCTAGGTCTAAGAATACCAAGCCTTCTTCATAATGCAATCCCTTACTACAGTAAACTTCTAATCCCTCCTCTCCAGTCAGCCAACTAAGGCCTTCTCTTGATATTTCTCATGTCCGATGTGGATCCTTTTATTAACAGTATACCAGCCAATGAAAACAGTGTGCCGTACCATCCCTCATTTCCCTAGCTTCATCTCTTCAAAAAACAACAGCTTTTCATATGAACTGATGCAAAGTAATCAGAACCAAGAAAAACAACATACACAATCACCACAATGATGCAAATAGAAAGAACTCCAACAACAAAACAATAAAAAAGAATGCTTATGAAATTATAATGACCAAGCTAGACCCCAAAGAAGAGATAATTTGATATACTCTCCCTTTTTTGCAGAGATGTGGGAATATGGGTGTGGAACATTATATATAAAAATGTCAGATTTGGTTGATGTGTTGGGTTAGTTTTGCTGAACTGCCTTTCCCTCACCCCCCTCTTTTTTTTTTTTTTTTTTTAAGGCAATTGGGGTTAAGTAACTTGCCCAGGGTCATATAGCTACTAAGTGTTATGTGTCTGAGGCCACATTTGAACTCAGGTCCTCCTGACTTAGGGCCAGTGCTCTATTCACTGCGCCACTTTGCTGCCCCCACCCCCCTCTTTTTTCATCCTTAATTGTAAAGGATGACTGTTAGGGGGAGTATATATATGGAGAAATTGAGGCAATATGAAATCAAAAGCACGAGTCTAAAGTCCTCACACCTCCTTCACCACTTCTTCCTTTTAGTTGGGGCTTATCTTCATGTATTTGGTCTTTTGATGGGAGCTCAAGACTCTCCTAACGTTTTTTCTTGTGTATTCAAACCTGCTAGAGGCCGGTGGTAATTATTAGACCTGCTTTATGATAGGAGAACTGGAAATACCGAGAAGATAAGTGACTTTCTCATATCAGCAGGAGAGCCAGGGACAGAAGCCAGGATGTCTGACTTCCCCAATAGACTGCCCTTTCCTACAATCAGTGAGCACCCACGGGCTGTTTCTAATTATCAGCACTTTGCACCTTTTTCCAGCAAAGCACTCTTTGTACTTCATCCTTACAACCCTCCCGTTGCTACCACTTGCTGTGCAGCCAGCAAAACGGTAGGATATGCATCTTATTATGTGTTATAAAAATGATATGTGATAAAGCTCAGGTTAGAGCCTATCTATCCTCACTCCCCTCTCCCCATCTCAGACAGAAGCAGCAGGTGCTGCTGCAGTTTCAAAATTGAGGCCATTATAAAGTTGGTTTATGAAATTTTCTTTAAAAATACAAAATGTCAAAATTGAAAGACTTTAAGAGATTACTTTGTCCAATGCTATCATTTTACAAATGAGAGAACTGAGGCTCAGGAAGGGGGAGTGACTTGCCAGAGATCAGATAGCTAGTTAATTGTAAAGACAGGCCTAGAACCTCCGACCCTAATGATAGTTTCCTTGTGTTATAACCTGTCTTTAACTCTACTGCTAATGACTATGTAAATGCCTTTTATGTTCCTTAGTGCCATGGGCAGGAGATTAGGACCATTAAGGCAGCTAGATGAGGGTGAGAAATTATTCTTGCCTTACGTTTTGTCAAGTTGCCTCAAAAATTTGGTACTGACTAGAAGCATCCGCAATTAATAGAAACAACCATTTAAAATATGCTTCCAGATTTAGATCAATACAGAACAAATCCAGAGTTCTGATCACCAAATATGCCATTCACCTCCTGACAGAAAAGCGACAGACTCAAGATGCATAGTAAAAACATTACTGTATCTATAGAATTTGTTTTGCTTGATTTGTTGCTGTTCATTCATTTCAGTCCTGTCTAATTCTTTGTGACTCCATTTGGGATCTTCTTGGCAGAGATACTGGAGTGGTTTGCCATTTCTTTCTCCAAATCATTTTACAGAAGAGGAAACTGAAACAAACAGGATTAAGTGACTTGCCCAGGATCATAGAGCTACTAAGTGTCTGAAACTGAATTTGAACTCAGATCTTTCAGATTCCAGGCCCCACTCTATCTACTGCATCACCTAACTACTTGCTTGACTAGGTTTACAGAGTTTCGTTTTTCTTTTGTTTTAATCTGGGAGGAATGGGGGGGGGAGTACTCAGCTAAAAATTAAAGAAAATTAAAAGGTCATTGAAACTTTTTTTTTTTAACTAAAGAGATGAGAAGAGAAGGAAGGTCAGAAAGAAGTGCAAGTCAATGAGGACAGCTTTGAAAGTTACCTGTTGGATTTATTATATATTTTAAAAGAAAAGCTAGTTGTAACAGTTTCATGCACAATACTCTTTTTTCTGTTCTATTATATATATGGAAATGCTTGTTTTAGTTTGTGTTTGTTAAGTTCAGAATCTTAAGGAAATAATATTTCAAAAAAAAAAAAAAAGAAAGAAGCTTCCAGACAATTTCATCCAGAATCCAAACAGTCATCAGTTCATATAATGAAGGGAAAGACTCAATTGCCCCCTTGGGGTGTTTATAACTGGTCACATAATCATGAAGCTTTCTGCAAAATCCATTGCTAAACTACTAAAGCATCTTCTCCTTCAGCAATTAAACAAAAACCACACTCTTCTGTTTAGAAGAAACAGTGAGCTCTGGGTTTAAAGGATTTCTTTTATCCTCTCTTAACAGTGATTAAAGTGTTTCCCAAATCCTTTTGCTTGACATGGAAGTAAAAACCAGAGAGATACAGTTGTTCCCATTTAGCATTACAAGGGCCCAGGAACCCTCTTGCTGGACCAGGTCTTGTTTGCACAATGTCCTTTTTTCCCCAAGCTGATCTGCACAGATACCTACTATCTTCCTTTCAGGAAAGCAATCTACTTAGCATAAAATTTTCTTTACAATACTCACTCCCTAGGCAACAGAGAGGCACTGTGTGGAGGGATGGAACTTGACATTTGATAGCTCTTAAAATTTCTGCAAAGACAACTTTCTAGGAAAATCTAGAAAACTTGTTACTTTCCCTGTCTCCCAATAAAGTTTCTTCTTCCTTTCTGCACAGATTTCTAATTCCAGAAGCAAGTGAAAAAGGAGAGCTAGTTAGTTGCACAGAATTACACAAAGAAAGCTACTTTAACCTGTCTTTCAGGAGTCACCAAAAATGTGGTCATCTAGTTATGGTACCCCTTGCCCTGCCCCTCTGTCAGCATCATCATAAACTAAAATATGGAGTGACAGAACTACTAGTCTGTCCCCCTTATATCAGAACTATCTCTGTTGCTATCAGCTGATGAAATTCAACAAGCATTGTCTACTTTGTTGGAAGCACTGGGGATACAGGCAAAAATGAAATTGTGATTGCCCCAAAGACACGGACAATCTGCTGGAATGTTCCTGTGCCAGTTTATATTACTCAATTAGTTTGGCTAGCTTGGGGCAGGGGGGAGGACTGAAAGGGTCACTTTATAGATTAGGAAAAAACGGATTCTTGACTGCTACTACTTAGAGGAAGGTATTCCAATCAGCACATAAGATACACAGTATCTCAACAATCGCTTGCTGAATCAGATGTAAGGCATTTTCCAAGCAAAGAATTTTGTATCCTTGGTCCTAAATAGAAATATGAAATATACATGTGGCTTACATTCACATAAGCCATATGGCAGCAGGGCAGGTATCGATTACCTTGTATAATTCACCAACTGCAGGCTTTTACTGCCTTAGGAGAAGTGAGGACTTCAGGAGACTACAGGATTTAGTGCTAGCTGCGTAACCCTGGGCAAGTCACTTAACTGCCGCCTGCCTCAGTTTCCTCATCTATAAAATGGGACTAATACTACCTAACTCCTAGGGTTGTTGTGAGGATAAAATGAACTAATATGTGTAAAGCACTTTGCAAACCTTAAAATGCTATATAAGTGTTAGCTATTATTATTAATAAAGATATGTCTCCCTGCCTCTTATCGGCCATTAGAAGGCATAAAGTTGTTTGGGTTTTTTTTTTTTGAAGGGTATGTTTTCTCATTCTCAATGCTGCTTGATTTATTTCCAGGTATATTATTTTTGATTAGCACTTACTTACTTTTCAAGTGAAACTGGTAGACTACTGTATAAACCGGGCATGATATCCTCTTCGTCTATATACGCATCAATCAACAAACATTAATTGAGTGTTTAGTATGCTATCATGCTAAAGCACTGCAGATACAAAGACAAAAATGATATAATCCCTACCCTCGAGGAGCTTGCATTTTAATGGGGGTAACAACTTGAGCATATAGACAGAATATGTACATAATACATGCATGGTATTTGGGGAGGGGTAGGTAAGGCACTAGCACCTGGGGAAGATGTCAGGAAAGACCATGTAGAAGATAGTACTTGCCTGAATCTTGAAAGAAACCAGACTGTTCAAGAGGTGGAGGTGAGAAAGAAAAGCATTCCAGGCATGGGTGGGGGGAGGGGGTCAACCAGCACAAAGGCAAAGAGACAGGAGAGCTTTCTAGGTGATGATTTCTTTCTTCATCACCACAGAAATGCAGCACACAAGTCCAAGAACCCACAAAGAAAAAATATGAGAGGAGCAAGCCCTCTATTGTGGGATGTGATAAAGAGATTGAAAGCGAGCCTGTGATGTTAAAAATTTTTTTTTTTAATGGCAAAATGAGATAACTTATGAGTGTGGGGACCACAGATTAAGTTTGGGAAAATCAAAAGTTAAATTTAGCCCCTGAAGCCTCTAAAGATCATGCAATGTATCAGTTCAAAGCATGGTGCATGCAACTTTCCAGTCTACCCTTTAAATTAGTTGATTCCTTTCAGAATAAAATATGTTTTCCCTTTTTAAAAACATTTTTCTACTTGTGAAACATAACTGGTTTCAGAATTTCTGAAGCTTCAGGCATTAATGTGACTATTTTTCCCTTTTCCTTCAAGAGAAGTAGGGAGGGATGTTATTTCAGAAACATTCATGGAACATTTGAGCAAGAACAATTCCCTGAATGGCTGTATTTCTAAACCTATTCAGTTTATACCCTCCCATGGGTAACATGAGTAATGGGGGTAAGGCAATACAATAGCAGCCAGTCTTTATGATAATACTAGCTACTTGTACTTTGGACATACAAAAGGATTCCTAATGGTACATTTTAGTTTAGTAATTGGGAGGCAAAATACATATACTATATTCATTCTTTCAAGCTTTCAGTATATATTTAAATGTACTAGAGAAAATCAGATAGTGAAAATTATTTTTAGTGAAAAAAAACCCAAAAACTCGCTTTTTCTTCTCTGGGGAAAAACAATCAACTAGTCTATTAATTTAATGCACATCTCATTAAAAAAAAACTGGCTGTACAATTAATTTGATCATACTAATGTCTGGCTCCTGTAGAAAAGAAAGTATGAAATCTACAGATAAAAAAATTGATGTCATAATTTCCCTACAGTTTTAAAAAATGCAAAAGGCCTATGTTGTTCTAAATTAGATAACTCTAAGAGTCCCACATTCACTGAATTTTGAAAACTCAAGTATGAATGTTATTCAGAATCATTGTTGAATGGTGTTTGAGTTAACAAATCTCTGTTGGGCTAAAATATGGCCCCTAAATGTGAATGCAATAAATTTTCTTCATTTTATTAGACCTTATACCACAGTCCTCCTCTGATGTCTCTTTAGGGCATGGAAGTGACCCTGGAATCTCAGAAGATTGTCAAAAGCAAAGTAAAGGTTTGGCAGAGTCTGAAGACCTGGAAAGGCTTCAAGAATGAGCCCAGCAATGGACAGCATGCCTGCTGTCCAAAAGACCAGCCTAACTGATAGTGTAGCATAGTGGAAAGAGTTCTGGATATGAAATCAGAGTCCCTGAGTTCAGATCTCAGCTCTGCCATTTAATAGTGGTGTGACCCTGTACAAACTATTTAAATTTTCTAGGCTTTAGTTTCCTCATTTGTAAAACAGTCCCACCAGGCTAGGGCACCTCTTTATTCCCTTCCAGTTCCAAATCCATGAGAATGTCAACGAAGAGAAGCTCATCATAAGACTTGTGACAAAATGATGAAAGATTTGGTTTTTGTTTTTAGCCACAACAAATTAGTAGACCGTCTACTATGTGACAAAAGGGTTATAAGCTGCATTGGTGGAGGGATTACCCACACCAACAAAATTAATAATTCTCAAGTATAAAGTATGTTATTAGAAGCTACCTAATGATAAGAAATAAAACAAGGTACACAAAGATTTTTTTACTATAAAAACTCTTTAAAAAAATTAGCTGGAAAAAAGTTTAATGACATCAACATTCTAGAAGATTTATCCATTGCTTGAGACAAACCTTATCTCTATATTCTAGACTTTATGTGTATGTGTACATTCTAGAAAATGAGCATTCAAGGTCACTATGATTCAAGAAGAGACTTTCTGACTACAAGAAAATACAGATTCTAAATCACCTTACAGCAAAGATTACCATTATCTATTTCCTTGTTTATTTTAAGGTTTGGTTTTATGCAGAAAGGCTGGAAAGGTTGAGAATATGATATTGGACGTTGCCTCTATTCTCTGATTATAGTATTACGTTTTACATGCTCTCTAAACTCTAAGACAACATTGGGCTTATTATTGTGTTTCACATGTCTCATCCAGGAATATGGGATCACCAAGTGGTCAAAACTCAGCCAGTCCAACAACATAGAAATGAGGTGGAAAACTTGGGTGACTGGAAAGATGGTGATGACCTCAAAAGAAATAGAGGAATCTGGAGGGCAAGATGCATTCATTGGAAAGAGGCAAAGATAGGTTCAATTTTGGACATGCTGTGTTTAAGATGCCCATAGGACAGCATCAAACAATGCAATGTGGCTAGGGACTTCTAGCACACAAATCAATTCAGTATGTACTGGGTCATGGTAACCCTCTTTTGAGTCATGAGGAAAAGACACGGCACTACATAAAACCACAGGTTCCATAAGCAGTTGCAGTACTTACATCAACAGAATCTACAAATTCAATATACACTCATTTACAGGACAAGGAAGCACACCCTGGAAAGACTACCAGCTGTAATTAAGGTCCTTAAGTATTGATTAAAGTGAAAAACTATTGAATTTGCAGAATCCAAAATTGGAAGAAATCTCTGAGGTCATCTAGTATTCTAGTCTAATCCAGATCTAAACAGGAATCCCCTCTACATTTCCTAAAATGAAAGGAGACTTCTCACTCTCTCCATTTTACAAAATAACAAAATCATAGAGACAATCAAAGAATGTTGAAACTAAACAACAAACAAAACAAACAAAAAATTTTAGAGGTCACATAGTCCCCATTTGACAGACAGGGAAACTGAGATTCAAACAGGTTAAGTAATTTGCCCAAGGTCATACTGGTAAAAAGTAGAAAAGTGAAAATCAGAACCTAGATTTCCTGACTCCCAACAACAAAGAACTTTCTACAGCATTTCTTTTGTGCTGGTAGTCCCCTATGCCTAGATGTTCTTCTTCCCTTCCGCCTCTTAGAATCTCTAGCTAACTTCAATACTCAGATCAAGAGTCACTAGGGGCCTTTCCTGGCCCCTCCAGCTACTAGAGGCTTCCCTTCTGAGGTTACCAATCCATTTACCCTGTGTATCTAGCATTCACCTATTTATTTACATGTTGTCTCCTCAGTTAAAATGTGAGTTTCTTGAGGGAAAGGATCTACTCTGTCTTTCTCTATATACCTAGCACCTACCATCAGACCTGACACACGGTAAGAACTTAATAAAAGTTTGTTGACTGACTGGCTGACACAGATATTCAATAAAGGAACCAGGATCAGAACTTGGGCCATTTGACTTCATTAGAAAATTCAAATTTTCTGGACCTCCCCCTGCTTTTCCGCAGGACCCAGGTGAAAGGTGAAACAGAGGGAAACTCTTTGGGGTCTGGACAGGTTTGGAACCTCAGTATTAGGTCTCCTAAGTTTAAAACTTCCATATTCTCGATGATTTCTCACTTTCGCTCATCCCAATATCCAATCACACGCCAAATCTTTTCATTTCCACTTCTAGGATATCTTTTGTATTCAACTCCTCTCCACTCACACAGCTATTTCAGGTGCTTGTCCCCTCTCTCCCGGATGACCATCCTCTCTCCTCTCTCTCGTAGATGACCACAGCTTGCCTCCTAATTAGTCTCTGCCTCAAGTCTCTTTCCAGGCAAATCCATATTCTACACTGGTATCAATGTGATTCTCCTTAATCACAGATGTGATCATGTCACCTCTCTTTTCAACAAAACTCCAGTGGCTCTCTGTTACAACTGAGGCAAAATACAAACTTCTGTTTAGCTTTTAAAGATGATCACAACCTATCTTTCTACCCTAATTAGACAGTATTTCCTCTCCTGCACACTGAGATTCAGCCAAGCTAGTGTTCTCTCTTTTTCTTACACACAACATTCCATTTCCAGGTTTCACGCCTTCGTCCTGTCTACCACTCATGCCTGACGTGAATTTCTTCCTTATCTCCATGTCAGAACCCTTCTGTTCCTTCAAAATACAGCTGAAGCACTACCTTCTACATGAAACCATTCCTGAGACCCACAACTGCCTGGGCCCTTCCTCCTAAACTCCCCTGTATTTATTTACTTTATATTTACTTATATTTCTTCTCATCATATTTCTTCTGCATATATTTGATGTACTTGTCTTCCTCTATAGAATATAAACTCCTTACAATTAGGATTATTTCATTCTTTGTATTTGAATCCCTAGTACCTACCACAGTTCCTGGCACACAGTAGGCATTTTTAAAAATGCTATAAAGCTTGGCCCCAAAAATCAATTATGCAAAGACAACTCCCCTCATTCCTTTGCATAGGTGGAAGAGCCACAGGTATGAAACGTTACATAGAATGTCAAATTTTTTTCAATGCAGTGATTGAGATACTTTTTTCTCTTTTTTTCCTATTTAAAAAAAATCTTTCATTCTAAGAGATGGTTATCTAGAAGGATAGAAGGAAGGGGTAAAGGGGAAAATCAGGCAATGTAAAAAAATATATCAATTAAAATTTATTTAAAAGCATAACTTTGTTGATTGATTTTTCTCTACAAGGTGCTTTTTTCCAAGTTGTCTCCTAGTTTCAGGATTACAGGCCAGTGAATTAGGGAACACATAATATTGTCCCCTGAGAGTAAGCACTACTTTCACACACACACACACACACACACACACACACACACACACACCTGCCCCTCACCCCGTGGTTCCTTCTCTGAAAGCATCTCCCTATCTACTGCTTTGAAACTTTCCCATCCTACCTTCCATCAAAACACTGTCTGATTTGTGTCCTCTCAAGACCTTGTCCTTTCAAAGTGACTTGAGGTTCCTCATACCACACACCCTCCAATAGCAACCAGTGCTTTGCTACTTGGCACCTTTAGTCATGCCATTCTCTAACTCTAAAATGCCTTCTGTCCTCCACACCACGACCACCAGGTCTGCCTGTTAATATCCACCCAATCTTTCAAGGCCCTACTCAAATGCTTCCTCCTTCATGAAGTCTTCCCATTATGTCCTCAGCTAGAAGTGATCCTTCCTTCCTAAAAACTCAGCTATTGCTTCTTAGACACTGCTATACAGTTATCCCTTCTGCATCTTGACTTTCCCCATCACAGTATATCATGGGTCAGCATAAGAAATTAAATGGGAATTTTTAGGGAGTTTTGTGGAAGCTGCAGATGACACAAAGCCTACGACCAAATACTTAACCCAAATTTTACAATAAGGTATTGTAAACACCCCATAAAAGAAAAAGAAAAAATTCAAACTTCTCCTCTGGTATGAAGGGAGGGTCAAAAAATTTTATACAGATTTTCCAGATTGTGGAGGCACTGTGTCCCTAACTCATGTATGTCCACTTCCCTAGAAGACTTTAAATGCAAATAATCAATTAACAAGAACGCATTCAATGCCTGCAATATGGCAGGTGCTGTGCTAAGCTTCAGGAATACAAAGACCAAAGTGAAACATTCCTTGCTTAAGGAGTTTATAATCCAACTATGGGAGGTTACATGTACATATATAAGGACAAATAAAATATGTATTTGGTACATATCCTGTATATATTTATCCATGAATATGCATGTCCCTAGAATGTGAGCTCTTTGTAGGCAGCAACTGTCTCACTTTAGTATTTATATCTCAACCTTGCTGACTCTTTCTCCCCAAGTGCTTAGCACAGGGCCCTGCACATAGTAGATAGACCCCAACAGATTATTAACGAATGAATGAATGACGACAACTAGCTCCTGAAAGAAAGACAGCTGCACCTGTGTGTTAATGGTACTGATGAGTTCATGGGCAAGGTTAACTCTTCCTCTTATCTCTCCCAAGAAAGATGTATATATATTAACCATAAATCTAACCCAAAGAAGTGATCTTAATGACTGAAAATTTCAGTCCACATAAAAAAGGATTTTGATTGTTAGGCTAGTGGGGAATGAATTTGGGGGGGGGGTTAGGATCTTATGACACCATTGAAATTATAGCAGGTGTGCAACCATTTGCTTGATCATAATCATTTTCAAAACACAAGCCTACAAAACACCTTCACAACAACCCTATGAAATAATGTACTATTGCCATTTTGCAGATGAAAATGAAGTTCAAATTAATAACTACACTGTCCAAGGTTATACAACTAGTAAATATTGAGGCTGGCACATGAATTAAGCGTCCTGACTCCAAGTCCAGTGCTATCCAGTTTCTGTACTTTATTAATTCACTTCACCACAGGCCTATCTAGCTTCAGGCTACAAAGGTTTCTATAACTAGAAGTTTATAGAGGCCCAGAACAAGGGAGAAGAGTTTTCTTTGACTTAGGTTTATAGAGTCATTGAATGTTAAAACTGAAAGAAACCTTTAGTCAAGTCCAGTTTACCACAGGAGAAATGTAAAAACGGAATCCAAGGAAGGAGAAGGGGGCAGCATTGAAGATTCAGACCTACATCAGGGTTCTGGGTCTGCCATTTAGTAGCTAGGCAGCTTTGTGTAAGTCATGGCTACCATTTGTAAGTGAAGGTGTAGGGCTGGAGGGTGCTTTCAGGTCTGACCATCTTTAAATCCTGCATGTGACTTCAGCATGCTTCACATATATGCACGCTCATTTAAATGCATAGGAATTTAGGATCTAGAATGTAAAGGGGCCATAAATAATAATAGCTCACATTTCATATAATACTTGAACGTTTGCAAAGTACTTTACAATGTTATCTCATTTTATCCTCACAGGATTCCTGGTAGGTGCTATTATCATTTACATTTCACAGATGAAAGAACTGAAGCAGACAGAGAGGTTAAGTGACTTGCCCAGGGTCACATAACTTAGTGTTTGGGCTCACATTTGAACTCAAGTCTTCCTGACTTCAGGTCTAGTACTCTATCTACTATGCCACCTAACTTCTAAGGACATCTAGTCAAACTTCATTTTACAGCTGAGGAAATTGAGGCTCAAAGAGATGAAGTGACTGGCTCAAACGACTAAGAGACCTAGAATTTGAAGTGAAATCCTTTTACTCCAAATTCATGTTCTTTCCACAATAATAGCTAGCATTTATATAGTGCCTTAAAGTTGGAGCGCAAGTTTGCATTAAAGTTTACAAATATTATCTCATTTGATCCTTTGATCCTTACAACAACCCTGAAAGTAGGAAGTAGTATGACCCCCATTTAACAGATGAAGGAAAACTGAGACTGCACTTAAATGACTTGTCCATGGTCACACAGCTCAGAGGCATCCAAGGCAGTATCTGAACTCAGGCCCTCCTGACTTCCTATCTCTCCTTGGCATCAGTTTATCAGTATAGACTGGTACAGAATCCATTTTTTTCATTCTGTTCCTTTACTGCCTCAAGCATCTTCTGGGCCACAAAGTCTAAGTGAGTTGTTCATACCTCAGGCACAACTTTGTGATAGAGGAGGAAATGGACTAGACCCCTGACCTATATGCTTAAAGTTTATTCATTTTCATCAATATCCAAATCAAATGAATGTTTGAGGATAAAGCAGAAGCACAACCTCCAATGTTTTAACAGGCTGTCGTTTTTTGGGGGATGTTTTTTGGTGAGGCAAATGGGGTTAAGTGACTTGCCCAGGGTCACACAGCTAGTAAGTGTTAAGTGTCTGAGGCTGGAGAGGTCAAATTTGAACTCAGGTCCTCCTGACTCCGAGGCCAGAGCTTTATCCACTAATGATTTAATTTTGTTTTTTTTTTTCAGTCAAAGACAAGGTTTATTAAAGATCCACCATATTATCCAGACTCTTAAGGAATCTGAGATTTTTTTTTAAGGCAATTAGGGTTAAGTGACTTGCCCAGGGTCACACAGCTAGTAAGTGTCGAGTGTTTGTCGAGAGGCTGGATTTGAACTCAGGTCCTCCTGACTTCAGGACCAGTGCTCTATCCACTGTACCACCTAGCCACCCCACAAGCTGTTGTTTTACTAAGGAGCTCAGCATAAAGGAGCTATATCGATCCCCCCAAAATGAAGAAGTACAAATCAAATTCTCCACATCACTTATTTTAAAATCAAGGTTTATCAGTGTGTATGTGTGCATGTATGTATATACATACAAGTGTGTATACATAAACACATACATATGTGTAGGTATATATGCATATTATATAAATATATGCTATCTACAGAAAGCAATATAAAATTATCCTTTTCCCTTTTTATGATATCTTTTTTCTTTCTAGAGCATTTTGCTCCTGCAATTTTGTGTTCCTGTGTCTGAAGATTTGTCTCAAGAAGTGCTCCTAAGGGTAGCTAGGTGGCGCAGTGGATAGAGCACTGGCCCTGAAGTCAGGAGGACCTGAGTTCAAATCCGGCCTCAGACCAAACACTTGACACTAGCTGTGTGACCTTGGGCAAGTCACTTAACCTCAACTGCCTAAAATTAAAAAATGAAAACATTAAAAAAAAGAAAAGAAGTGCTCCTAAAAACAATGTTGTGTTTTTGTCTGTTTTTTTAACCTAGAGAAAGACACCAAAAAAAATCTTTCAACTAAATGAATCCTTGAAGTAAAAGTTTTTCTTTCTCATATGTCACAAAGTGAACATATTGAATTTCAAGGTTAAAGTAATGGGCTGGGGAACATTTTTCAACCTACTATGGATGGCAGAGTGAAGTAACGGAATGAACATTAAACTGGGAGTCAGGAAGGCCAGGTTTCAAATCCTGCGTTAGACTCTTTCTAGCTGTATGACCCTGGGTGAGTCACTTAGTCTCTCTGTGATCTCAGTTTCCTCATCTGTAGAAGGGGTTAGACCTGATGGCCTTTAAAGATCCTTTCCAGCTCTAAATCTGACAAGGGAGCTAGTGGATACAGCAGTGAACCTGGAGTTAGGAAGACCTGAATTCAAATTATGCCTTAGATGCTTACTAGTTGTGTGACCCTCAGCAAATCACTTAACTATCCTGAGCCTCAGTTTCCCCATCTGTAAAATGAGATAATAACAGCATTTACTTCCCAGGGTTGTTGTGAGGATCAAATGATGTGCAAAATGCTTTGCAAACCCTAAAATGTTTATAACAGCTAGCTATTGTTATTGTTATCTTAGGACTCCTAAAGTCTTAGGGCTATTGGAGGCCCCAGTAGTCACTTAGTACAAAATGGAAATCACATGCCACCTAATTACTAGGGCTTAATAGAAAATGCTAGCATTCTCCAAAACAAACAAATGACTATTAAAGCACCAGTTTCTGGACTCAAACTATGATTTCAATATATAAAGTTCCCTTTGAAAAAAGTTCCTCTACCAATGTTGTTGTTGTTCAGTTATGTCCAATTTTTCTTGACCCCATTTGGGGTTTTCTTGGCAAAGATACTGCAGTGGTTTGCCATTTCCTTCTCCAGCTCATTTTACAGATGGGGAAACTGAGGCAAACAGGGCTAAATGACCTGCTAGGGGTCACAGAGCTAGGAAGGGTCTGAGGCTGGATTAGAACTCAGGATGAGGAGTCTTCCTGACTTGGGCCCAGAACTCTACTCACTGCCCATCCCTCTACCAATGCAGAGCAGCAATTGCTTTGTAACTTATAATCTTCAAGTTGCTTGGGGCACCATTGAGAGTTTAAGTGACCGGTTACCCTGCCTATATGTATGATAAACAGAACTTAAATTCAGGCCTTCTTGACCCTGAAGTTAGTTCTCTGTCCATTACCCTAGGCTGCCTCTTAAAAGCTATAATTTCTTTGTTCAGTTACCATAGCCAGTTCCTCCAAAGAGTCTCTCTAACCCAGTAAAGCCCAATACAGAGCTGTCTCTCTCTTTTGTTTCCTGTGGCCAGAAGGGGCAATATTGTCCATGAGAGAGTAGCAGATAACTGAAAATTTTGATTAATTGATAAGTCAGTTTAGCCTGTGCCCCCTGGGGCTTTCTGGAGATACCACGAGTTAGGATTTCTCCACTCCCAGGAAAGTGCTTAATGCATGTTATCTCCCAGAAATCCCAGTGGAAGCTGAGACCTCGGAGATTTCAAATAAGAGAACTAAAAGAGGAGGGCAAATCACTGATTAGTTAAAACTGTGGTAAACAGCAAGTAATCTTTCTGGGGGGGTGGGGGTGGGGGTGGGGGTGGGGGGAGGACTGTTGCATAGCAAAGCTGAATTTTAGCTCTCCCCAACCTAAACAATTCTAAGCTATGGAAGAAAGATGCTACATAAAAATGAAAAAAAAAAAATGCTTGTGCAGTACAGTAGGGGGCCTGATAGCCACACTACTATTGCGAATAAATACTCTAGGCTGCTTTTCTTTCTTTTTTTTTCTTTTTTTTTTAAGTGTGTTCTGTTTTAAACAGCATTTTCAAAATCCCTAAATGGTATCTAGAGGAAAATAGGTGATTGACTGGAAAGGGGTTAGTGAGAGCCAGGAATCTAGGATACGTGGGAGAGAACAGAGAGAAGGAAAAAGTAGAAGAAGAAAAAAAACCAGGAGGGAAAATATTGAAACAAGGTATGGTTCAGGATAAAGCAACGGGCTGATCAGGTTAAAGGAATACATGGGAGGAGTAAGCAAAAAAGATGAAAGGGACTGGGGGGGAGTTGGTTTGGGAAGCGGTAATTGGGGTGGAGGAGGAAACAGAGAAACCAGGGTGTAAGTAGCAGGACCAAAGAACAATTAAACTGGGGACAAGAGGGAAGGATGTCAAAGGCAATAAATAGGAAATTGATTGAAAATGGAAACACTTTTTATAGAGGGGCAGTTACAGAAAGATGTAAGAGGAACAAGTACTAAGACTGATAAGAGTGGCCACAGGGGAGACAACACTCTTCTTGGGAGGGAAGGGGAGAGAAGGAAGATAGAACAGAGAAGGGAACAGCCCAGCACACTCAGGGGGTACTTAATTAAAAGGGAAGAGGGTGGAGCACAATGTAATGGGAATGTCTGAAAGACAGCAGTGGGGGCAGCAGAGGGGAACTGACTATAGGATGGAAGAGCAATGGGGACAGATTTTGTGTCTGGAATAAAGGGAGTGCAACAGAATTAGGTGAAGTGCCAAGGAAGAATAGGAGAAAATAGTGAGCAGAGTAAAGGACAAGGGTATGAATGTGAGCAATTCAAGTAGTGGAAAGTTTATAAGTTCCGGAAAAAGTAGAAAATAAATTCAAATTTTTATCATCATCATCCCATTGCTGGAAGTGCAGTAGAGTGTTTAGAGAGCCCTGGAGTCAGGATGACCTGTGTTCCAGTCCTGTTTCTGACTCATACCGGTTGTGTGACCTTGGGCAAACTATTTAATTTCTCAGTGTCTTCAGGAAACTCTAAGACTGGAAGTCACAGAGCAGGTGCCCATCTACATTGGTAGAAGGAGTTCTTTACCTGATGAAATCACTCGTACTATTTTTTAAATCATTTTATTAAAACACTCAAAGGGTCAGTGACTTCATCAAAGTATTCTCTTCCACCAAATCGGATGCAATCAAGGGAAGGAGTTGCTTAAAGCATCTTGTAACCTTAGAAAGTCAATCTCTCTAGGCCTCAATTTCCTCATCTGTAAAATGAGGGGATTGGGCTACATAGCCACTCCCTCCAGCTCTGGAGATTATGATTTTATAGTTTCAAGTCCGCACAGCTGGTGAGCTTGAGAGGCAGGCTTTGAACTCAATTCTTCCTGACTCCAAACCCATTATTATTATTGTGTTAAAAACTAACCCCAACCAGCAAGGTTTTTATTTTGTTTTTGTTCTGGGCACAGTCCCAGGCGATTTAACTTTGCACAGTCAAGTGGCTGCTCAGCCAGCAGATCACCTGAAGTCCCCCTGACCTTGGCGGCAATGGTAAGCTCGATATTTTCCTTGGGGTTATATAGAAATCTTCCCATCTCACACGGAAAAACTGGACTAACTTCACCAGCTTAGTTTCTTCAGATATCAGAAAGAGTATGTCCCCGTTTCCCTTACTTTCTCCTGAAATTGGAACCTTACCAGAGTCTGGAGGAGGGGGGAGGGGGGAGGGGGTATTGCCTTTAGAAGCCAAGCTCTCCCACGTCCTACCCAGTATCTCCGGGTAATGACACCGCTGAGGTCCCCCGCATAGGGGGAGGCCCGCCTGACCCCAGTTATTCAGTAAGTGGTCTGCCTCTACTCCCAGTTTCCCACCACTGAGAAGACAAAGAAGAGAAAAGCAGCCGCAGCTAGTGAAAGCTGGAGAGAAGTTTTCATGCTGCCCCAGGCGGCACCCCAGGCCGGAGGAAGTTTCTGGATGGCCAGACACTTGAATGGGGGAGTGAAGTTTTATCACAATCGCTAAGCAATCAACCACGTCCCAGAGCCAGCCAAAAAGCTTCACAGCACATCAAACAAATTCGGTCCCGGCTTTGGCAAGACTTTTCTAGCGGCGAGCGGGAAAAAGGGAGAAGCAAACGCTGCACACAGTATAGAGGTGGAAAGCGCCTGCCTAACAAACAGGTGGTCAAGAGGACCAGACAGCACCTTGGAAGCTGCCAGAGGGGTGGAGCATCTCCATTATCCTTCGATCTAAACCGTCTTAATTCTCCTTGGTCACTCAGCTCTTCCAATCAGAGTCCATATTTTACTGAGACTAAGTGAAAGTGGATGAATGCGCAAGGGGGGGTAGGCACCAAGGCTTCAATTAGAGCCACACAAACACAGCCTGGTTATGTCAGTTCACTGGAAACGAGAGGAACGGGGATGAATTATTCATTCTTAGTTCAACCTTACCTCTTCGCAGAACCCCCAAAGAACCTTCCACCCGCGCACACACACCAGGGGACGATCTTAGAGTTTAAATTCAGTGACAGTTTCTAAAAGGCAGAAAATCTCCAAGAGGTTCCATGCCAGCCGAATGCACGCACCGGCGCTGCCGCGGCTTTCAGGAGTTTCCCCTCCCGAGACCGAGTGGAGGACGATCACTCAGGGTTTCCAAAGCAATGCTGCAAGCTGAATGCTGGGCGGCCGACGAGGCCCAGCGCCCTCGCACCAATCAGGGGCCTCAGAGCCTCCCACCGCCGGCCAGGGGGCGGGGCGGCTGCCTAAGAAAGAGCCGGGCCAAGCGGGAGGGAGAAGAAACTAGCAGCCTTCAGTTTTGGTGGCCCCCGCGCTCTCCGCAGCGCAACGCGCCGGCCGCAGGGAGGAGAAAAGAAGCCAGCCTCCCCGGTTGACATAGTAACCGCCCCTAACTTTTCACCCGAGCAACTCTTCTGGGTGGGGGTTGAGGGGGGAGTTCACTCCAGGCCAAGGCAGCACAGCCAGGCTTTCGCTTGGCTTTGGCTGTTGGCAGCTGGGGAAAAGGAAAGGGTGGGTAGGTTTAAATCTACTGATTTTCCCGAAGGCCAAGGACCGCGTCTTGTTTGGAGTATTTCTCTGATCCAAAGTTAAAGGGCTCCCGAGTCTTCTCTGTGATAGGCAATGGCAAAACACATTGTGTGCACATGCACATTTATGCATACAAACAGACATATACATATTATAACACACATAAATCCAAATGTGCATATGCATGTGTACATGCATTTATATACATGTATAATATATATTTAAATAATTTATTCACGTATATAAATGTAGTATATATAGACGTTTGTTCTGTGTATTCGCATGTGTACATACAGATAAATGTATGTATATAGATAAATATATCCATCTTTTTATATCTATCTATATCTATAGAGATAAAGGTAAACAGATACAGAGACAGAGTCCAAATGAGAAACATAGGCTAAGCAAAATGTTCTGTACCAGAAATCTCTATAGTTCACAATATTATGTCTTGGCTACACAAATTCCAGTGAGTCTAATCAGCAAACATTTATTACCTACTAAAGGCCAGGTACTGTGCCCGGCATTGGGGATACACAAGCGAAAAAAAGGAAGAAGAAGAAGAAGAAACAGACCCTACCCTCAAGGAGTTTCATTATCTGGAAGAAAACAGCATTTACATAAATTTATACAAAATATGTACATGGTATATTTTGGGGATAGAGGGCAACAGCAGTTGGGGAAGAAGTCAGGAAGGAATCATGTAGAAGGTGTCTGAAAGAAGGCCTAAAATAAAAAAGTATATTATACATTCATACATACATATATGAAGCTGGTGGAGAGTATTCTAATTTATCTAAAAGTTTAACATGAATAATAAAAATTAAGAATATAACATATACAGACCATGTCTTCAAATACCTATTTTGGTACACACTTTGAACTTTTAAAAATTATTTCTACATGACAATCTACTGAGTTTTAAACAATCATTGAAATCTTAATTGTTTATAATTGTAACAATCTTTAGAATCTTTATTGATTTTTTTTTAAATATAAAAATCCAGATTCATTTCTTTCCAGGGCTGCTCTCTCTGACTTTAAAGAGTACTTGGGAGCCATGATCAATCCCTCTAGTAGAGAGTAAACTCCAAAGAGCTGATTCCCCTGTCTCATTTGTCTTTTTTTTCTATCCTAGTGCCTAGCACAGTACACCATGGACATACCACTGGAGGAAATTAATCTTATCAATCTTGACATTTTTCACTATAAACAAAACCAGAAGACGAAAGTAATTTATAACTCCATGGAAGAATGGCTTACTGTCCAATAAAGGAGTTGTTACCCAATGGGCAATGGAGAGGCATCTGGAGTCTATGAGCAAGTTGCATGTTAGAGACATGTGAACAGGTGCATACTACAAATAAGGAATTTCACAAATTTCACAAAAGTTCATCAGAGAACTGTGTGAAAAGGGTGGTCACAGAGTAAGAGTGAGGGACTGCTGAGGGGCAGCCCATGTGTACCAACAGGTTGGTGGACTCTCTGTCATAGGTTTGTGAGAGGAATGGATGAAACTTGCACAGCACAGATAGGCATGTATGACATTAGACAAATCACTTCATCTCTATAAGCCTCAGTTTCTTTATCTGTAAAATGATAGCTTCTAAAGCCCTTTCCAGTGACAGCTAGGTGGCACAGTGGATGAAGTCAGGGGGACCTGAGTTCAAATCCGACCTCAGACCAAACACTTGACACTTACTAGCTGTGTGACCCTGGGCAAGTCATTTAACCTCAATTGCCTAAAAAAAATAAAATAAAATAAAGTCCTTTCCAGGTCTGTATTTGATCTGATGATGGTTTGTGACCTGTATTATTGGAGAGACCACCACATAACACAAGTCCATTGGAGTACTGGTGCTGGGTAATATGAATACTTAACATTGCCCTTACTGACTTTGTGGCTGTTTGCCTGTACAGTGGTAGGATTATTGGAATAAGAGTCAAGACAGTTCAATTATAGTCTATGTTTAACTATCATCCAGCTGTGTCACCTTAGATAAGTTACACCAAATATTAATACTTCACTATAAAACAAAAGAAGTTAACTAAATGATTCCTAGGGTCCTTCCATATCTAATATTCTATAGTGATTATTTCTGGGTGAGATTTGAAGAACTACTCTTGAATAAGAACAACAACTAAATCCTGAACACCTATAACTTGAAGAAACTGACCTCTCCCTTCTTCACTAACCCATTAGTTTGTCAGCCAGGACTCAAAGAGACTGTTAGAACTCAGAAAGATCCTAAAAATCTTTTAGTCCAGGAGTTCCTAACCTTTATGCCATCATGCTCCCCATTGGTGGAATCTATAGATTCCCTTCCCAGGATAATGTTTTAAAATATAAATAATAAAATGCAGGAAATGCTAGTTTTCAGTCACAGATTAATGCAAATAAGGATATAAATTTTTTCCCATCCAAGTTCACAGACACCCTGAAATCTAAGAACAGATCTTTTTGGGGGTCTAAGAACCCAGGCTTAGAACCAACCAATCTAATCCAACTGATTAACTTCATAGATAAAGAAACAACCTTCTAACAAACTTAAGACATGCAATGTTGCCCCCACTGCCAGAAATAATACAATGCAATTCAATACAGACAATATTTATGAAGCCCTTACTATGTTCTGAGTGCCAAATGTTAGAGAGGGTACGAAGCTTAGGATAATTCTTGCCCACTATGAGTTTAGTAGGGAAACAACAGATAGCTACAATAGAGAGAATAAATATGTGCCTTACTGAGTTAAAACAAAGTTGCATGAAGCTTAAACGAAGAGATAGTTTCTAACTATTAGCATCCCAGGAAGGCTTCATGGGTGTCTTTTAAATTTGACTTTTAAGGATAGACTTAAAACTAGGCAGAGAGAGGGAGGGAAGGCATTTGAGAAATAGGGAACAGCCTGAGCAAGGGGATGGAGGTGTAGGGACGGAGGTGTAAGAATGCAGGCCTGCATTGTGTTTGGGAAGATTTGGAGGAGGGGGAAGAAAGAACAGTTCAGTTTAGCTAGAGAATACATTTGGTGGAGGTGAGTATTAATGTGATATGAGTCTGGAAAAGTAGGGTGATATCAGATTTTAAAAAGCCTTGAATGCCAGGCAAAGAGGTTTGAACTTTACTAAGTAGGCAGGAGGTAACTGAGTAGAGAAGGGATATAGTCAGATTTGTGTATGAAAGATTATTCTGGCAGAAATGTAAAGGAGGACTTGGATTGAGGAGAGAAAAGAGACAGGAATGCCTTTTAGAAGGCTATTGGAAAGACTATAAGACTATACTATAGAATCAACCTAACTTGGAAACCAACTGGATATGATAGGTAAAGAAGACTCGTGTCAACAAGCATTTATTAAGTACCTACTATGTGCCAAGCACTGTGCTAAGTGCAAAGAGTCGATGATAATAAACACTAAAACTATGAACAGATAATAAACACTAAAACTATGAACAGATTAACAGAGATGAGACACAGCCAGAAATACTACTGTTAATAATAACAACTTATTTATATAAAGTTTTAAGAATTGAAAAGTACTCCCCTCTCCATCCTGCTTCACAACAACTCCATGAAGGAGGGAGTGCAATTATAACTATCCCCAATTTGCAGATGAGGAAACCAAGATTGCAAGGGATCAAATGACTTGTTGATGATCATTCCTAGCAGAATATAAACTGCTGTGATACTGTCTGTATCCCCAGTGCCTAGTGTAATGTCTAGCATAGGTAGGCATTATAAATACTTGTCGAATTGAATTGAATTTTCTACCTAGTAAGTACCTGAGGCAGGATTTGGATCTAAGTCATCCTGAATCCAATTCTAGCATTCTATTTACTACACAACAGAATAGGAAGAATATAATAAACTCAGATATTGACATATGAATTTGAAATGTTTTAAAAGATTGCCCTAAGGAAAGACTTACATAAACTGATACAAAGTGAAATAAGGCAGAACCAGAAGAACATTGTACATAGTTACAGCAATATCATACGATGAAGAACTGTGAATGATTTAACTAATTTCAGCAATACAATGATTCAAGACAATTCCAAAGGACTCATGATAAAACATGCTATCTGCCTCCAGAAAAAGAATTGATATTATCTGAATACAGATTGAAGCATATCTTTTTCTTTTCCTTTCTTCCTTCCTCTTCCCTCCTTCCCTCCTCTTCCCTCCTTCCCTCCCTCTCCTTCTTCCTTCCTTCCTTCCTTTTTTTTCTGTTCTAGTCTTCTTGTACAAAATTACCAATATGGAAATGTTTTACATGAAATTGTACATGTATAACCTATATCAGATTGCTTACTACCTCAGGGAGGGAGGAAGGAGTGAGGAAGGGATAGAATTTGGAACTCAAAATTTTAAACAAAATGTTAAAATTGTTTTAACATGTAATTGGGGGGAAATAAAATATCATTTAAAAAAAGATTGCCCAGGGACAGCTAGTTGGTATGGTGGATAGAGCACCGGCCTCAGAGTCAGGAGGACCTGAGTTCAGATCCAGCCTCAGACACATAATATTTCCTCTCTGTGTGACTCTGGGCAAGTCACTTAACCCCAATCGCCTCACCAAAAAGAAAAAAAGAAAAAAAAAGATTGCCCAAAAGAATGGGCTACAACACATTATGAATGAGGTATGAAGCAGGAGAAATGATATAAAAGATGTTATCAGAGAAATGTATGACTGAAAATAAGATCAACTGATTATATAGTGAGAGCAAGATCAGACCACATGTTCCAGTGGTATCTGTATTCATTGTTAAGAGAACATAAAGAAGGCCCCCAGCACACTGGGTGGACTTACGGGAAGATATGGATAAGAGTAGCACAATATGAGCAGATAAGTGTGGGCTGCAACCTGCACCATGGGAGGGAGTACCCACATTGACAAGCTCACTGATCCATTGAAATACTACAGTATTGAATAGAATTTGATGTGCTAGTGGGATATCTAAGATGAACTGATCTGTAGTATTTGGAGCTCAGAAGGGAGTTTTGGACTAGAGATGTGGATTTAAAAGTCACTTAAATAGAAGTAATTTCTGAAGCATAAGATTTCAGTTTAATAAATGCAAATGGAATTTTTTCTTTAAATTGATGCACTTACTCTGATATTATTCCTCCTTAGTGGGCTGAGTAACGACAAGTTCAAATACTCTGAGACCATAGATATTCCACAAACCAGTCATCTCCAGTAGGACTTTCTTAAGAACTGCATCCATAGAAATCAGAGTCAAGATAGTATCCACATACATCATGGGTTCAAATCCTGCCTCAAAAACTTACTGTGTGAAAAATTCAATTCAATACAATATGTATTTAATAAATGCCTACTGTATGCAACTCAGAAACTAAAATTTTGTATTGTTACCATCCAGGTAGTCATTTTTTCCTATTCTTTTCTTTATCTACTAAATCATTCAATGGATAATTAGACACTTCTTAGGGGAAATAGAAGTGAACAAGGAATTGTCTCTGGCCTTACAGAGCAGCACAAGGAGAGATAGTATAGAGATAAATGTGGTAAGTTCAATTAGAAGGGTAATAGTACATAGTTTAAAGGCAAGAGAGAGGACTTGAAAATAGGAGGAGATACAGGAAAACTTCATGGGAATAGTTGCGTTTGAGTTGGGGATTGCAAAATAGGTGGGATTTTTCTTTTTAATTTATTATTTATTTATTTTAAACTTAAAAAAATTTTTTTTGAGTTCCTAATTCTTTCCCTCCAACTAACCCCTCCCCCACTCATTGAGAAGGCAAACAATATATCAACTATACATGTGAAATCATGTAAAATATATTTCCATATTAGCCATATAAAGAAAAGCAGGAAAATTAAAGTGAAAAAAAAACATACTTCAATTTATACTCAGAATTCATCAGTTCTCTCTCTGGAGGTAGATAGCATTTTTCATCATGGGTTCTTGGAATTGCCTTTGATCATTATCTTGATCAAAGCAGTTAAAATCTTTTAGAGTGGATGGCGTTAGAATGTTCCTGTTACTATATACAGTGTTCTCCTGGTTTTGCTCACTTCACTTTGCATCAATATTTATAAGTCTTCTCAGGTTTTTCTGAAACTATCCAGCTCATCATTTCTTACAGCACAATAGTATTCCATCACAATCATATACGACAAGTTGTTTAGCCATTCCCCAAATGATGTTCATCCCCTCAATTTCCAATTCTTCAACAATTAGATGGGATTTTAACAAGTGGAAGAGAGGGCATTCCAGTCAAAGGGAATTTTGACCAAAGATCCCAAAGCAGAAAAGTATGGAGTGTGTTTAGGGAATGATGAGTAGTTCAAATTTACTAGATTGTAAGGTATGTTTAAGAGAGGAGAAAAAAATAAGGATGAAAAGATAGGCTAGGGCCAGATAATGCAAGGCCTTGAATGACAGGATAAGTAATTTGGGCTTTATTCTGTAGGCAATAGAGAGCCACTGAAGATTTTTGAGCAGTGGAATAAAACATCAGAACTCTGTTTTAGGAAAATGATGGTATTAGGAAAAATGGATTAGAAAAGATGAAGATGACTGCCCATATTTAACCTATATCAAATTGCTTAATGTTTTAGGGAGGAGGGAGGAAAATCTGGAACTCAAAATCTTATAAAAAAAAATGAATGTTAAACATTGTCTTTACATGTAATTGAAAAAATAAAATACCATAAAACAAGAAGGGACCTTGGGGTTCATCTACCAGGGTTTCTTTACCTGGGGACTGTGAATGATAATAATAATAATAATAAAAGATAACTGCACTTCAATATAAAAAAAGAGAAGATGAAGACTGGAATGGATAGATAAATTAAGAGATTACTATAATAGTTTAGGGCACAGGTTATTAACCTTATTTTGTCATAAACCACTTTAGCAGTCTGTGACCTTTTCTCAGAATAATATTTTTAAATGCATAAAATAAAATACATAGGCTTCCAGAGAATACCAATCACATTGAAATACAATTATCAAAATATTAAACAAAAAAAAGTTCACTGCCCTTAGGTTAAGAACCTCTGTTTTAGGGCTAGGCAGAAAGAAAGAAAGAAAGAAAGAAAGAAAGAAAGAAAGAAAGAAAGA